>NC_072021.1:13818683-14121183 GCF_027791375.1 Indicator indicator | reverse complement strand
TAAATAGAAATCATCCTTCCTGTGAGTAATCTTACCAAGTTATTTTATTCTTGATCTCTCTGTTAGAAATTATTTCCTTAAAACTCTCTTTTTAGTTCTGTAGGCTTTTAAATAAAAGTCATCTGGTTGGTTGAGGCTAACTATAGTGAGTTGGAATCTCTTTTGGGTATGAATCATCATTGTAGGCAGCAATGACAGCAAAGTAATACTCCCTATAATTTAAAACCTGAGAACACCCTTCAATTGCAATTTCTGCTGTTTTACCCTGGAAACCACACTGCTTTCTAGGCTTGTCAGTCAAAGCTACAGGACAGACAGAGGAAGACAAAGGAATAAATATCTGAATCAATGCACCTTTGATCAATGGTTTGTGCTTTTTCAAGGAAGATGCTCTGTTAAGCTCATTTTGATGTTACTAAACATGTTTGCTTTTTATTTCCTAGCTTTCTGTCTTTTTTTTTTTTTTAAATTAAGGTTAAAATTAGATTCATAGTATTTAGCTGCATCAGTCTCCCTCATATTTGGTGGAGGAAACTGGATGTCTCCTGAGGTGAGCTGTTGCACCCACCTGAATCCCTGCATAAGGATGGTCAGCGTCTGTTTTTAAGGAGCCCATTTTCCTCTTCTGATGAGTGGAGCCCAGACAACTGCCAGACTTGTGCTTGTCTTTTGGAACAGCCAAATTTCAGTGAGATAAATCCTTCCTGTAGGCAAATGTAGCTAGCAAAGCAAAACAAAATTTAATTTAGGAGCACATTACTGATACTCACTTCAAATGAGTTCAGTTATCATTTGAATTTTATTCAGTTTAAGAAACCTGCAGAAATTTAGTTTCTCTCTTTCAGGTATGTGGCTGGTATAAATATTTTATTGACTTGAATTATGTGGGCTCTCTTAAAGGAAGATGTCCCTTTTATTTCTGTCAGACTTTGGCAGGAAAATGGATTGACTTTCTCACAGCTTTTTGCTGTGAAATTAGTTTGCACAATAATGTAAGGCCAGCTGCTCAGACCAGAAAATAGAAGTGAAGCCTTCTAGGAGCTCTCAAAATACTAAAACTAGTACTTAACTTTCTAATGATCTGGTATCTTGTGATTTGCTAGGCATGGATGTAAAACGTAGATCCCTTTGTGTAAATCAGACATGCTCACCCTGGGTGTAGGATGCCTGTCAGTGAACATGGCCTGCCAGAGCACAGTGATTTACCTCAGTTCAGCATCAGGAGCCAATCACAAGCACAACTGGGACAGATGGAGGAGACAATATAATTAATGTATGGCTCACCTGTTTGTTCACTTCATAAATTAACATCATTTTGCTATATTAACTTGATGGCTACCATTCATACCTGTAACCTAAGCATGTCTGTGGTCCATCTGTTTGGCAGATGGTGACAAAGTTGTTTGTTAGTGACAGAAATGGGGCTTACCATGTTCATCAGTATCGTCCTGTTGTAGGTTGGCTGTGAGAGGACAACTGATGTAGAGGTGCTTCTTCTCTGTGTGTGCTGGGACTGCATGATTAGCTCCTTTGAACTCAAAACAGTATTGCCTATGACCATAGCATTGTGCTCCATCAGGAAAATGAGAGACAACTCCTTTGGAAGCAAAGGAGATTTTTCCCAAGATAGATCTATCTCTGTTTATCCTGCTGAAACCTCCTGCAACCCCAGGAGCAGGCTGAGCTGGGGTGCTCACTTTTTTCCAGAATGGAAAAATTTGATCTAATCTAGGGGAGGGGAAAACACATGTCCCATTCCTTGATTAGACTTCATGGGTGACCTTGAACAGTTATTTCAGCTCTAGGCCTCAAGTGCCCACTTATGAAATAAGTTGTCTCGCATGGATGCTCAGAAATATCCAGTCACTGATTTCTGGTGGCCTCCCCAGCAAATTCAGGAGCAGAGGGATAGCTCTTGTGTGCACCTTGTCCATTATGGAGAATAGTATCAACTTTTAACATTTTGGGTCAAAGTCACACTGAGAGCAAATGATCTTGTTTATGACTAATCTTCACTGCCTGGTTAAGAGACAAGAAGATGTGCAGCTTCCTCTCCCCACATACAGAGCAATGGCAAAGCACCAAATGATGATGAGAAATGTCTGTGCAGGCTAGAAGCAATGAGCTGCATCAGCAGAATGAAGCAGACAGGGAAAGAGGTAGGAGCCAAGAAACCTTTGCAAAGTGAGCAGATGAACAGCAGCTATCTTATAATAGATGCTGCTCTTTTCCTCCCCAAAAGCCTAAGATGCTTGGGAGAGATTAATTAGAGATTTATCAGAGCAGGTGGGAAAGGTGAAGAAGTACCTGGCAGCTGGCCAATGCTTTATGAATGACAGCAGCCTCCTTAAAATAAATGAAGCTGTTACAAATCACTGATTTCTTATGGTATAGTTGTCAACATGCATAGGCAAATGAATGAATAATTTCATTAGCTTATTCACAGTGGTTTATGCCCAATGAATACTAATTTAAGCAGTGTCAGGGAAAAGGTGAAGTTATTTCTGGCATAGCTAATTATAACATAAGTAGTTTTTCCTTCTCACTATGATTTTGGAATGCTCAATTAAAATCTGAAGTGAATTAAATGCAGAACCTCCAGTTCTCTGCAAAGTCTTTGCAGAAGGAGAAACCTCACACTTGCTCTGGGAGATGTGCCCAAGACTCAGTGTGTTATATTGCATACTACCTGTGTTTCAGAGGCAGGGAGAGATGGAGTGGGAAGGTGAGCTGGCGGCTCCGAGGAATGATGGTTCCTCCCTGGTTTGTATCAGGTACTGATGCAGCTGAATGTCTGCAGCCAAGTTGGTGCTGGCACTGTATAAATGCATACCAAGTAGACATGTGGCTCCAGGGAGCTCATTGTGTGCAGGCGTGTGATGGAAGGAAGGTGAGGGATGGGAAGCTGCTGATATCGCCAGACTACAGATGAGAGGTAAAGAGGGATAAAATTGTTTTGCTAAAAGTCATGCAAGCATACTGTACCACTGAAGCACTCAGCTTCTGTGCTTTTACACCCCAGGCTAGCATTTCACATTGGTCCTGCCTCTCATTTTGCCAACCCTGACGGGCTCTGATGGCAGAGGAAGTCTCTTCTTTATCCTTTTATGATAAGAGCATTTCCCCCACATTATCACATTCAGAAGTAGTGGTGTGTTGTTTTCTTCCTGTGGTTACTCGTGAATAAAGAGCTGCAGAAATTTATTACAATAAACAAATACTGATTACAGTAGCAGAGTGAAGTGGTGAATTAGGAGTCTAGCAGCTGACACCTCTGATTCACCTTCCTTTTTTTTTTCCCTTCGTGAACATTTTATTTTAAAAACCCCACTCCCCATCACTAGAAATTGGCCAGTCAGGACTGAAAGCTTTTGTACAGGACAAGCTGTAGCTAAGAAGCTTCAGATAGAGATTAATGGGTGAAATTGTTCAGTTTGAGTAGTCCCAGGGATGTTCTGGGGAGCTGCTGCTGAATGAGGGTCTGTGCAACACAGGTGCAATGCTAGGAAACCTAAAACCTGATACTAGAAATAAATCTGCTGTGGCCTTTTAAGAGAACGTTAACTATATGCATCTTCTCCTTTGGGTTCATGTGAGAGACAATATAAGCTTAGGCACATAAGTGCTGTCCTTAAGGAACAGCCTTCCTGAAAAACTTAGTTTGTAGATGATTTCAGTGAAATCCCCCTCTACTCTTCCCACATAAATCAGATTTTCAGCCTTCCTCTATTGATTTCACCTCCTAAATATGTGCTGGTATTGAAGAGCACAATGAGGAGTTTAGACCTAAGCAGCCAATCCCACAAATTAAGTGCTCAGTTCTCTGCCAAAAAAATTGTTACCTCCATAAATGGAGCAATGTTCCAGGATTGGCTGGAAATACAAATAAAAGTAGCAAATAGTCGAACTGAAAAAAATAGAAAAGTAGGAAAAAAGTAGAAAATAACAGATGATTACATTGTGTAATGTTTTACTGTAACAGGCTGGAGCACAAGAGGAAGGGGTACAAAAGCTCTTTACAAACCCACAATCTCCAGCATCAGATGGATCAACACAGTATTCAGAGAACAAATGGACTTGGATGTTTGAAAGCAGCAAATGTTTAAGTGCAAGAAGGACAGAAACAGTTCTTTAAGAGCTGGCCTGTTTATCACAGTCTCTGAGGCAACAGTAATTTTATGACTGGATATTTACTTTGATTTGTACCGATTCTGTCTTTGATGACTCATCTCATAGTTACCTGTCCTCCTTGCTGTGTTTTATGGTGGTGATGGCATGTGCCCTGCCTCTGGGGCTCTGATTTACTGAGTGCTGTACAAATACCAGCTCCTAAATCTGGAAAGGGATGGACAGAATTTGTCAGGTAGAGAGTGGAAAAGTAATTGAATTTTACCAGGTTGAAAGCACACTGTCAGCTTGCATGGAGTTAACCCTAATGCTTTTTTAACTCAGTAGAATATAAAACCCCATGCTGGGCACTTTTGAGAGTCTCACTGACTTTGTTTTTGTAATTATGCTAAGAATAGTGCTGTAGTTGGACACCTCTGGCCTGAATTTCTGTGGATCAAGGCAACATGTCTCATACTGGTTTTGGGATGTGAGGTGTGAGTTGGCCATTTCTTTGTGGATGTTTATGCCAGAGGCATTGAGATGGGGAACAGCTCACCCAAAATCTAGCAGACAGGCAAGGGAAAAGCGACCATCAGCAGAAAATATCAACAAAAGTATTTCAGAATTCTTAGTTGTCCTGTGGCATTCCCCCAGCCTTTGATCAGCACTGCAGAAATGCACAGGCTTGCTCACATGCTTGCTGGCAAAGTTGATTTTGCTTAATATGGCTCAGTTTCTTTTTACGGCATAGAAACCACTTGCGAGCCAAATGAAAAGATCTTGTTGGTGCCTTGGTGCTATAAATATTATACTGGTGTAAAAACTGTCCCCATGTTTTGCTGCTTACACTTTGCTCTCATGTATAGCTCCATCCTCTAGTTTTTCCTCCCTAAAACTTCTCCATAGGATCCCTAAAGGGTTTTTTTTTTCCTATGCATTGCTCAACATATATTACTGGAAACCTGACTACACTGCGTTTTGATTTGGGCTGTTGGTAAGTGATAGACAAGATATAAAATCAGGTTGTTAGGGAAAAACAGGATTTCTTAAGTCCTCCAGGTATGGGATTTGCTTCAAGTCAGCAGTATGACCAGTTTTCAGAACAGCTTCAGGAAAGAATGATCTTTCATATCTGACCTATTACTTTTTGTCTTTGAACAGTAGTCAAATTCCTTAAAGGACACCTGCATATACATGCTAATTTACAACAGGATCTCTTAAATATGTACATTGTCTGCTTCTACTGAAAGGGGAAATATGTGTTCACTATTTTACAGTAATCCAACAATCTTCTTTCTGTCTTTCTATACTTCTGTCTATTGAACTGTAAAACAGAATTTACAAATGTGTGCCCAGCAGGCCTATTTTAAACATTAATATCTGTAGAAAAGCATTCTGAACTCTGAGCAGAAAGTATTTCTTAGCTAAATGAAGACGAACTTTAAATTTCAACTTCACGTTTCATTTTTTAAGCAATTCACCACAGTAGCAAAATTCGTATTCATTTCCACTTGGTTCACTTTCTTGAGCTAGTCATGAAATTGATCTATTTGGCTTTTATTGCCTCAGGACAGGAGGAGAGGATGGGAGCACAGACTTTCTGCAAGTTTGTAAGTTGAGGTTTGGCATGCAGGCAAAATAATTCAAGTTGAAAAACACAACTAAGGAAGATGTTTTTATAATGTAAAAGATTTCAGTAAACTGATTGAGGGAACAGTGTTAGATAAACAAATTTTCTTTTTGGATGCAGATAATTCTGATTACTCCATGCAAAGATATGCTAATGGCAGCAATAAGCAATTACTACACTATTTCCTTGTGCCTTATAGAAAATTTTGAGTAAAACCAATTACGATGGCAGAAATTACTTTGCTAATGACAAGGTATTAATAATGGATGCACAGTCTTAAAGAGGAACCCCATTCTGCATTTTAGGAACATCTCTGGCAAACAGAGATGGAGATGTTCTTGGAATTGTGATCCATTCAAATGCTGAGTACTAAAGGTCAAAAGTCTCTGTTCTTGTTGAATAATGAATAGGTGAGATGGAATGTGGGGTTTATTTAAGGGAGGCATTCCTTGTTAAGAGGATAAACGTCTCCTCTGTCCTAAGCTTCTACAGCTCCCAACACAAGGTGCACTCAGTGGGTTTTGTGTTTCCAAGTGCTAACGATAGATAAACATTTGTAACTAGCATTAGCTGGTAGAGTTTGCAGGGCTGCCACTGGATTCCAGGGGAAGGAGTGTCAGAGTGCAAGGGTGAGAGGATCACAAAGTCACCCCAAAGGACAGGCTCAGCTCAGCCTGCATGGTCCTCACCTTACTGCACTTCACCCATGATGCACAATGTAGCCCTGAGCAGCTTGGGTGAGTCAGGAACACCAACTCGCTGCAGAGGAAGCTAGGAGCCTGGCATGCAAAAGCAATGCCTGTCTGCAGAATGCCACAAAAACCTGATGAGACAAATGATTTCTGAGTCCCAATCTGACTTTCTTAGGTAGCAGGCTGCCTTTCCTCTCAGTAATGGATGAGGAAATGAACTCTCTTGGGACAAGTCTGGGGATCACAAGAGAGAGTGAAAGCCCAAACTACCAAACTCTCTACCTTACTGTATTGGTATACAATGGAGTGTGGTGTTTGCCAACTAATGAAGTGTTACCATGCAAGAGCAGGTTTCTGCATATGTTGAGCTGGGCTCAGTGTTCATGAAGCTGATGTCTGCTTGTGGCTTGTGGGGTTTGGGTTCAGCTGTGAGCCTCACTCTGGACTGCTAATGGGGCTGAGCAGAGTGCCAGAAGCAACCATCAGCAGTATGGTGCAAGTGTTGTCAAAGCCCAAAGTGGAGCCTGTCTCATCTGTCTACAGCTAGCTATACAAGAAGTGGTGTTTGCCAGCTACTCCACAGGCTATGGAGAGGCTCAGGCATTGCTTACTCTGTGATCATCTGCCCTCTGTTCAGTCTCCTTTAGCATCACTTGAAGGATCTGTTTCTTTTCATATACTGTAAAGAAAGCCTGGGGAAAGAAACTGCTACATTTACTCTAGTTGAAAACATCTCATCCCCAGGGACTGTGCAAGAAAATCTGTTCAACTAGAAAAAACAAACAAACCAACCCAAACAAAACAAGAAACCAAGCCACAAGGAAAAGCACCAAGGCTTGCAGGGTGAATTTATCACTTTCCTTAGAGAGTAATTTTCCTGGGTCTTGAAGAGCTGGGAGGAAATGTTGCATACCTGTAAACATCTCAGGAGTATGGTAAAAAAACCCTGTACATGTCACCTTCCAGTATGTACAATATTGGAAGAGGATATGGTTATTTATAGTGTATTATCAAAGGAAGATTTTTATTGTCTCTTTGGATGCATCATTGAAAATGTTAAGGAAGTTCTGCTGTCCTCAGAGAACCTGGCACAAATTCTACTCCACCCTCTGTGTATGAGGATGAGTGTAACACCTCACATACTGAGGCACATACTGAGGCAAAAAGACAGGAAACTGGGAGCAAGGAAATAGGATTATTTGCTTAGGGATAACTTCACTTTCAGTGTCATTGAGAAAGCATTAAAAGAAAGTTTGCTGATGTAGCCTGGTTTGGGAGCTCAGACAGCAGTAGGTGTTTGCAGACCCTTAGAAAATGTATGATGTGAAAACCCTCCAGGTTGTATCCCTGCTTGTGAATACATCCTGTGATGGTGCACAGGAGAATTACACACTTGCTGAACTGGACACACTGTGCAGTCCTGCCAGGACTGCAGAGGCTGTGGTGGGACCCTCCTGCACCATCCAGTGGAGGTGAAGGGGGATGGAGTTTCTCTGTGCAGAGCAGTAAGGCTGCTGTGACTGACGGCTTGCTTCCAAGCTGTGGAGCCACCGTGGGGCTGGCAGCAAGCCTGAGCCATGAATGCAGGTCCAAAGTATCTCTGTACTGTTCTGAGACGTACACAGGCACCAGAAAATAAACACTTGAGGAATGCATTGGTGTGGATGCTGGCAGCTGACTGAGGCAGCTCCAGCCCTCCATGCAGTCTGTCTGGTGGTCTTGGTGCTCTGGGGGAACTGGAACCCCATGATGGCCTCTTTCTCCCATGTGGCCCCATGCAAGGCATGGGCCCCTGGACTTGATGCTGCAGGGAGACCAATGTGTATTTGATAAAATGAGATGAAAGAAAGTTGTACCTCAAAGACTTGTCCTGCTGTCTCACCTTGGATTCCTGGAGAGGGGGTACAGTAGTTAGCAAAGACAGAAAGTTGCAAAGTCCCCTGCAATTAATTTGTTCAGGAAAGGCATTGGCTTCCATGAAGCATGTATTTTTAAATACTACCAGGAATATTTGGGGGCTTTTCCTGTATATTTACTGTACAAATAAATAGGCACATTGATTTCATTGAGTAATAGATAATTTGGTGGTGTGGGATATATATATATATTTTACCAATATTGTCAAACTTCTTGTTTTCCATTAGGAAAAGACAGAGCAAATAGATCAATTCACTACGTTAAAAATGTGGCTGATTTAAAAGCTTTCATGTCAGTTTAATGTCATTCCTTTGAGGCTTTTGCAAATCAAACTCTTGATACCAGACTTCAAGCTGCTTTTTCTCATTAAACAGAATTTATTTTCTGACTGGCACATACAGGTTTGCTATTTGGACATTCTCATTTTCCTAATTCTCTACATTAATGACTCTGTCAGTCAAAAACTCATCACAAATCTTTTGGTGTGGTGCCTGTTCAAAGCTGTGTATTTCTTCAGTAATGTTGGGATAATTACAGTGATGTGAATTAAGGCAGGCAGCTGCGCTCTGTTCCTTCCCACTGTCTCTGAAATGTCAAGGAGCACTCTCTGGTGGAACATGTCACCTCTGCAAATATTACCCTTCAGGCCAAGGATTTATGGCATGCTGAGGAATATTTTCAATAGCTGTAGCTTTTGTTCTGTTGACACCCAACAGATGTCAGCCTTTTGTAAGGCTTTGCTATCAAAGAACCATTGATCTCACCATACCATGCTTAGAAATATACTTACTTCATCCAACATACAGAAACTGGTCCTTTATTACAATTACCTGTCTTCAAATTTATCATTCTGGATTGTGGCCATTTACCAAGTAGTCCAGATCACTTTACAAAACTAAACCATTCTTTTGCATGTTTGCTGCTTTCCCAATCTTCTTGTCTTCTGCATATTTTACTAGCAAAAAGCCCTTGTCACAGTGAAAGCATTTCTTTAATGCTGGCTCAAACCTGATCTCTGCAGGAGCCCTCACCAAACCGCTGCACTCAGACATGCTGCACCCAGGTGCAGTAGGAGACCCATCCATCAGCCAGCTTTTAATCCCTAATGTGTGTTAGGGATCAACATACTGCATAACAGTCAAGTTTGAGGAAGGTCCAAGGATATATAGATATAGTGTACAGATCTGTAATCATCTTGAGAAAATGCCCAAACTTTCTTTTCACAAGCCTATGCTGTGTGTGATGGTTTGAAACTGTTTTTTTAATTTTTTCCTTGCAAAGTTCAAAACAGAGAAAGCAAAAGAGTGTAAATAAGTCACTATTGGGTGTAAGAAAGCAAAATAACGATTGTTCTAAACACTTCCATTGGATAGATAGAAATGTTTAAGAACTATTACCCAAAACAAAGTAGGCACTCTGCACATTCTGCGTTCGGCAGTGGGGGCAGTTGCTGGGCTGTCTGGCTGCTGTTTCTTCTTCTCTTCTGGCTGAAGATAACACGTACTGACCTTGGCAGCTAAGTTAACAACTTTCTGTTTAACTAACTCTGCTTCTCTGTCCAGGGGGGCCAGCTCCTGAGAGAGAGAGAGGCCCCTTTGGGAGGGTCCCCTTGGGGGGAAGCAAAGGGAGATCGGTTGTGCTTTTCTGTTGATTGTATATATTTGTGAATGTTGTGAATTTTGTATACTTGTACATATTCATTGCATTTCATCATAGATTGTAGACTCTGCTTGTAAATACAGCCTTCATTTGCTTCCAGACTGGGCTAGCCTGGTTACTTGGTGGGGGGGGGAATTTCAGCTCACACCGACACACTGTGCTCAAATGTGGCCTCTCAGATTTGCTGATCTAGACCCTAAATTTAGTGGTTGTTTTAGTAATTTGGGGTAACCTTCCTGCAATGTACAATGCCTAAGGTCACCATGTTCTTTTTGGGAAGCCTTGGTGGCTTTTCGTTCCCACAGTGATTTCTCTAGTTTCCTCAGAGATGTCGAAACAGCTCTGGCTCCTTCCTGTGAAGCTCTTGGCTGTAAATCTTAGCAGATGGCACCCACCTCACCTCCTTCTTTGTTCCTCCTGTGGAGGAAGATTCACTGATGTGATTTCAGTTAAGTATATTCTTTTGCTTCCATCTCAGTTTGGCACAGGCGAGACAAAGCTGAGTGGCCTCTATACCGTGCTGGGTACAGGGTTACTTGCTCAAGCATCAAAAGTGCCTGGACAACAGTTCTCATCCCAAACACATGGGTAGCCTTTCTCTGCCATGGCCTCCAGCAGGACAGTGTGTAGGATCAGTATGGCACAGTCTGCACCTGTGTGGTATAAATAGTACTAACATATACTAGAAATTTCACAGTCGTCTGGGAATTGAAAAGCTAAACAGTTACACAACAAGCCTGGCAACTGTCTGTCTAAGCCTACACATCTAAACCTGACAAGAGTTAATCTGAAGATTTTCATGTAAAAATGCCTACCAAAATCCACATGGTTTAGTGTGAAACACAGCAGTTCTGCAGTACCTAGCATTTCTTCTCTGACTACACATCTCCTAAGTGGTCAACTCTGACTGTAGCCATAAGCCAAAGCAGCTTGTGGTGAGGAAGCCATGAGATTGCTTTGACTTTCCAGAGAGTCACCATGCTCCCTTGAGTGTGTACTCCATGAAGACCTGCAATTGAAATAGCTCAGCATTTCTCCAGTAAAAGCAGTGATCTATCCCCACCACAGCTGAATCATACTAAAATACTCTAAAGTGATGTTCCTGGCAGGCAGTGGTGTTCATACACAGCCCCCAGGGCTCCTAAACTGCTGTGAGATGGAATTTTCAGTAAGCAGCATTAAACAAATAAAGGTAATAAACAGTCCTTGTGTCTTATTACCTGTGAACAGATGGTCAAAAATAAATGCATTTATTATGGCCTTGTTTGCAAAACTGATTTTGCTTAATATGGTTCAGTGTCTGCTTATGACACCACTGAAACCACTTGTAAATTAAAGGAAAGATTGTTTTCTCTTGGCCTGTAAGTTCCTATGTCTTTGCTAACTGTTTTCTTCCACTTCCCTCTCTCCATCCATTTTCCATTTTACACATCACCCAAGATGTTTTGTCAAGATTTTGGTAACACTTGCAAAGAAAGTTACAGTGAGGTTTGGTCATTTGTTCCTCTCCCCTTTCAGAAAACTAAAGCACCTTGCAGATTCAACAGAACCAAGTGAGAGTGAAGACAGGAGGTCAGGTTTGGGACTGCTTAGCAGTACAGCAAGCTCTTTAGTGCAGGTCTGTTGTTGGCAAAACAAAAGAGAAACTTCAGGCCTTGGCCATGACTTCAGAGAAATTAAGGCAGATATTTCAGAGGAGGTTTGAAGATTATGCCTTCTTGGTACCTTACCTAGAAAACTTCTAATTAAGCAAGAGATTAATCTCAGAAAAGTCACTTGTTTGATCTGAGCTGCACCACAGGTTACTGCCTGTATCCGAGTGCAGAGTCCAGCTCCCTGTCCATAATCCCTCCTCCATGCTTTCAGTCTCTCTACTGCAAAATGTCCCTGGATAAGTTTCTGGTGGGTGTCCTGTGCTGCTGTAAAGTCCTTGTGTACTGGAATGAGATTCCTATAATGAGCCAATTTATTTCAGGTGTGAAGGACACCAATAAATCTCACTAATTTTATGGGAGCTGTAAGTGCTCAGCCCATAAAATATGGAAAATGGTGTACGGAGGTGGGTAAACACATATCATCTCAGACAAATGGTAGAAGGCTGCAGTGCTATTTCTCCCTAATCTGGAACAAACATCAAATCCTATGCACATATTTTTCAGCATCATTTCACTTTTTATAAGGCAATCATAATACCAGGAAATTAAAATTAGCCATGGAGGGATAGATCCTGCAAGTTCTTTGCAGTGGAGGGGGAGAAAATGGGCAGGACTTTATCAGCAAATGAAAATCAGGTTGGCTTTATTGCACCATTGGGTGCTGTTTCTTGTAAAGGACTTGTTTTTACTCCAGTGCTCAGTTAAACAAAAGCCCCAAAGCAACCATCCACCCCAATGAATAAATATACTTTCCAATATAAAGGCATTTAGAGAGAGAGACCTTTGCAGCAGTTCTTGCTTGGTAGCTCTGTCTGTGCTGCAGAACGAACTGGAAGATTTTGCAAGCGCTTTGCCAGCCTTTTGTCATTAGAACAAGCAGAAGTACTGATGGGACTGTAGCTGCATCCATAAATCTCTGTCCTGTCTTCTTTCCTGAGGTGGCTGTGGAGACAGTGTCCCCAGGACCATGCTCAGGTTTTGTGTACCTGCATGACAACCCAGACCGCAGCAGCTTGTGCATGTCTATTGCCCTTTTGGCCCCAATTCCCTCACTTCTCAGCTGAACAGAGAGCCTTGGTGATTCTCCACACTTCTATTTTGGTAAACCACGTGGGATCACCTTGAACACAAAATCTGAACAGATTTTTTTATCAAGCTTGAAGGCTAGTCCACCTTTAAAATTATTGTGTCTACAGCCAGCCTTGATTATTATCAATAATCTACTAATCCAAAAGCAATTTTGGATTGCTTTTGGATTGCTTTTGGATTAGTAGATTATTGATAATAATCTTCTCTACTGAGGCTCTCCCTTCAGCCTCAGAAATTATTTTTTAAAAGGCCTTTCTGCATTCAGTTAAATACTGTTTTTGATGGATTTTCATTCTGCCTCTTCTAGACTTCACACATAATGGTCCAGTTATATATGGTGACAGATTCTGACAGCAGGGAGGAAGAAGTATTTCCCAGGGAGGACATCACTGGTCTGTGTTAGGTAAGAGCTGCAGGCACAATCCTGTCCCAGCAGCACAGGTGGGAGACATGAGGGTCTGAAAATATTGTGTGAGTCTGTGTCAATGCTCCATCTGCACCACTGAAGTTGAAAGGTGCCAGGATACCAGTTGAATAAAAGAGGAGTCATCATTTTCCATGCCATGTGGCAGCACTGTCCTCTGGGTGGGAGCACTGCAGTCAACTCAAGAGACCCCAGTTATTGCTATTTCTGCCATTTTCTATAGGTTTGTGAAGTAGAAATATTGAGCAGCTAGTTAATGTCTATGAGCTTTGGGTAGAAGAGGAGGACTTATGTGGACTTAGAAAACATCTAGCATAGTGGGCACATCAACTTGGCAGGGAGCTGTGTTAGATGAGGACTTTATATTTTAACATCTCTGCAATGGACTAGGGAGAAAAGATGGGCAGGAGCAGGAACTCAGGGCAATGTTCCATTGGCTTCATTGATGCCAGTCTGCTTGCTCCACACATTTGAGTCTTGAGGGACACAAGGCATAAAAGAAATAGATTAAGATTTCAAAATTACTTGCTTGCTTATCTGAGCTCTGGCCAGTTAGCAGATGGCAGGAGGGTATGAGCCTTTTCATTTGTGCTTGATTAGGCCAGGTTCAGCTTCTTATGTATTTTGGAACAGCAGTCAAGATTTGCTATAGAGGGAAGGAAAGACAGACATTTGCCCTTGAAGATGAAGTAGTCAAAGTCTCTCACCGAAGCTCAAGCTGAACTAAGGCTAGAGATGCTGGGCCACAGCAAGGACTCTGGACATGAACACTCCCAACGTGGAATTTTGTTGTGATCCTGGTCAGTTTGCTTAATGACTGTGTCTGGGTGAGTGTAAAGCTATGTAAAGCTATACTTGTTGCTTGCCACTCAGCCCACCTGGTGGCAAGTGGACTGTGTATTCCAGGCAAACTTTCATATCATGTTGTATGGCCACATCCAGACTGCATGTTGGCAATGGAATCTGTTCCTGCACACCTCTGAGCCATGCCAGGGGATTTTCTGTGACAGTGCTTGCTGGCCTGGTGGCCAAAAATCTGCCAGGACTTTAAAATTTAACATTATGGGAAACTAAGTTCCCCTGCTAGGGCATGTCTCCAGGCAGAGGCATGTCTTTAAGTCACCAGAGGTAAAATTGCAAATGTGCACATGCATGTATGTGCCTAAGTTATATACAAAGGCATACCTGTGACATTAAATATGAAAAACTTTCTTAGATGCTTGAAAGGCTCTGCAGAGGGATCTGGACAGGCTAGATCAATGGGCTGAGGTCAGTTGCATGAGGTTTAACAAAACCACATGCCAGGTCCTGTACTTGGGTCACAGCAACCCTATGCAGTACTACAGGCTTGGGGAGCAGTAGCTGGAAAGGTGCCAGGGGTACTGGTTGACAGCTGTCTGAACGTGATCCAGCAGTGTGCTCTGGCCTGTAACACAAATAGATGTGGCCAGCAGAAGCAAGGAAGTGATCATGCCCCTGTACTCAGCACTGCTGAGGCTGCACCTCGAATAGTGCGTTCAGTTTTGGGCCCATCACCACAAGAAAGACATTGAGGTGCTGGAGCATGTCCAGAGAAGGGCAATGAGGCTGGTGAAAAGTCTGAAGACCAAGTCTTATGAGAAGTGGCTGAGGGAACTGGGATTGTTTAGTCTGAAGAAGAGGAGGCTTAGGGGAGACCTCATTGCTCTTTACAACTACCTGAGAGGTGGTTGTAGTGAGGTGAGGACTGGTCTCTTCTTCCTAGTATCAAGTGATAGAACGAGAGGAAACACCCTGGAATTTGCCAGGGGAGGTTTATATTGGATATTAGGGAAAATTTCTTTACTGAAAGAGTGGTCAGGCATTGGAATAGGTTGCCTGTGGAGACGGTGGAGTCATCATCCCTGGAGGTGTTAAAAAATGTGTAGGCATCGCACTTCAGGACACGGTGGTATTAGGTTAGTGATTGGACTGGATGATTTTAGAGGTCTTTTCCAACTGAAACAATTCTATATGCTTTCTGGCAACGGTATTTAGGCCTCTCATGCTTAAAGTAGTGCCATGTCTCTGTGTATTTGCAGATCTTGTCCCAGAGGGTTGTGGTCCCGATAGATATGTCTCTGCTAGCAGGAATGAAGTACCAGCATATATGATTGTATGCATTTTCCTTTGATCGTTCCCCTGATTGGCATTACCTTCAATTGATAAATTAGCTTCTCGCTGCCAGTCAGTCCTTCCCATGCTGCTTTTATGCCAGACCACACGGAAAAAGCTCAGAGGTACTTAGAGTGATGTTGAGCATGCTGACTAGCCTTCACAGCCCTCCCTGTCCCAGGAACATTGCTGAAGGCTGTAAATCTTATTTAAATTGCCATTTAATGTGATCTTTTGAGGAGCTTTAGGCTGGGGTTTGGATAGAACTGCAGTACTGACTTCATTTTCTTTACCCTCTTGCAGATTTCATCAGCTTGCTGATCTGTAACTAGGTCAGCTTTATAAAGCATCATTTCTGTTCCAGGGCTTTGCCTTCAGCTGGAAAGACATAATCGAGGAGGTTGAATAACAAATGGGTGAGATAGCACAGGTCTAGAATTGAGTGCTACTCAGTTACTCTACTCTATTGCCTTGTAACTATTTTCAGAAGACTTATGAATTAAGGCGAACCATGTGAGACTAGTCCATTGGCGGTTGCAATTAATGGAATTAAGACATCCCAAACTAAGGCATTGCTCAAGTGCCTATGTGTCCGTATGGTGGCAGGTACCCAGACAAGCCTGCAGATTGAAGCTCTCATTATTTGTCAGTTGAACATTGAGATGGACTGACAGGATGGGCTAATACTGTTTGAAATTGGCCAAGCAGTCCAAGGCTGGCTAGATGTGGTGAAATCTCCATTAAAGGTAGCATGGTGGCCTCGGTGAAGGAGGCAGCCATTGTGGGGCATGGCTGTCAATGGGGAAGAGTGGAAATGGAGTTAAACTGGAAGTCTTGATAGCTGAGGGCCCAGACTAAGCAGCAATATGGACAATCTCTGCCATAAAGGTGGCAGGGAGGGAGGTGGCATTGGGTGAAAAAGGAATAGGAGAAGAGGAAAGCAAAGCACACAAAGAAGAGAGGCGTAAAGGCTGAAGCAGGAATGGGAGAAAGGGGAAACAACTAAACAACGGTCAATCTTGTACAAGCTGTATGTTTTTTGTGGAAGAATCTCAGGAGAGAGGAAGAGCTGCCCAGAAACAGCTTTCTTTGTTCCTGAGTCCTGTGAGAAACCAAAGTCCTTTCTCACACTAGAAAAAAAAAAAACTGTGAAACTGTGCTTTGCAGAAGTGAACTGAGTTCCCATAGACAGCTCAACTTTTAATCCTGTCCTTACCTGGGTTTTGTTTTGTACCAGAGGCTTTACAAAGTCACATGATATGGGAAAGGCAAGTCATACACCAGATGGGTAAAGGAGGAGACATGAGCTTTTTCTCACATACAAGAAGTCATGGCAAGCCTGTTGAGGTTGCATTTGGAAGGAAGCCTCATTTTTATCATCATTCACAAGTCCTAGTACAAACCTCAAGCAAGGATCACATTTCCATTCAGCAGCCCTAATTTACCATTCACTGAGTCCCAGCAGCTGTTTTGCAACTGCATTTTCTGTGTGTTTTGGAGATTATCTTTTTCTTACTCCCGTTTGATTTATTTCTAGAGCTCCTTCTCTACAAAGCTGTCTTCTTGTACTCGGCTGTGCTAAGATTAGAAATGGGTCAGGCACAGGGGCCAGCTTTCCCATGATGTGTCTGGTTCTTCCACCTGCAGCAGCTCATTGCACAGGGACCAACCCCCTGCCAGCAGCCCAGGGTTGTGTGTGATCCCTGGGGAGAGCTTTTGTTTTCCTTCCATACATTGCTACCTGAGTGTTTCATTCCTCAAGCTGTAATGCTAGCCAGGAAAAGAAGCATGGTATTTGGAGCTAGAATTCTGCTCTATCTTTAGGAGCTGCTGAAATATTTTAGGAACTCAGGTTGTCTGAGATGGTAAATGTCCAGGACCTTGTTGCTTCATTAAAAAATAAAGTTACTGACTATCAAATGAAGACCTGGAATGAAGACTGTCCCTCCTTAAGCATCCTTGGATGCTTAGTATGATGACAGTAGCCTGCTTGCTTATTATAGGGCCATCTTGAAACTAGTTGCCCAGCTCCCTGCAGAGGAACTGCTGTGACTCCAGATGCAATTTTCTGAGAGCAGCAAGCAGATCAGTCCATCATCTTGTAGATCAGAGGATAATGCTGCAGCAAATGGGAACTGGGACTTCAGGCTGTTGTTCAGTACAGGATACAGGCTGGCTCTTAATGCTCTACGTGCTCTGCAGCTACCTAACAGTGTGGGGGCTGATTTTGCATCTGAAGAAGGGCTGAATGCTCTGAGGTCAATTAGTGGCCCCAAAAGCTTCCTACAGGACTAGGCAATTATCTAAGGAAGCTACCACAGAGAACTGGGAGTGTTGAAACAGGATATTGATTTCTCTGAGCTTACAGAGTAAAACTGAAAAATCCCACTTTCTGACACCAGTCCATGCCCTTCCCCAGGTTCTCTTCCTTCAGGCATCTGCACACTCATGATTCATCTCACACCCCTGGGCAGATGAAAGGAAAATATTGCTGGTAAGATTTTCTCTCTGCTATTGCTGACAACCAACCTGTCAGTTGCTTATCTGTTACACATACACTGTGTTAGAGAAAGCTCTGCTAGTCTCTGCATACTTCAAAAGGTCTTGCAGCCGATATGGAAATGTCTGAGGTGTCTGCATTCGCTGGACCTCGTATTACAGTGTGGATTGACATTTCCTTTAGATCTGAGGTCAAAAGCCATACAAAAATAAAAACCTTTCATAAGACGTTATAAATTAACTTCTCTGTGCCTGGTCCTATATATCCTCAGCATATGTCAGTAAAAATTTTAGTAAGATAACAGTGCTTCAGAACAAAGCTCCTCTGAGCCCTGAAGGGCACCTCTGTTCCCAGAGCACTGTTGGAAAATAGAAGCATCCCTTCAGTCCAGTGCTTTGTTCCTGCCCTGTGAGCAGTACTAGCAGGTCAGTCCAGCTCTGAGATTCTGATGTCTTTTATGGTACAGATTTGTGGGCACTAAGCATCATTGGTCTTCCAGGCTTGTTTGTTTGTTTTAGGTGGCTAAATCTGAAATGAGAATCTTGAGCATATATGCAGGAACTCAGGATAAAAGCTACATGAGCATAGCATTGTCCTACTAGTAGCCCAGGACTCTTCTCCCAGACTTTCCTCAATATACCGTGTTATCGATTATTAGCAGCAGTAGTAGTACTAGCGGAACTTGTAGTTATCATCAGCATCACAATTATTAATCATTTGCACAACTGTGCTGCTTTGAGGTCTGTACTAGGAATGGGATCTGCCTGCACCAGAATGCATCTGTGCATTGCAAGAGACAGTCCACGCTGTGGAGTGTTCACAGCATAAACAGGTGAGATTGAAAGGCTGGGAGAAAGCAGGTGGCAGATTCTTCACATGTCACCTCTCCTGGTGAGCAAAGGGAAAGGCTTCCTTTTCCACACCAACTTGAAGTGATGGGCAGTATCTCCCTATATTAAGTTCTGCCCTACTTAGGAAGCCCAGAAGGGTTCTTGATAACCATATGCTTGTTACTCTGAAAACGTCATTGTTCTTAAATCTTTGCAGGATGCTATCTGCCCCTGTTGCTTAGCTGGTGGGAGTGCAATCATCCATCTCCAGCTATTTAAGAGTTAGCCATCTCCTCTTAGCTACTTTTCCATAGTCCAAATACAATCTTGAAAAACAGGTAAGAACTTACTCCAGTTGTCTCGGCTTCAAAGTGTAATGAGCTTTAGGGGTGCCCAACAACTAATGCAAAGAACTCTAGTCTGAGAGACTAGAGGGACTCAGATTAACCAAGATTAAAACCAAGTTCCTAGACCAAGTAACAGAGGCTTCCCTCGCATGCAAATAATTTCTGAGGAGTTTCTTGAACTCTGGCTTCATCATGGTAGGTTGATATTAGATGAGTTGAATTGCATCTCAAGTAAATGATATGGGGAAAGGGATGTTTCTGAGGAGTCCTGGTGGCAACAGAGAGACCATTAAAAGCCTTCTAAGAAAAAAAAAACCAGAAAATTTGCAGAAGCAAAAGGGGTAGAAGGGTATAAGAATTATACAAGCATCACAAGTGTTAAAATAGCCTCAATATGTAACCACCACCCTATTTTAATGCAGGACTGCACTCCCTTGAAATAAAAGCACCAATTACATTTAACGTGTTACGGCGTTGCTAAGCAGACCCATAGCCTAATGCAGTAATCAGAGATCTTTTTAGGCTGTGCACAAAGGTGAACAGATGGCTTTTTTTGTGTGTCTGTTTAAGAAAACCCCTTTCTGCAAACAGGGGAATATCAGGAGAGTTATCAGTGCACTAATTAAATGGAACAAATTCACACTTGTGCATTAAGTTAATTGTGCAGCAAAACAGAGCTTACCGTCACGTTAGTTTCCACTCAGTACAAGTAAATTAATTAACTTTGCAATGTGTTAACAGAGGAAAACTGGGATGGATGTGAAGATTTTCTAGCTAGGTAAGACATAAGAGTACACTATGCAAGTGGGACCAGAGGCCTTTTCCTCTTTGATCCAGCCCATGTGATAGCTCAGTCTGGCTGGAAAAGGGCAATGAATCAGTGATGAATACATCAAAGAGATAGCTATGAAATCCCATGGAAGGTTAAGAGATCTTGAGGATAGGGGAAGCCATTAATGAGTATCCCAATCTTCTGAGAGACAGAGGGAAAGACTTTTAATTGGTTAGGTTCAGATAAATTACATTGTGTCTGATTATATTGGTGATACAAGTAAATGCTGTTGTATTACTTCTTGCTAATACAATTAAATAGGTATAAATTTATTAAATCTCATAAATTGAATTAGAAATACATCTAATTATAATATTTAAATATGTCTTTGTAGATCATTTTCATATCATATTTATTAAATGGATATATGCTGCTAAATGCGAGCAAGATATTATGATAACTCCCATTCGGTTATAAACATCTTTGATGAAGACTGTTTCCTAAGATTTGGGGAGAAACAGGACTTTAAGGACTCCTCTGACTCATTTTAGTTACTTGCATTATGATGAGATGACCAGAACCCTGAAAGACTCTGTTGCTCTGCACTGACTGAAGCAAGGAGTTAGTGGTTAGCACAGAGGTAAGTGTCTCCATTGCAGGCATCCATATTTCTTAAATAAATCTGGCTGTATTTTAACTGGAATGCTTTTAGGATTTAAAATAAAAAATGTGTTTCTTAGAGGAACCAGCTAATGGCAAAATAGAAGAGCAAGAACTCAACTGATAAAAATTGTCTTAGAAAGTCTGTACATCGGCCAGATCATTCAGGTGGAAGGCCCAGGATCATTTGTCATTTATCAGAGATAACAATAGGGAAAATCTCAGTCTTGAATCCAGTGTGCTCCTGGGATTTTATTGAACAGTGAGGACTGAAGTACAGGCTGCATTTGAACTACACTTCCTAAGGAGTAACTTTTTATTCACATTAATCAGAATCAGTATCGATTGAGGTTGCTTTCTTTCAGCTGTGGGAGGGATGGTGAGCAGAGTGAAGGCGGTAGAGGCTGTGAATAATGATACACATGGTGTGTCTTTGTTGTTGTAAATAGAAGTAATTCTGCCAAAAGCAGTGCTCTGATTTAACTTGAATATTCAGTCTGGCCTGTTATTATACTGCACAAATTACATGGTTTAAAACTTTTCATCTGTTTGATGCCTTACTTAATGGGCAGGAAATTCCTGCGAGAGACAAGCATAAACCACAAGCAGAACCGTTTTACATCTGACTGAAGATAGCTGTTTATAACCAGTGCTCCCAATTCAGCTTACGGGTCTTTAACGTTCAAAGATACTTTAAAAAAGAGGTGAAGAGAAGAAAAACACCAACAAAACTGAATTGCCAGTGAGATGTTGAAATGTAGCATTTGCAAGATGCTGCTCAGAAAATTTGCCTCACGCTCTTCTCCTCTGTGCCACCTCATACTTACTGCTAGCAATAAATTACTATCTGACATAGAGAAATAATTGGGCCAAAGTATACTCAGGCAGGAAGGAGCAAAGGAAAATGTGTTGTATTTATGTACAGTTTATAGCTGCTACAAAAGCACAGGCTTTGGTGGGCAGTGTTTTCAGGGGCTCAAACTCTAGTAACAATAGGGAGTGTTATTTCCCAGGGGTATATGCTCTTTAAGGGGGACAGTGTGAGGTCATCACTGCTATCCAGACTGGCATTTTTTCAAAAGGACACCTTCTGTCAGGCAAAATCTATTATGCCCTATGTATGCCCTCCCCAGTGTTGATGGCAAACAGTTCAGTTGTGTACCAAAAGAACACTGGAACCAAAGGGTCCAAACAGAAAGCTGCTTACCTGGAATGGTGATTCAGTGACCCAAATTTGAGGGATTTTTAATATAAATTTGAGGAGAATTTGGTTATACTGCTATTTTTCCAGAAAGGTTTTATCATTTCGTACTCCCCTGTTCCTGAGGAACAGGATCAGCAGGGCAAGCATGCAGGGCTGGATGCTCATCTTGGCAATTTTAAAGTGCTGTGAGTAGGGTATGCCAGGAATCTTGTTTCTTAACATCCAATCAGTGTCTTCTGCCTCTGTAGAAGGGACCTCTAGGTCCCTTATCTTGAAAGCTAGAAAACTTTTTTTAAGCATTAAACTCAGGCCTTTTGACTTATCTGAATAAGCTGCCCAGACACCTCCTTGAAGTGAATCACCTATTCCCTGTTCTTGCTACAAACCTTCAATCCCAAGCCAGTTGTCCTGTCTGCTGTCAAAGGTTGAAATTCCATCCCCTACTTGTCATTTTGGCAGCAGTCTGATTACACCGAGTCCTTCCAGACAAGTCTTTCAGCTGGGAGAGAATGAGCCTTGTCTGAGGTGAGAGCTGCCCAAAGAAACTCAAGACAGAAAGCAGCGAGCGGAGCTGGATCCTCTGCACTCCTATGTGTCAGACTTAAAAAGCTGCCTTTCCTGTTACCACTACCTTCCTCAAATGACATGCTTTTTTCATATTCTCCAAAGTCTTACACTGAATTAATAATATCTGCCTTTGAAATGGCTTGCAGTATGAGATCTCAGAGTATTTATACACGGTGGATAAATATGAGTTGGTAATTATTGGTTGCCTCAGTTATTGGGTGGAAGAAGCAGAAAAAGAAGTGGGGCTTCCTAGTTAGCACAACTTGACACAGCTTAGCAGAGGGCAAAATCACGTCTTTTGGTTTGCTCAGGCCCATGTGTGCCATGTAGTGAAAGGCAGGGGGTGATTGTTTACAGGGTATGACAACTACTTCTAGAAGGTCTTGAGGTTCAGACATTTTCTTTACATTCATATCTGTCCAGTACCCAGCACACTGTCTTGTTTTCTGTTACCAAAGCTGTAAGCAGAGCTGTTATCATAATATATATCATATAATTCAGAACAGCCCCTGCATGTTCTGATCTAGTATTTCTGCTGCAGATTAAATATCTAATCATACCAAAAATCAATAAAGACATACTCTGCATGGAGCAAAGGTACAATGTGGGCTGTCAGTCTGGGATGGAAGAAGAGAATTATTATCATCTCTTTGGTTGCCTGAATAGTAATCCCACTGAGCACAGCTGGGAACTGCAGTATATACAAACCATATTTTGAATACTCTTCAAAAGGATTGAGCAGTACTTCTGTATGTAACTGGGCAGAACAGTCAAACACTGCCTGACAGGAAAGAATGGTTTCCTGACTTGGCTGGGAGAAAGAGCAGCCTCAAAGCCCTTTGCTTTTTTTAACCCAGGTAGGGAAATGTAAATAGGCCAGGCCACACTTGCCATGTATCTGGGGCTACAGAATAAACGAATGAGCTGTTAACACGAAGGGATGAAAAAGGCAATTTCTTGCAGCAGACTGCAAGACATAGGCCATGGATGTTTTTGTCCAATAGAGCTGGGGGACTGCCTGCAGACAAGTTGAGCAGGATTCATCTGGTTGACATCTCTGGTACAGGCACAAGAAGCTAGCTACCTTCCCTTACAGTCAGCCAAGAGAAACAGGGGTTGCTACACAGAATTCCTAAAACAGATACTTGCATTGACTAGAAAGGGAGTTATGGATGACCAGTGCAACCTCTACAGTTAGAGCAAATATTTAGTTTGTGAGTTGATGGCTGCTCTTACTCCAGTGTCCAAAACCCTACAACTCTGCACCCAGCTGGTCTAACAGATGAGAAACTGAGATGGGTGGAAAGCTGCATTGATTATCAGAGGTAGATTTATTTACAGTGAAGAGATGGAAGAGGTTAAGCATGAAAGGTAATGGAAAAGCTTGAACAAAAATATGAGGGCAGTTGTACATGCCTTGCAGCCCAAGAAGTGATGTCCTGATGTGGAAAGGTTCTCTGTGTTCCTGTTACTGTTTTGATTGCATCCTTTCAGTTTTCTCCATGCATTGAGTTAGAGTGAACTTACCTGTTTGGACTAACAACCAAGATTTCTTGGACTGTATGAGGTCTGGGACATTGAACAAATTATCTTTGTGAGTAGGGTAAGTATGTGCTTCCCAGGCAAAACACAAGCCTTTGGGAAAAAAAAAAAAAAAAGAGAATGTGGCAGTTTTGCCTTTATCATCTTCATCAAACTAGCTGGCAACACTTGCTGCCACTTATTAATGAAGTGTATTTGTAAAATCGATTTAGCAACCAATTAACTCCACATTCTTGGAAGGAATGTGGCTGAAAAATTAATGTAGGTGATTTACACTTAGGAAGCTGGCAATTCATCTTAAACAAGCTTTAACACATTGCTATCTTTCAATGTTACTGGACACTCAAAAACCGCAAAGCTACTCTGGAAATGATTACTCAAAACAGAGTTGGCTGTTTTGCATGAACATTCACTCAACTGTTGAGGTCCTTAACAGCCCGCTGACATCTTGTGTCAAATACAATCTACAGCAGATTGAAGCTTCAGAACATCCAGCATTTATATGCCCGATAGGAGGATTTTGGAGCTGTGAATCGATGTGTATTTGGACTCCTGCTCAGTCAGCTGACTGAGTAAAAAGAGCACGATGGTAATGGATGCCAGCACTGCCACTTCCCAGTGGCTGAAGCAGCAAACTGAGCACCATGAGGGCTCTCTGATGTTTTTAGGAGTTACTGAGAGAGGATTTTCCTAACAAAACATTTAAATCTGCTACCACTGTTTTTATTCTCTTAGCAGCTGCTGCTGCAATGGCATAACCCCCACTGCAATACTAGAGCTATTCCTGCCTCTGTCTTGCAGGAGGGAATACTTGAGCTCTCTTCCTTCCATCAGTCAAAGAAACTGGCTAGCGTTTTTGTGAAAAAATGTATTATTTTAAACAGTAGAGAAACCAGAGCAGTCCTTACTTCTCTCAGTGAGACACCAGCTGTAATATTTAACGTTGTAAACATCTGAGTGCAAATCTCTTCACATTGTACAGCTTAGAAATGAGACGCTTTCTGGTTGAATTCTCTGCAAAAACATTCTGCTAGCCTGCCATGACCTTCCTCTTCTCTGAATGTCAGGCATAGAAGCTGGAAGAGCTGTTAGAGCCTGGGGATGAAAAAGCAGTGTTTTTCTAGTGTTTGGATTGCTATGGTGATTTATGCATGGGGTTATCTACTGGAGCTTCAGGGAGCAACAATTACAGATCTCAGGTCATCAGATTAGTTCTCCAGGGGCCAAACGCTCCCATTAGAAGTGGTGACAGATTCAGCTACCAAGTGCTCCCTTTCATGAAGCAGTTGCAGTCACTTCAGAAGGCCAAAGGTTTTACTATAAACAGGACTATTTTTTTCTGCTCTGCTGCAGAGCAAAGGGACAGAAACCAGCAGGACTTGCCTCAGGGAGCACCCATTGCTAAGAGGGAAAGAAAGAATTGCGCTGCTGCAGAGCCCATGGTGCTGACCCCAGCAACATCCTGGCTCTCTCCACACAAACAGCAGTGTCTGCACTAGCAGTGAGGGTGGCTGCATGAGTGCAGCAGACTCCAGGATCTTGCCTGCGTGCTCTGTGCTGGACCACCTCCAGCTGGCAGAGCTTCAAGGAGCTTGAAGACTTGTGCTGCCTCCCACAGGGAATAATGCTCAGTGTGCTCAGAGTTCATGGGCTTCTGAGACGCTGCTAC
Source organism: Indicator indicator (assembly GCF_027791375.1). Taxonomy (NCBI): domain Eukaryota; kingdom Metazoa; phylum Chordata; class Aves; order Piciformes; family Indicatoridae; genus Indicator; species Indicator indicator. The sequence continues at coordinate 14,095,783 of NC_072021.1, read as the reverse complement.
AGTGAGGACTGATTCCGTGTACGGGGAGGACAAGACCTGTCTGCTGTGTGTTTTGTTATTTGAGAAGTAAGATAATGCAGCCATGTTCCTGTGGACATATGTGTAACTGATTTAAAGGGCATCAGGGAGATTATAGAGGTTGTTATTTATGCTTGTAAAATGAACTGAGTTAAACCAGACAGGAATGGTGCTGTGAGCAAACATTTCCCTGAAATGACATTGAAATTACATTTTCCCTAAAATTGCATTGAAGTTTTATGACTACTGCTATAGAGTTTCGTACTCTTATGAGGCAGGTTCAAGCAGCAGACTGGCTGGTAAATATATCCTGCTGGTCCCATCACTGATGGTGCAGACATCAATGCAAAACAGCACCATGTGTTTCAATGTAGGAAAATGGAGCATTTTGCTTGAAATAACCACTTAAAGTTTAAATTAAATCAAAATTAAAAAAGACCACCACCAACAAAACAACAGCAAAAAAACAGTTCATAATCATTGGCTGTTTACTAGTCAATTAAAGGGAAAGGTTGTTCATTAAATAATCTCATTAAAAGAAAGCCAGGGAAATCAAGCAACTTACTAAAAGTGATACAGGCAATTGGTTTGCTCATTTCCATTGATTTGTCTCATCTCCTGTGTCTGGAATGATGCTTGCCATCCCTTTGCATGAAGTTTATAAATTATGTTATGCACAGTGCAAGCTTTATCAAAGGGGTTCCAACAGCAGAAAGTAGTCTCTGACTTCACTAGACAATCTAACTGGACAATTACTGTGTCCTGTGGAAGCTTTCAAAAAGAAGTAAAACTGGTTTCTTAGAGGGTGAATTGGGAATGGTCTTTCATTGTGTCCTGCTGTATCCATTGACGCTGTTACATTTCAGGTTGGTGCTCCTCAGGCTGCTGCAGATTGATTCACTGTCACTGTTCAAAGGTGGCATCTGTAAAAAGCCACAACCTGTGAACCTGTGGCCATTATGGAAGCTTCTAGCTGCTATAGCTGTGCCCTCTCTCAGATGCTGTCTCAGGTAGCCCAGAGAAGTGCCCTTAGCCAAAGAAAAGCTACTCTGTTTAAGTATCACAATTTAACACTGTGGTAATAATTATAGATGTTACATTTTATATCTGCTTTAAAATCTCAAAGAGTTTTAATGCATTGTTTCTCTTTTATTTTTTTTTTTCCCTGCAGTGGATAGATTGCATTTGTCCTGCTTGGCAAAGAGCAGAATCGAGATGCCTTGATGACTCCCCTTTTAGGCTTGCGATGAGCAAAGTAACTTCGTAGTCCCGTTTTCAATATTGGCTTCAGTCATTTATGTCCTGTAGTGCTGAAATACCCCTTCCAATCTGGATCTAAATGATGTGGTGAAGGATGGTGCTGGCCTCTTCTCACACGTAATTAGTGATAGAACAAGAGGGAATGGCCTCAAGCTAAGACTGGGTGGGTTTAGACTGGATATAAGGAAAAAATTTTTCACAGAGTGGTCAGGCACTGGAATGTGCTGCCCAGGGAGGTGGTTGAGTCACCAACCCTGGATGTGTTTAAAGGTCGTTTGGATGTGGTGCTTGGGGATATGGTTTAGGGGTGAACTTTGTAGAGTGGGGTTATTGGCTGGATCGTGAGGGTCTTTTCCAACGTGAATGTTTCTGCAATTCTGTGATATATGATGAGTGGCTCTAATGACTAGATTCTGAATTCAGAAGTACGTGGAATCCTTTCTTGGGCTGTCAGATAGACCTTGACTTAGGAGGGATTTGTGGTGATTTGGGGCTTCTTAGGCCTGAAGAAACCTGAACTTGGGTAACAGCCTCAATTTCCTGTGATTAAGCCCTGAGGCCACTATTCAGCTACAAGGGGAGTCCATTCATTTTGCCAGCCCTCTGAACAGTTTTGTTTTTGGTTTTTTTTTTTAAATCAAATATCTGGCCAGAAGCATTTGCCTGGAAAAATGTAAAACTTTGTGGCACTCAGAGCCAAACCCTCTGAACTTCATTGCCAGCACTGGCTGCAGAAACTTGGCAGGGAGTTTGGTAGAAGCAGACTAATGTTGATATTTCAGTTACTGTAGGTTTGCAATAAATACCCAAAGCATTAAAAAAAAAAAGTGTTTTAAATGCAAATGATGCTCTGCCTTAATATAACTTAATGCAACTTAAAATGCCAAACAGCTTTTCTGCTTCAGATGTGTAACAATATATCATCTGCAGTGTTATGTACTTGCCTTACAGTCTCCCCTCCAAAATAAATGTATCTATATGAGCCAAAATGAAATTTAGCACTTATGACTATAGAAATATCAATTGTCATATTCTTAAAAAAAAAATCAAAGGCAGTGGCTTTGCTCAAAGATCCTGATCAAAACCAGGCATCAGCATGCTGCTGTGTGGTGTATATACATTTATAAACTAGCCAACCTACATCACCCAAATACTTGAGTGGAGACCAATTAGTCAATATAAAATGAATGTAAATTAGACATAAATATAAATATTGGCTTCTGGTACTTTCAGGAAATGCTTATAACTCATTTTCATAAGCTTTGAATGAACTGTGATTGATCGAAGTGTACAACCACATTACAAAGAAAAATGCCTGTGCTGTTTGTGCACATTAAATATGTCCAAGCACAATCTGCAAATAGGGACAAATAGATTTTCTTCTGAAATGTTCCTGAGATAGGCCCTGTAGTTGCTTTATTCTTACATATGTAGGATCTGAAAGTTATTCTTTGGAGAAGGTCATTATTGATTTACAGAAGAATTTGTATCTATTGAATAAATAGATTACAAAACTAATACCTGTCAAAACTGAAGTTCTTCTCAGGAAAACACTGGCCTTGGCAGATGTTTCTGTTTTAAAAGATCTAGTGATATTTTTAGCACAAGAAGATTATATTTATGTCTCAAATTACTGTTAATTATTTAAGCTAATATTTTTAGCAAATGAAGTATGCCATCAAACCAATTTTTTTTCCATTGACATTAAGCTTTTTTTGACATGTTGGTTCAAGCTTCCAAGATTTTGACTTCCTGACCTTCACCCCAAGACAGGAAAGCAACTACATAAGATTTTCATTCATCACAAAAGCAGTGGCTTGAGGAGTTCACCTTCCTTCCAGCTTGCAAGGCTAATCCCTTCTGGGGACAGTTCAGTCTGTTATGAATATCATCAGAGGTTCAGCAGTGGCTGTGGTGCTTGGCCAAAATGTGGCCTTATGTACATTGATAGTTGTGTGTGATCAAGGTTGTTTGGTATTTTATCATCCTTTCACACTGTTGCTGAAAGCATGAGGATATCATTTAGCCAGCCCATGACATAAAGTAGATGTTTTCTAATAGTGCTCAATGTGGAAAACGAAGCAACTGAATTAGACAAAGCAGTGTAATGAGGTGGTAAATAGTCTTGTCTTGTCAGGTGTTGTCTTCATAGGCAGCAGGAGGTAATTGCCTCCAAGGGGAGCATCAATTAATTAATTCTTATCCAGGCAATTCAGTTCATGAGTTGTTCAGAGACCCCCCAAACGCTGTTCATGTCTCTTGCATAGGCTAATTCACTTAACCAAGAGCCTTTAGGTGATAAAATCCTATAAGTGATTTGACCACTGCTCCTGCCCATATTTAAGTGCAGCTTTAGCCGTTTTAATTAGCTTTAAAATTCTCAATTAAAAGAACTGATTGGAGCATGAGGTGGAGCTGTGATTACAGCAAGGTAGACCCAAATTCTGGTTATATTAATGACTTGTGAAAGGGTGTTTCAGCAACAACAAATTGTTTAGGTGACTTCAGGCTGATGCTGACAAATCTTCACAACCTTCTTGTCACCCAGACCTCTGTGCTGTTATAGATCTGTCCCATGCTGGAGACTCGTGTATCAATGAGGCAGCACTGCTGGTCACTGGCCACCCATCCTTGCTGCACTGCCTGGTGCATGGGTTTGGTGTAGTTAGAGGTGTTAGCAATGGCTATAACCTCACTCATACAACCCCTTGCCCCACAAAAATCCCTTAACCATGTCTCAGGCTCTGAAAGAAAGCACTCAGCATCTCTAGTGAATGGTGGCTACTTTCCACATTCTATTTAGCTGCATGTAGTAGCCGAAGTTGTGTGAGTGCTTCTGGTGTTCCTGTCCTTCATAGGAAATCCCTCTGGAGGTCAGTGTAAACAGAGCTCTATGGTCAATACTGCTGTGTTTTGTTGAAGTTATATGTTAGCAACATCCTTCTAGTTTGGGTAGGTCTCCTTCTAGTTTGGGTAGGTCATGAGCTTGGGGTCATTGTCTGATATGACATCAATTACTTAGGCATTGACAGGCACCTTTTGGTTTGGTGGTCTCCTCCCCGTTGTCTTAGAAGGACTGTCTGCTTTTACAAAACCATCACAAAAGGTTTTCTCCCCTTTCTTCAGCAAGGCATAACAAGCAGAAGAGTAGCAGCTGCCTGACAGCATCAATTGATGACCATCAATCAGCTGCATATGGGTCAGTCTTGGGGTGTTCATCAACATGCTAGATGGTCCCTGTGCTTTTGGTGGTGGGAAGAGCTGCCAGGTGTTGTTCCCCATACACCAAGCTGGAATGACTGAGAAGGAGAGCCCGGTCCATCAGATGCCCCAGGCAACCTTAAGCACATCTCTGGGATCTGTAGATTTAAGACTTGGCAAGTCTTTCTTGTGTTATTGAGGCCCAGAGGAACTGGCTGGAAGGAAGTGCTACAAACCGTCAGAGAGTCAAGACGTCACTGATACTCCTAGGAACAGAATGACAGATTACTTTCTGAGGCAGGGTCAAGGTTCACTGAATCCATTAATTTCCACATGTTTTTCAGAGCCTCCAAGAAGTCACTTTTCTTTTTTTTTTCCCCTCACTTGGATGGCAGATGACAGTGCATTGGCAGGAAAAGAAGGAATTCTGCTGTTGAAATATCTCACTAGTTTTGAGAGCATGACCTGGCAGCACAGTGAAGGACTGGCAAAGTGAAAACAAGAGAAAGCAATGAAAATGTCTTCCCATGTCAATACTTTGCAATCAGCTCTGCTGTGTTAAAAACTTGTTTTTTTTGTGGGAATGTAATCCAACAAAACACATTCCAAATGAATGAATGACCTTTCCCTGATGGCGAGCTATGTGCAGAGCAGTACCTCACAGTCTGTTGAGAGTCTGAGATGGAGGAGAGGCAGGGCCAGATGTTTTGTCTATCCCTCTGTGATGGAAATACATATCTGCTTCCCGGGCCTGGTCTGTTATCTCCTGATTGCTGCCCAAAATCCTGATGCAGTGCAGTCAGACACACCACAGAGCTCTGCATATCTCTTGATTGCTGGACTCACTGGAGAGTTATCCAACACCATGCCAAATGCCTTCCAACAGCAAACCATTGTGACTAATTTCTAGAGTAGAAATCTATTCTGAGGACCAGAGAAATCATACGTTATCTCCAGTATCCCAGGAGACCCCTTGCCCTGCAATTCCCACTACAGCTATGTCTTAGGAAGATGGGCTACCCATGCAACAGGGAATCAAATGGGAAGTTCTCCACTAGAAGAAAGATGCTGAAAGCTATCTGTTGGGAGCATCAGTTTATTCCAGGTGTGCCCACTGCTACTGATATCATCTGGAGTGCTAATGCCTGAGTCTGGCTGGCTGAGTCCATTTTCTTTAGTGAGTATGCTGAACATTGTTGAATGGTGCTTAGCACTTCTACTCTATGCCTCTCTAAGAAAGGTTAGATTGTGCAGTTATTATTAGCATGCATTCAGGCTCTTAGCAGCAGTAGGACATAAGCAGTAGCACATGTAAGGACACTGGGTAATGTGACCTTTTGTTCGTGCCAGGGTATGGGCATGAGTTCATAGATACAGAAAGTACCTTAGCCCTTTCTTCCCTCCTTGTTCTATTTACAACCTGAGTGTATTTAGGGTATAGGGGAATGAATCAAAACTGACTTAGACTTTATTTAGCGCTGTAGTTGCAGTTCTTGACTCCATTAAACATTTTCTGCTTTCCTTTGGTTCATTGATTGGTCATTTAACATGAGAACCATGTAGTCATTTTACTTTTTTTTCCCCCTCTACAGTTAATTTTATAAACTGGTTCTTCAAATCAGCAGGTGAATAGTCAGTATTTCATCATAACTGTTACAGAGACATGCACCTGGTGTTACCATAAAATGCTACGGGTAGTGAACCAATGAGTGTCTGTAAAGTGTACACTCAGCTTGCTCATTAAACAGCCTTTTCATAATTTTTCTTTTTAAAAAAGGACATATTATAATATAAAAGATGATCATCCAGGAATGGAAAAGTAAGCAAATCAGTAATATTATTTAGGAAGTGTATATCATCTGTCACCTACCTCAAGGTTTAAAAGTGCTTTATCATCTACTAATCAAGAGTCAAACCCAGCAGGGTGTTGCTGTAATGAGTAGTGAGACATCCGACTTCATGCTGAGCTGAAAATAGTCTTGAGCATGCTACTAAGTTTCTATTGTAGGCCTCCCTGTGCTCAGAATTAACAGGGACTGAAATATGAATAGGATAGGCAGTCAAATATTAAGGTCAAAGTAAAAATTGTTGTGGTTTACAAAGAAAACAGCAGCAGTGTCTTTTCAAAATGCCTCTGAGGCAAGCATGATTTTTGCTTTATATCTATTAATACAAGTATTTACATACCTAGCTGGGGAAAGGATCCCTTTCTAAAAAGGTCAAATGTAAATCAAGTTCCAAAACCTGTCTGGTTTATTCTGCAACCATCTAGGAGGAGGTGGGTTTGGTTTTTTGTTTTGTTTTGTTTTTTAAAAAAGCAGAAATGTTCACTCTGTGATTTCACAAGCCCTGGTGTTAAGTAAAACAGCAGATATTAAGAGTTCTGCAATAAAATGATGAGAGCTAGCAGGAACTAGGAAAAAAAATTATCCACTGAATCTCAAGCAAGTCTTGCTCAATTCATAGATCAGTAGGGATTCTAAAGAAATATGAATTGCTGTAAAGCAACTCGAGCTAAGGGGTAACAAAGGTGATACTAAATTCTAAATAAGAAAAGAATTAAAGTAGGAGATATTTCAGACTTGAGAATGCAATGTGATATAAGATACATTGTAAAGAGCAAAAAGCATCATGAAGAAATTTAAGGATAGCTTGCATTTCTAGTCTCACTGTAAACAAGGCTTTCTCAAGTTGCTATAAATATCCCACCCTAGTGGTATTGAACTTCAACAACTAAAAATATGAATAAGGTCACAGAATGTTGCTCTTCTTAGTATGTGTTGGTAAACTAGAAAGGAGCATGAAATTCTGTTTGGAAAAGATTTAAAGCTCCCTTAGTAATCACTAAGGGCATTGTTCAGGAATTTACAGCTCGATACCTGCTGGATTCATCACACATTAAACCAGTGATAGCCCATCAAACGTGCTATTACCATCTAAACTAGAAATAGCTACTAATGATTTCTGTTAATGGGTTTGATATATCATTACCAGACACCATCCTCATATACATGAGAGGTTTTTTACTCACTCAGGTAAGGATATAATTTGATTTTAAATTTACTCTTTGTGAACTGTGGTCCTTCCAGCCATAAAAGCCCTTGAGGTTTCTAGCTGGCCAAGAGCTTATTGGATCAAAGTTTTATATATTGTTCTGGCTTGCTCTAATCATGCTACACTTCTGCCTTCTCTTTCACACGGTGGAAAGATCAAGACAGGAGTTTCAACACAATGAAAACTCCCTTCTGTCTCCTGATCCCACAACAGAAGCAGACAGCTTAAAACACTTGGAGACTGATGCCTGCCATTTTATTTTCTGCTTTCTATGCAGTTTGGAACATTTTTATTCTTGTGCTACTTGACAAAATAGGTATGTTCCTCCCAATATTCAGCACTTGCCTATTTTATGTGTGTCTAGGCAGCTACCTCAGAGTGCACACTTTATTGCCTATTTTTTGGTAAGATAGAGTCATAGAATCATAGAATCAAGAAGGCTGGAAGAGACCTCAAAGATCATCGAGTCCAACCTGTCATCCTAAACCTCCTGACTATCTAAACCATGGCACCAAGTGCCACGTCCAATCCCCTCTTGAACACCTCCAGGGATGGTGACTCCACCACCTCCCTGGGCAGCACATTCCAATGGCCAACCACTCTCTCTGTGAAGAACTTTCTCCTCACCTCCAGCCTGAACCTCCCCTGGCGCAGCTTGAGACTGTGTCCTCTTGTTCTGGTGCTGGTTGCCTGGGAGAAGAGACCAACCCCCTCCTGGCTACAACCTCCCTTCAGGTAGTTGTAGACAGCAATGAGGTCACCCCTGAGCCTCCTCTTCTCCAGGCTAAACAGTCCCAGCTCCCTCAGCCTCTCCTCATAGGGCTTGTGCTCAAGGCCTCTCCCCAGCCTCGTTGCCCTTCTCTGGACATGCTCCAGCAATTCAACATCTTTCCTAAACTGAGGGGCCCAGAACTGGACACAGTACTCAAGGTGTGGCCTAACCAGTGCTGTGTACAGGGGTACAATGACCTCCCTGCTCCTGCTGGCCACACTATGCCTGATGCAGGCCAGGATGCCTTTGGCTCTCTTGGCCACCTGGGCACACTGCTGGCTCATGTTCAGGCGGCTGTCAACCAGTACCCCCAGGTCCCTTTCCACCTGGCTGCTCTCCAGCCACTCTGACCCCAGCCTGTAGCTCTGCATGGGGTTGTTGTGGCCAAAGTGCAGCACCCGGCACTTGGATTTGTTGAATGCCATCCTGTTGGACTCTGCCCATCTGTCCAGCCTGTCAAGGTCCCTCTGCAGAGCCCTTCTACCTTCTAACAGATCAACACCTGCTCCCAGCTTGGTGTCAACTGCAAATTTACTGATGATGGACTCAATCCCCTCATCCAGATCATCAATAAAGATATTGAACAGGATGGGGCCCAGCACTGATCCCTGGGGGACACCACTAGTGACAGGCTGCCAGCTGGATGTGGCACCATTCACCACCACTCTCTGGGCTCGGCCCTCCAGCCAGTTCCTAACCCAGCGCAGAGTGCTGCTGTCCAAGCCACAGGCTGCCAGCTTGGCCAGGAGATCCTTGCAGATGATGAAAACCATACTCACTAAAATGATTTCTGCTGCCTTTACACTTGATGTAATTTCTGCATATTTTGCTTCTGTATCAGTACTGGGACAAGACTTGTGCAGAAAATCATTGCAAACACTCTATCTAGCCCATGGTAGTCAGGCATGCAGCACTGACCATAGGGCTAAACTGATGAAATGAACTGTTTAAATCTGCAGTAAAACATTCAAGATTATTAGGAATCTTTAATGTCTGTGTCACATTAGATGTCCAGAAAGATATCATTCATGAGAAAAAAACCTTCATTCAACAGTTCTCTCTTCCTATCTAGCTCTGTGTCATATCTTGATGCTGCTGGGTGACAGATATGGACAGATACCACCTTCTTCCTTTCATAGAGAGGGGACAGAAACTCTTGGTTCAATTCTGAAATGTCTGCATTTTTCTTATGGAAATGAACAAACTCAACCACAACATTCCCACTTGTAAAGGCTGGTTGAACCCATTACCTGTAAAGAAAAATTGCAGTGGCCAGTGATACAGGAAACAGCTGAACAGATACAATACATGTTGTGGTTAGATACCAGATCAGAGACAATCCCAGTGCACTGCCCTACACATTAGACTCTGACTTTATAACTGTAGTGAAGTCATATTCATTTCTTAAAATACTCCTACAGCTTTCTCTACAACTCCCTGAAAGGAGGTTGGAGCCAGGTGGGGGTCAGGCTCTTCTCCCAAGGAACAAATAAATCTCCTCCCAGGGACAAGAGGAAATGGCCTCAAGTTGTGCCAGGGGAAGTTTAGGTTGGATGTTAGGAAAAAATTTGTCACTAAAGGGGTTGTTAAGCCCTGGAATAGGCTGCCCAGGGCAGTGGTGGAGTCCCCATCCTTGGAGGGATTTAAAAGCCAGGAAGATGTGGTACTGAGGGACATGGTTTAGTGTTGACCTGGCAGTACTGGGTTAATGGTTGGACTTCATGATCTTGAAGATCTCTTCCAAAGAAAACAGTTCTGTCATTCCTCCAAGTACACAGTTGTGTGCTGGCTTGGGAATCCACCAGCTGTATGGTAGAGTCCTGATGCATTTGGCTCTCCCTGTACCTCAGGAGAGGTGTTTGCTAAGGGAGGTACAAGGAGCTGGAGGATGCACCCCAGGAGCAGTCCTCCTCAGTCAGCTGCAAGTCTTTATCTATGACTCACCCCCATCTCAAAAGAGCATGGGAATCTGACAGTGATGGAGGGTTTCAGGTAGCCTCCTGTTGTGTAAATTGTGGTTTTAGCATTATTTCTAGAGGAGATGCAGTTTAATCACCTTTCAGTCAATACCTGGAGATTTGCTGTCTGCTTAAGCCAGGTATGTATCTCAGAGGAGATATACAGCTGTTATTTTAAAGCCAGCTGATCACTTTTCCTTACTCAGCTGAAAAAAATCAGGAACAAAATGTACTTGAATGTTTTTGTAGACACATTTTTGAGGAGTATAACTCAAATACTGTGGAAACTTAGGGCAACTGGCAGGAAAACAGAGCAACTCTGTGCTGCCTTCAAAATCTTTGCACTTCTAACTCTTTTATTAACTTCTCTGGTTTTCCATAGATATTTATTCTGTCAATTCTAATTTCATCCGGGCTGCACATGGGAGAAAAGTGAAGTCTGAGCATGTAGTTGACATGAAATGAACAGCAAATTTTTGAATTGTGGGATATCCAGCCCATTCTGCAGTGCTCTGAGTCAACATGCATTACATATGCCAAAGCAAACGGACTCAAGGGGCGGCTGAATATGTAGAAATAGACAAGACCTACAGTCTGAAATCCTTAATCTTGTGAGTAGAAATGCTTCATCAAAATTTCTGTAGGTTGGATTTCTTGTTCCTCTCATCAGAAAGGAATATTGGCAATATATGGTGAAAGGGTATGTTAGAAATCCAAATTGCACTTCTGCCTGCAGTGAAGCTTCCAACAGAAGAATGGACCAGATATCCTGGAAGAACAGGGCTTGGATATGTTAAACAATTGTTTTTCAGGGACAGCTGAACAGGATCTAGGAAAAGATCAGGCCTTTGTCTTGGTAACAGCAATCTGAATAGAGTGAAAACATTTGTGCACTTATGCAATGGATTTCTAGTTTGTAGTTTGGGGTCAGACATTAATCAATACCTGAAAGGAAGCTGAAGGAAGCCATCTTTCTGAGCACATCTTGGTCACAGAAAAAAGCTAATTCCTGGGTGGATTAATAGACTACACTTAGCTGTTATTGTTCCCTTCCCTGCTACTATGTCAAAGACCATTAGTCAGTAATTATTAATACTCTTGGCCTACATTCCTGCTCCTTATATATATATATATATATATATATATATATATATATATATATATATTCCCCCCCCCCCCCGGGAAATGATATTCTTCAGTTTCAGCCTGATTAAAGATGTTTTTTGATGCTTTTCATTTACAAGCAGGCAGCTGGATGACAGGCTGAGCCATCCCATTCAAAGAGAGAATGGAGGCATCTGGGCTGAGCATGGAGAGCACTGCCTGTCTCCTCTGAACCTTTCTAACCTGACAGGCAACCAAGCATCCAGGAGAGTGATAGGGATGTGCAAATCTGGATGGCAGCATTAACACCCTGTAGATTCAGTTTTATGGACTGACATAGCTTTGAGTCTGTTGGCCTGCGGCAAGCTGGGGAGATGGACATGACTTGGTGCTGAGCACAGGCATGATCAGTGAGGACCTCTCTGTCCTTTCTTTCCAGTGCTGTTTTCAGGCACTGTTCTTGTCCATTAGAGAAAGGAGGGCTGTTATGCTTTATTTGCCATAGCAGTTGTCAGAGTGTTCCAGGACATAGACATATACCATACCAGCATTTCGAACAGCTACATGGATTTCTTCCCAGAGGAGACATGGGATGGAATAGAGGATTTCCTGGGATGGAACCAGTTCTTCACAATAGCCGCAGGGCTACTACGAGATTTCTATTTCATAGCTGTTAGCACATGCTCTGTAGGAAAAGAAATGGTCGAACTACACATACGCCATTTAGAAAAACAGAAGAGAGAGGTCAGTTTACTGAGTGCTGATCTGCAAAATAAATCACATTTTCACATACTGCATCTTCAAAATGGGGAAGGCATGGGACAAATTTCCATGTTTTCTTTATTCTGAAATTTATTTTCCTTCTGGAGAACCTACAGGGAACATTAAGCAGTGGCTGGGGAGAGGCTGAAGGGAAGAATTTGGAAAATACTGGTGGATTTAGCAGGAGGTGAAATTGCTTGGGGTTTGGGTCATTCTGTTCAAAAAGGATTTATACTGTTGATGTATATTAAAGGACTGAACAGTTTGATGCAGTCCTTGTGATACAGAAAGACAATCATGTTCAAAGTGATGAGGAAGGAGATATTTTCAAGTCCTCTTACTCCTATGACCAGGGACATTGTTCAGATACATTAAAAGTAGGTTGAAGTACATCATTCATGCCTGTTCTGGCATGGAACTGACTCCATTGGTAATCACTCAAGCATCTGTAAATGGGAAGGTGATTTACCATGAGATCAAAAGACCTATCAAGAGCTCTGATACAGTTCTTCTATCACAGAATCACAGAATGTGAGCAGTTCGAAGGGACCTCCAGAGATCATTGAGTCCAATTCCCCTGCCATAAGAGAATCACCTAGGTTAGTCCACACAGGAATGCATCCAGGTGGGTTTTGAAAGTCTCCAGAGAAGGAAACTCTACAACCTCCCTGAGGAGCCTGTTCCAGTGCTCCGTGACCCTATGTAATTAATTTTATGAATTAATTACTGTTATCAAAATGCACAGTTGGCTGTTACAGTTCAGAGAGGCTAAATTTGGACAATCTGGAAGGAGAATGGAAGTACTTTTCAGTGTTACTCACAGTGTTCATCCCCAGAGAGAACCACATTTGGCTGCTCTTGGGCATGCAACCTGAACATCCTAACAAACAAGTTTTCTTGTAAGCTGGCCAGACTTTTTGTCACTTGAAATAAGGGTGGGAGGAGGATCACCCAACATAACTTCTAAGCAACATCCAGTTTTGCTTTATCTTTAATTTTTATTGTGTTTAGAAGTGGTTGGACTCAATGATATTAAAGGTCTCTTTCAACCAAAGCAGTTCTACGTTTCTGTGATCTTGGTACCCAGAAGAAAGTTAGTAGGCAGGATTTTTAAAGCCTTCTTTCCAGTAGGACAAAGCTTATGCAACTGCATTTCCATCTGTATGCTTGTGAGTCATTGCCTCCTAGTACTTCTCAAATACAGCTTTTCGACCACTCTAGACAAAGATGAGGAGCCCACGACTCAGATAGTAAGTTTCAGAGAGGGGAAGAAGAGAGAAATCAGCCAGTCTCACTACAGCAATAAAGATGCCAGTGCAAGCTCCTTGGTTACCTGCTTGGTTTGCCCCATTGGCTTCCCTGCCAGAGTAAGTACACTGGGTCACATGAGTGTGCTACCTGGGGCTGCTTCTCTTCTGGCAGTCCTGGTTTCCCATATAGGTTGAGCAAACTAAAAAATTACATTTATGTCTTATGTTTTGGATGGCCATGTTCAGAGAAGCAGTTCCTTGTGCACTTGAGGTGCCATATAAACAGAACACATCATGCTTTATTGCACTCAGTTAAGAGGTATCTTGTTCCACAAGCAAGAAGTGATGTGCCAGATTAATTGCCAGGTACCTGCAGCACAGATTGCCTTTATTTGCTATCCCAAGCTTTTATTGGCATCATTCTGCTCACAGACTGACAATTTAGCACGACTTGAACAGCAATATGGTTCAGCTGGACTCATGGCTGTATCTATGATGGCCTGCTTCTTCTTGCAGTTATTGTTATTAGTCTGTAAAATACTGGACTGCAGTGGGCACTCTGACAGCTCCCTGCTCACCTATCCAGGGCTTCCTTCCATAAGGACCTACCTTTGCCTCTAAAAGCTCAAAACCAACACAAATGATATTAAAAAAATACCAGGAAGTGTTATTTAACTATCTCCAAAGTGGTACTTAAGTATCTCTTTTGTCCATCTTTTGATCCCTAATGTTTGCAGGCTGAGATGTTTGCGGAGAAGGGATGTTTCCAGCACAGGGAAGCTGTAAGTCAGCAAAGATATTTCCAGGAAAATAAATTTCCCCTCACTCTTAAGCCCTCAGACTGTCCTGCCCAGCACTCCATCTTGCTGGCTGGGGTTGTGGAGAGCCCAGACAGATGGCCAGAAATGCTGTCAGCTGTCCAGTTCTGCTCTCCACCAAAAGCAAAGCAGGAAACCTGCAGTGAGTTCATGAGCTCAGAGCTGACATGGAGAGATGAAAGGAGCTTGGAAAGCAGACTGATCTCTGGAAAACACATGATTGACATTCCCAAGCTATTAAATGGATATGAAAAGCACCAGCCTGTTTTATTGTTTGATGAGTGAGCCCAGATCACTTCATCTTGGGATTTTGCATGCTGCTGCTCTCTAAACCAGTGAGTCACAGTTTTATAACTCTGTTTAATCATCATTTCTTTGCTTACACTCTCACCACATGAGCTTGGGTCAGAGCTAAGTGGCATGAACTGGCATTCATTCCATATCTGGATTCCATCACTAGAAATGAAGATATTTTTAGCCCCATCTGAATTGCTGCTATTCTTAGCTGCTTGGATGGAGCTTCTTCTGGACTCCTCCTCTTTATATCTCCTGAAAGCTTTTTTACCTTCTCCCAAAGCTCACTAATGAGAATACTGGGAATATATTGCTTCTAGTAGGGAAGGGAATGTTTGGGGATTGCACTGAATTTTAGAAAGCAATAAGAATAAATTAAGTTTTTCACACAAATTCTGTGTTTTGTGATCTGTGCAATTCTTTATGTAGGAAATCATCATCAATGAATTATTGAATGGAGAGGTACTTTTTGAAATAGATCTGTCCCCAGATCTTTTGCTTCCAGGTAGAGTCTGGTCTTGGTTTGCTTAGACCAGGAAAAATCTGAGGGCAAGATAGATACAGCTCCTGAATTCTTACATTTAAGTGGTAAAAGATGAAACAAAGGAGAGGTGAAATGATCAGAAATCCCTGAAGGCAACAACATCACCATGGAACCCAGTTCTTTTCCTCTGGGATTAAGGCTGCTTTTGAACTGTAGCTGCAATTGTTCCATTTTTTCCACTGTCTGTGCAGCCTTCTTTTCTTAGAAGCAGAAATACTCAATTAATGTTAAAAGTTGCCATTAAAAGCCCTGATTGATACTAAGCAGCTGAGTGCTCTCACTGAAATGACCTAATGTCTCAGCATCAGGGCAATATGCAGGGATGCTCCAGATCCCTTTTTCTGTATTGGAAGTGATTGGATTTTTGTGTTTCTGTAGGTTTGTTTCCCACTATGACCCCTCCTAATCTGTGACACCCTCTTCCAATTAGATGTGGTATTTTCCATGCTTTGCAAAAGTTTGGGATTTTCAGCTGGTGTTTGGTTATTCACTCACTTCCACAAGAAAGCAGCAGGAGAGGTAAAAAGAAGCCTGAGGTCTTTTGGAACTGAGCAGTGACATGACAGATTTTGGTCACTTATGCACAACCACAGCACCTTGATGTGGGTCACAGCTTCTTCCTGGGGCTGGAGCATGGAAATAAAAAAAAAAACAACAAAACAGTTTCCATGTTGAGTTAGTGCTGAGCCAATATCCCTACATACTGTTAGAGAAAGCAGGTTTAATGAATTCTCTCAAAATCCCAGCTCCCACTAGGAAAAACAATGGACAGAAAAATGTCATCTAGCTATAAAGGGAAAATTTGATTTTACTAGTGCATCTCAATACCTTCTGTTTTCTCTGTATTCCCAGAGGGCCTTTGGTAAAACCACCAGGCATTTATAACTATCACATGTCTCACCCACTACAAGGAGCCTTTGTTGGCCTTGAGTGGCTCCATTTTGGAGCTCTGAACTCTCCTGTGATCTGATGACCATATTAAAATACAAATGGGGACACACCAACTCCTCGTCTTGCTCTAGTCAGGCAACTTGTCTTGTTCTCACCTAGCAAGCAACTAGAGCCAAATGCTGCCTGAGCAGCAGCTGAGTGCCTGCTCTAGCAGACCAGCTGCACCTGGACCTTGTTCTCACCACAAAGAGACAAGAGCCAAATGCTGCATGAGTAGCAGCTGAAGAACTTGTCCTCACAGGCAACAACTACACCCAGGCCTTGCACCTGGACCAAGGCAGAAAGGGTAATAGCTCCAAGAGAACTGAATCCCAGAAGAGGCTACAGACTGGTGACAGGGCACACAAGAGAGAGACCCTCCCCCAGCCCTCTTTGAGCCAAGGACTGCTTGAGTTATAGCCACAGCATCTGGGAAGATACCGGACAGAGGAGCAAGCTGTGAGTACCTGGCTAATCTGCACTGGAATCCTCTTGGTGGGTAAAACCACAGATCACAGCACCTGTATTTGCATTTTGAATTGCTGTATTGGAGATGTTAGATCTGTGCTTTGATCATTTAGCTGTCTCTATGTGTGCAGTGTAAAACCCACAACTGAACAGAACCCGTGCCTATACTTTGTAAGTGAGTTACAGCGGTGTTTGGAGAAGCCACCCCCCAAGATATTAAGTAGCAAAATATAGAAATTTATATATTTTAATATAATAATATAATTTTTATATAATAATATAATTTATATATATTTATATACATTTTATTGCATGATCACAGAATTGTAGAACATGAAGCCCCTTTGTGAAGAGAGCCTTCATCCTCTTTATAGCTTCCCATTAAGTACTCAATCCTGTGATGAGGTCTCCTGCTGAGCCTTTCCTTCTCCAGGGTGAAAATCCAGACCTATCTCCTTCTGTCTTTCTTCAAAAGGCATGTTCTCCAGCCCTTTGATCATCTTTTTGGCTCCTCTTTGGACCCTACACATTCTGTCCATCTCTTTTTTGAATATTGGGGATCAGAACTGGATGCAGTAAATGATGTTTAAGTGCAGCTTCATCTTTGACTATTGTGCTTACTTATATTGTTATCCCCCTCTGACAATATCATCCATATATTGTGCTTTTCATATACAGACTACAAAAGAATTGCAAATGGAAGTTAGACCTTGACATTAATTTCAAGGAGTTGGAACGTTTGCAGGATCTGGGAAATAATCAGCAAGCAGTACAGAATCCTTTGATGAATAATTATTATTCTTATCTATGAAAGGACACTTCAGAATTAGAGCTCTGTTGGCTGTAATTTGAATCTTATTGTGTGGTATTGAAAGGTGCACATAGACATTTGTTTATAGTCAGCCTCATACAGTAACCCCTGAAGCAGCTTCAGGGTGCCCTTGGTATGCTTGAAAATGCTTTGCCTTCATCACAGAGAAGGAAGGGTGAGCTACTTGTGACAGAGGAGGAGAAAGCACACCAATGCATTCTGACCATTTCATGTGGCTGAATTATAAACTTCTATTCTGTAACAAATTAGGATTTTAAAATGCTCCTAAGAAACTGTTTTTAACTTGCCTGGCTTGAATGCAGTGGCAAAAATCTTGTTTACTGTGCAGTCATGCAGTTCATGAGAACATATCGATTTGGAAAAGATAATTTCTCTAGTCTGCCCAGTTCCATAAATTTTTTGCTGCTGCAACATCTTATTGTAAAGCACTTCAATAGGGCTGAATGGCAGATTTACTGCTTGCCTCTTTCTCCAATGCAGAACTCAGTGTTTCAGAGCTGACACTTTCTCTAATTGGAAGTTATTTATGTGACAGAGAAAGCTTGTTAACCAGATTTGGTTTTGAACAGATAATCAAATTCAGTCACTTGTAACTTCAGCATTCAGTTGACACTCAAACTGAAAGGATTCCTCAGACAGCAAATTCCACATTTTACCTTCCAGCTCTTATGTGGCTTTTCCTAGCTCATTTAATGGTACAGACAACACTTGCACCTCTGTCTCTTTCTCATTTCAGACTTTTAGTCCTTTTCCCCCAGTATTTTTTTGAAATCCAATTTCAAAGTGCCCTGGTGCTGCCAGAGTTATCACTGCAGCAAATAAATAGTGAGAGAGGTTTTCTCCAAAAGCACAGAGTGGCTAATCATGCTCATCTTTAATATGTGTCATGTTGGATGTGGGTCACCCTGCCTCCAAAAGGATGTATTTAACACAGCTGTCTGAGTGAAGTTTCTGTCTAAGAGATTATCAAAGCGCTGCTTAAAGACATGGTCCTTGTTTCAGAGTGGTTTATCTGGCCTAGCTCCACTCTGACTCTGCAGACTGAGCACCCATCAACAATGGGAGTGTTTTAATGCTTCTGGAGCACAGCTCAGATTTTATTCCAGTTGAAAGAAGCCCAGGTCCTGTCCAGAAACACTTGGGGACACAAACTGAAGCCAAATAAGTCAAGACAATCTAGATAGTAATTTCTGGAGCGCAATCTTGATGTGAGCTGCAATGCACATGAAGGTTTACCAATACAAAGTTATGAACAAAGCACCTTGACTTCAGTAGATTCACTTTCTTTGAAAGGGCAGAAGGGGAGAAAGATTCTCTCTTCCCATGGTATCCAAAAAGAGACATGAAATTAATTTAACATGCCTAAATACAGGAAATGTCCTAAACAGTGACACCATGAAGCACCCATAGAGGTAACCATGTGGAAAATGGCTTTGGGGTAGGAAAAAAACCCCAAATGCTGGATTTTGCCCTGATTTATCTGATATGGGTAATGTGCACACAAAATGACAGAATGGTAGGGGTTGGAAGTGACCTGGAAAGATCCTCTAGTATAGCACACATGAGCTCAGTGCAGCCCTGCCTGGGGCAGCCTGTGGAGGGCATTGCTTTCCTTGGGCAGCTTGGGACAACACAACCAGTAGAGATGTGTAGTCCAGGGAGCCAGATGAAAACTCATCAAAATTTCTCCCTGTCCCCAGCCACATACAACACAGAAGAAAAGAGCTTGGCACCAAATAATCTGGTCTACCAAACTGCTTGTTAGTACAGGCGTTGCTATGATGGGCTATGTAATGGCTGCAAATGTCTTTATTTTTAAAACCATGTGAATTCCCAGCTGTATGAAAGACTGAAGGACCATAATAATATTGAATAACCTCTCAGTACCTTCTTTTCCCATCTGTAAACCCAAAATAGTAACACTAAATATAACAGCAGATGTTGTGAGGGTAAAGGAACTTCTGATGATGCTATGCTCATACTCATGGCTGGATCTTTACCACTGACTGTTTTATCTGATCTCTTTGCATTGTAGGTGTTAGACATAAAATAAATGGGAAAATATTGTCAGGCTAAAGAGCAAAGCAAATCAATTTTGTGAAACATCCCATAACCAGAAAAGTGATAACCCCTGAAAAACAATAACAAAAGCCAGTTGAATTACTTCCTTTTGCAATCTGGTTTTTATTATTAAAATGCATCAATATTAAAGCCAGTGAAGACTCTTAAATAATTTGCTGTGACAGTCTGCATGGAAGTAGCTTAGACTTCCATCTTGGGACTCTTGGATGAAGCCTAACAGAGTGTGTTTGAATAAAACAAGGTTCTGTTAAAATTTCCGGAGAGGCAGAATAGTCTCAGCTCCACATTAAGGTTTAGAATGGAAGCAGCCTAAAGAGAAATAGAGATTTTTTTTCATTGCCAGATGTCACCTACCTCAGTGTTATGGACTTTCAGAAAAATATATTGTAAGGTTGGCAGTTACAGGAGTTTTGAATGCCTGATGCTCGTTTTTAGGTTCCTTGCATACCATTACGCAGATGTTTGCACTTCCAGTCTTTCCAGTTTTGCTCCTGGGTCTTCACAGATGCTCTCTTTCACAGGGACTGAACATGCTCCAGGCAGCATGCTTGGAACAACACCAGGAACTCATTCCTCACCACTTTCTAGCCCTGTTAAAAGCTGCTTGTTATTATTTTTTTTCTCTATTTTATGAAAATAACCTCTCTCCTCAACATGGGACGTGTATAAGAGATGAGTAAAGGTTCAGGGAACACAAAACAGTTGCTATATCCTAATGGGAATGAGATGTGTACCTGTAAATCTTCTAACTTGTTCTGTTCCATACTGGTGCAGATGGAGAAGGTAACAGGCTGTTCATCACCCTACTGCATCATTCTCATCTCTGGTACAGCTGCAGTGTAAGAGCAGTGGGACTATCCTTTGCCAAGAAAGTCTGGTTTTAAAACAGGTCTCTCAATTCAGAGGCAAGGTCGTGCTTCCTGATTCTCATTCTCAGCTCTGGGCTATGTTTCAGAATGTTAACAAAGCATCACTTTGCTCCTTGCTCCAGCTGGTTGAATGTACCTGTGTGAGCAGGACATTCTTCTTGAACTGTTGCAAGGTTGGCCCTGCTTCAGTGCTTGAGAGTGGAGAAAGCAAGAAGCACCTGTATGTTTTCCCCTTCTGGACTGGCTGAATGCATGCCCAGCTTCAGGCATGGACCAGTATGGTATGTGACAGATATTAGGTCCGTGCAAACAGGATGAAAGATACTACTGTATGGAGAGCATGTTGTAAATACTAAATTATTTTCCTTTTGGTTGGTCAGAGCTGCAGACTGCAAACATATCTGTGTGAGGAGCTCACTTCAGCCAGTGCTGAAACTGCATTTACCTGTTATCTTTGTAGCTGGTGATCTGTTTTAGACCACACGCAGATTACAAAGTGTTATGCTACATGACTATTGATGCTGATTGATCTTTGGTTTACCTATACCACAAAGTCTCTTCCTAACCTCCTTCTGCTGATCTATAGAGTGGAAGAACAGTATGAAGGCATATTCTCACTAGGAAGAGAATTCTCATCTCATTACTCAAGCAGATTTTCAAGTTTACAATCCTGTGCCTCCTTCACATCTTGTAAGGTCACAAGTGCCATGTTTCTTTTCAAATATGTGTATTTGTCTCTGCCCCCTGGATATTCCACCTGGCACCTAGACGGTGAGAACCATCAAACACCAGCCCCTTCCTCACCCAGGCAGCATGATTCAAAGGGAATCTTAGTGTTGCAGGCTTGAGAATATTCCTAAGCATCAGTGCAGGGCAGGGAACCACAGATCTTGTGCCCTTCTTGCTTCTTCTGTAGCATTTGATCCATCCCTTCCTCCTTCTGCTGTGCAAGCAGAAAGCAGTGTATGCCCAGATGTCCTTGAACCATCTCCAAACACATTGCACAATCCTTGTGTCACTGTGAGCCAAGGGCTATGTGACCTCTACATGTCTTGGGAAAACACTTGATACTACCCACATGCCCTTGCTGGCACAGCTAGCATTGCCAGTTTTCAAGGATAAGTGAGACAGAGCACAGCCCACTTGAAGTCTCTCTCAATGCTTGTGTTCAGAGCTGAGGTTTTGGTCCCAACCTATCTCCAGTCAAGTTTTGACCTGGATTTCCAGAACTGTTGCCTCTCACTGAACCATTGAATCATTTTGTTGAGGGGGGGACACATCGTGTGATTCTGAAAGCTGGGCCACAAAATTGTGGTTGCAGTGGATACATAAGAAAGGAATTAAATTAAACCCAGGTTTTAAATGTCTTACACAAACAAAGCAGGTAGCTTTTCACGGGACATAAATACATTTGTAATGGAAAATTATACACAGTACTTCCAAATCTCACTAAGCTCTATGAGCTGTTTTGTGTGCTGTGTGATACAGAGCATGACTGAAGAGATCTGTGACAGAGCATAGTCCTGCATCCTGCATGACCTGTGCTGGCTGTGTGCTCCCCTCAGTCATTCTGAGTAAAAATATATATTCATGCATATTATTTAGAAAAAAAGAAAATTAGTAAACTATTTCAGATGAGAAACAAGTCAGTTGTTAAGTTGTGCTAAAAATATGGCTTCTTTTTTTTTTTTTTTCATGATTGACACATAGGACCATGAGGTCCTGGGTCATCCATGAGCCTACTGTCATCTAAGTGAATGAATGGTAAAACTCAAATGACCTTTCTCCACTGTATTGCTTGAGGCTATTGCTTGAGGCATAAATCACTTCAAAAGCTACCAAACTTTGCAAGCCAATACACTGAACAGCTGTGGTTTTTCCACTCTTGAGTCAAGGGCAATTACAAACCACAGTAATCAGACATGAAGATCAGATTTAAAATAAGGGCAGAGTGTGGGAAAAAGAAATAAAAATAGCAAGCAGCAAAGTGCCATGTGCTCTGTAGCCTGGAGATGTGATGGAGAAATGCATTGAGATGCATTTCTGCCTTTCATTTCCTTATGCTAGTCACTTCCACACAGCATTTGTTGTGAAGGAAGTGGACAAACACTGCACCAAAAGTCATAAAAGAGCAACAAGATCACAACATATGAGGGAATCTAATCCAGTGCCTAGAGCAGGGAAGGACTGGAGGGGTAACTGTAGCTGTAAGTGACTCCTTACAGAGAAGGTTAGATGTTGGGATTAGGGTTAGCCAGGAAAGCACAAGGGAATCACCTGCCTTCCCACTGAACATAATTTTTTAATAGCAAAGCAAGGATAATGTGCACTATGAAATATTGCCTCTTCTCCAGTAAGTATATTGATGTCCTTGTTGCTCCCACAGTTTGAGAGGTTACTTAAAGGCCAGATATTCTCACAAATGTAATTTACTGCCTAGGTCAAAGCAGGCCCACCATTTTATTTTACTATTTTTTTCCAAAGCTCTGTGCCACTTAACTGCATCCCTGCTAATGCTCGCTGCCAATTTCTCCTGGCTTGGAAGAAAGGGATCCTTTTCTAAAAAAAACCCCAAAAACCAGATTATGTCAGAAGTGGGAATAGGCAGAAGGAGATGAATGACCAGAACAATCTCTCAGTCATTCCCAAAGGGCAAACAGCCTTGATTCACTCTCAGTACAGGAATTTACTGGCAGTGTAACCAAATAAAGCTCAAACTATTGCAAGAAGAACAAAGCATTTTCATCCATTATACGCTACATGCAAACCAATAAACAAGTCTTCAAAGTATGTGCTTTTGCAGATAATTCGTTTTAAATCTACAAGGTATAGAGTTGTGTGTCCAAAATGCCCCTGCTGTTAAATAGGGGAAGATACATCATACCTAAGACTGGATGGTTGCAGTGCACATCTCCATGTGAGCTTCTCATCCTTAGCTCCTGTGTTGTCAGTGGAAAGAAAAAGTAGGAAGGTTTGACTATGATTAGTATAGTGTATTCTAGATACTGACTTTAGAGTGAGAGAATGGACATTGATATGCCTAGTTGTATTAAGATAACCAGAGGAGTGGCTCTGACATACTCTTCTCTATCTTTGATCCCATCAAAGTAGTTCATCCTGAGAGCTTGGCCTCTGTACACTCCCAGTACTTTCTGTCCCATGTGGACAGCTGGTATAAACAGTGGCATGTATATTGTGACTTGCTTTCCAGTTTCAAAACAAGTTTATTTGCTACTGTGATGTCTCTTTGGCAAATGGCTTCTGATCATCAGCTATGATGTAGAAGATGCAATCACCTTCTGTGTTTGTGCAGCGAACAAGAAACGATCAATCTTTAAAGGTCATATTGTAATGCCAGGAATGACCTCCTGTGTGCACTCAGGTGATGAGCATTTTCTCTTTATGTATGTCCACTGCTAATGAAGTGTCTTTGTTATTGTCCTTTCTGTGGCAAAGGTAGGAAGGACTAGATGCATCTCTGGCATAAACCAAGGCACCTACTAAAAGGGATAGATCTGACCAGGCAAATTTGAAGAGCTTTTCTCGAGCTAATAGAAAATGAAACATCAGAAATAGCACAATGGGTTGCAAAGGGATTTTGCCTTTCACGTGTGTTAGAGATAGTGATGTGAGCGCATATATTTGCATGTCCAGGGTGCAAAAGGGAAGGGATTTTATATGGTGGCCAGTTGAACATCAACTTCTTCAGTACCATCTGGATCCTACCTAAAACCAGTGTAGCACTACCAAACAAGCCAGTCCCATGTGGACTCTGCAGCCATCACCTCACTTCACCTCTATCCTGACCTTCTAATGTTTCCTTCATTAGAGCAACAGCTCCACATCATGGTAAGCTCTGCTCAGGCCATGCCTCGACTGGCATCCTACCTATAAGCCAGCCTGTAGAGGGCTGTCACTGGCAGCACACCTTCAACCTTACCTCCTCTTCCCTTCTCTTTCCTCTCCTCCCAGTCTGATTTCTGTACCCTCAGTCCTCAGGGGAGAAAATTGTGACGTTTGTAAGCCAAATGAATAATTTTTTTATGTTATGTATTTCTCGAAACACTTCAGATATGCCTATAAATTGGTATTTCATTCTTTGGAGGCAGAAGGGCAAAACAAAGACTGTAGGGCAGTAACTGTGTCAGTCTGTATGTTTAGTTTTAACTGGTTGTACATGCCTCCTCTATAGCTACAGGTCACCCAACAGAACAGTGCCTGTTAAAGACTGGGAGAGGAGTAGAATGGAATGGAACAGAATAGGATGGAATAGAATAGAACAGCTCACCTGGAAGGGATCTACAAGAGTCATCTAGTCCAACTGTCTGACCATTTCAGGGCTGATCAATAGTTAAAGAATGTTGTTAAGGGCATTGTCAAAGTGCCCTTTAAACACTGACAGGCATGGGGCAGCAACCATCTCTATAGGAAACCCAGTCCAGTGTTTGACCATCTTCTCAGAAAAGAAATGTTACCTAATGTCCTCTCTAAACACCCCCTGGCATGACTTTGAGTTGTTCCCACTCACCTTACCACTGAGTACCAGAGAGAAGAGATCAGCAGCTTGCTGTCTAGTTCCCCTCCTCAGGAAGCTGTAGAAAGCAGTGAGGTGGGCCCTCAGCCTCCTTTATTCCATACTAAACAAGCCCAGGGTCCTTAGTTGCTCCTCATAGAACACAACATTGTACCCTTCCACCAACTTCATTGCCCTTCCCTGGACACATTCAAGGACCTTCACATCATTCTTGAATTGTGGTGCCCAAAACTGCACAAAGCCCTCAAGGAGAGGCCACACCAACATTGAATACATCAAGAGAATGACCTCTTTAGACACCTCCATTTGAACCAGTCATCCTGGATTTCCTTTGCAGCCAGTGGAGAGCAGCAGACTGATTCATCATGTCTATGATAGGATGAGATGAACTGCACCTATTCCTCTCCATTGATCATAAAAACAATGTAGTGAGGGCTAGCTTGGCAACTGTTTTGGAAGCTGATGTTTAGTGAGTTGCATTTCATCCATTTTGATAAATGTCAGCATTGTCTGAGATGACTTTTGACACACTATAAAAACTATATACTGCCCTATGATACACGTCATGCTCAGACTCAGCTCCAAGGTACAGATAGGACTGTTTGGTGTTACCTGGTCCTGGGTGCAACTTGTAGTTCTTATCTCACAGATTCAGCAAACTGCTTTACTAAGAAGTTCTACAAAGTAATTGACTACAAAGACCATTTGTCAGTCAGAACTTGTGTAAGAGGGTGAGAAAATAAGCTGAAAGGATCATTTTTTTTTTTTTGTGGTCTTGACATTAGTCAGTACTATAGAGAATTTTAGAACCAGTTATCCTTGACTAAAGAAGATAAACAACAGAAAAAAAGAAAAACTGAGAAAGAAATTGCTTTGTAGACTGCTGTAAGCCAGATCCTTCCCACCTATCACATTCTGGTCTCTGAAGACACCCAAGTTTTTCCTGTGGCTTTCCACAGATCTCTTTTACCACATTATAAAATTTATTCCCTATTAGTTACTTCATCAGAACCTGCCTTCGTGTCTCTTTTGAAAAACAGCTTTTGTAGGGTTGGCACTATACAGAGCCAAGACTTGCAGGTAGTATGAGCATGTCACACTCCTTTTCTCTTTATTTTCCATTTTACAGCTTCATATGATAAAGTACTTTTCTCCGTTATATCTTCTAGTACAAAAGACCCAAGCCGTATCTTCTGAGTAAGCAATATAGAAAGTGTCTCTCAACTCTGTGAGGCACCTCATCCTCAGCACAGCCATCCAGCTCTGACTGACATGAATTTCATTCATTTCACTTGCCTGTGCACTGGGATGTGCATCTTCTTGAGCCAGTTATCCTCAAATCCCGTTTGAATCCCTCCTGATTGTCTGAGTACCACAGGAACCATTTAGCCATTCCTCAAAGGGCTATTTTAATTTAACTAGAGGAAACAGGGACATACAGTATTGTAATTTCTTCTTGATTAAAAAAGGAAACTTCTCAAACATAATTGTAATAGAATGGGAAGATGTTTAAGAATCATATCCATTTGGCTAAAGTAAGATAAAAAGTTCTGATGTACTCAACCAGGAAAGAAACAGAGAGGGGAAAGTTAAATAAAAACAGAAAAAGAAAAAAACCCAACCTACAAACTTAGAATCTTTCTGTCAAAATATTTAATTGTCCTTGTACCTAGGCCCATGATAATAATGGAAATCAGTCATCTTTTCTTCTCATACTGTGCCTGCTTGACAGAGTAGAGAGCAAGTTTTCCTTTTTGCAGTTTTACAGTTTCCCTTTTTGCCTCCTAACTTGTGTCCCACCATTCAGCATCTTTGTAGTATCTGTTGACTTCCAAATGCAAGCACACAAGAAGCTGCACCACACTCTCCAGTCACTGAGTTTCATGAATTTGAATTCCCAGTGCAACACTTCCACAGAGTAACATCTTCCTGTATCCCTAGACCCAAATTCTCAAGGATATTTGGTTCCCACTCACCTCTTTGGGCAAGGCAGTGTGTCATGTAGATGATGTCAGCTCTTCCACAGTTCAGCCTGTCACCCTTGTCTCTGAGACATTATATTTCTCTGACACTGAGCTTTTACAGCAGTGCCCTTATTTGCCTAGGGTTAAAAGCCCACCAAGCTGCAGGTGTGAGCCTCATACTATGTGTTTGCCTTAAACAGAGACCTTCAGAAAATTCTGCTCACACTTACTTGCTATTGAACCACTAAATGAGAAAAGAGGCAAAAAAAGCTCTCTCTGCAAAATGTAACATACTTGGTTACATAAATGTTGGAGGAATATGCATAGAAAGGAGGGGTAGGAGTGGGACACTGAGGATCAAAAGGAAACAGGCCACCTAAGTAGGTGACTGGAAGGGAAATAGAGGATAAAGTCCTGGTTGGAACCCGTCTGTGTCTTGTGAACCATCTATATTTATAAATCCCCAGCCCTGTGTTCACAAGGCAGAAACTTTCTAGATGCCCAGGAGGGCAAAGTTTGGCATGACTGCGTTGAAATATCTTTGAAGATTTGGCTTTCTTTGACTAATACACCTCCAGCTGAACTGCCTCTGATCTGGGCATGGAGTGACCAGGCTCACCGTGGGCTGCAGGGTGTCTGGAAGGAGAGCAACTGCACAGACCCTTAGGAACTTCTTAGGGTTGAGAGTCTTTGTCTGAGATCCTTGTGCCAGAGCTCCACGGTGGAGGTGCCAGCAGATGGCACTCGGGAGTACACAGAGCAGCCCCAGGGTGGCTGAGGATGGGGTGAAGCTCATGCCCTGGAAACAGCTTCTCCTGTTCAGTAGTTTCTGTGAGCTTCTATCGAAACACATAAAACACAAAAGCAAGTTTTATGTCACACATGTTTTTTTTCATGGAGATATATTTAACTTTATGGCTGTGAGAATAGATACAATTTAGCCAGGACTGTGGAAAAAAACAAATAAACAAAAACCCCAAACAAACCAACCCCCAAATTCATGTGGCAGCACAAATCAGGACTTTTCCATGAAATTCCAAGACTTCTGTGCACAGGAGATTGCAGACCTGAAACAAATCTTGTGTATCAAAAACAAAATCCATAACTCTTCCTTTTGTGCTGTTTGGTCTAAAAAGAGATGGTGTCTTAACATCTGAACCTTGCCTTAACTTAAGCAACTTTATATGCTTTATTTTTTTAAATACAAGTTTGCATCAGGATTTGCTTTAGGATGCCTGAATGACTGAGATCAGTGCTGCAGTGTGCACTGTAGGGAGTGATGCATTTACATCACCAACATCCTCATTGGGCCAGGTGGATTTACAGCAGCATGCTTAACTGCATTGGCATAACAGGAAATGAGAAAAATGGAACCGATGGTAATACTCCTGGTATGTGATTCAGATTTTGTCCTTTAATGAAACCAGTCACTTTATGCTTTATCAGTTGGGTTATGGCAAGCCAATACATAAAACTCCAGGGAGTTGTGATGAGAGACTTCTGTCATGAATCTGCTCCAGATCAGATGAGAATAAGAGGTGGTCAGTGAAAGCACAGCACAGATTATGAATAAAATTATAATGTAGTGAAAGCAGCAAATGCAGTTGAAAATCACAAATAACAGGCTAGAATCTTCTCCACCTTGTTAATTTGGTCATATTCTCCATTTTAGATCATTTTCAATTTGTAATGTTACTCATTCTTTTGCCATAGCTGAGAAATCATTTAATTAGACTCCTTTCTAGCTTTTGCAACAAAAGGACCAAAATCAGCAAAACCAACTCTCTGGTTGGTAACCTGGCACCATCTCAGAACCATCAAGATGGTTGGATTGGTCTGTCAAAGCAGCTTGTTCTGGGTTCCTGCAATCTGAATTTAGGAGATCTTCACCATTTCCAAATCACCCTAATGTGTGTTGTATATTCACTGAAATGGTCTTGACTAGGAGGGTTCAATTCTGCAGGCCATGACAGCTACCAATGCTTTATGGCATCTCCTGCCCTATCACAGTATGTCCCTTAAGGTGTTTTTTTGCATCAATAGCTCATATCCAGGCTTGGAGAAGCACCTGCATCTCTCTCGGTGAGGGGTGGTGGGATGAGCATGAGTATTTATCTGTCCTCTGCCTTACAGTGCCTGTGTCACCACACCAGTGTAAATGGGTCATCTGATGTTGGTCCTGCCTTGATGTCCCTGTGGTGATGTTTCTATATGCCACCCACTGTTTCAGAACCAGGATGGGTGAAACTGATCTCTAGAGATGAAGTCACTCTGCAGAAGTTTGGAAAAGCTTTGTTTTTTAAAGATAGGGGTGTGCTGTTTTTTTCCCCTCTCTTTCCCCTGCTCCCAGTCCTAATCTTGAGTCCTGCACAAAAAAAGGTCTGAAAAGGTGAAATACTGAAGCTGCTAGCATCTTTTTATTGTAGTGGGGCATTTGATCACTGTGGTTCTTTCGTTTCTGTGTGGTCAGTTTCCTCCAACATACAAAACTATAAGAAGCATATATATTTGATGAGAGGCAACAGAGGCTTTTTTAAAAAGCTTCATCAGCAAAGGTAACTTTCAATCTGTTGGCTGAAGTCTAGCAATCTCAAACCCTGCACACATCAGCAATGAAACTCTCACCATGCTGAGTGAGAGCAAAACTGTGTGATGCTCTGCTGCATCAAGGGCTGAATGCTGGCAGAGTCATTTCAGATTAATGTTTAAGCCGTGTCAGAGATGACTGACCACCCAAGCCATATTGTCTGGTAATTAGTTGAGCATGAATGCTCTGGCATAACAGTGTTTGAGGAGTTCTGCTCTTACAGTGAGCTACACACAGCTCAGCAGATGACTTGCAACTGCATACAGGCTGTTTGCAGCCACGTTCAGCTTGCTTCCCTTTCAGTGAAGTATGTGGTAGCAAATAAAAGCAACCTACAAGGATTCCTGTGTAAAAGACCTTATGACCCCAGGAGGAAAGAGATTTTGATGCATTAAAAAAAAAGGTGAATTAAAATATGCATGCACAGTCATGCATATTCGTAAGTCTAGAGCCTGATGCCAACTCTAAATTAATGTAATTAGAAGCAGTGCAATCAAAGAGCTCTCGCACATGAAGTACTTGCAAGCTGCCCCATGCCAAAAATAATGTTCTTCACTGACAAATTTGCTTTGCTCTCTCAAAAGCAGAGATCATCCTTTATTTAACTCAGTTCCAAGAGGAAACTGCTAGTGGTTTTGAATCAGTCATAGCCTGTGAGAAACTTGCATAAAGACCTGCAAAAAATACTAAAATGCCATTGTACCCAGAGAGCTGAGATGAGAGCAGATTATGTAAGTGTGGGCTGGTCAAACACTGATCCTGATACACACTGAGGAGCCTCGGCAGCATCGGAGCCTGTCCTCCATCACCAATCCTACAAGGCACCTTGGTCCAGCTGGTAAGTCTGTTCCTGTCATGCTCAAGCTGTTCTGAAACCTGAAGATAGCAGGACCAGATGCAGAGTTTGGAGCTAGTTCCTCCTCTGTGCTCCTGTTGTGTGCTGGGATGACCAGGAGCTGGGTTCCAGGTTTGGGTCTGCTTTGTACTGCCAGACTTCCATATAAAATGCACTTCCTGTAGCTCATTTTCACTTCTTTCCAAGCAGGCTGTGTGTTTTCCAGTCCTAAGGACTACTGAGACATGATGCACCTGCTTTTGTTCTTCAATTTCCAGCCAAGAACTGAAGAAAGTCGATAATACAGGGTTGGTAAGTAAGATGCTCTAAGTACTTTGCACCACACAAAGCAATGCTAAGCTCAGTTAAACCAGACATGCATCTATTTTTCATTGCTGATGGAAGACAAGCTTGCTCTGTGGGTATTTAAAACAAATGAACTCCTGAATTGCTTTCTACCAAAGAGAGAATAATTTCTCTGCTCTGGCAGTCTTTCCCTCCCTTCCCTCCCTTCCCTTTCTTCCCTTCCTTCCTTTCCTTCCTCTGAAACCATGCTAGAGAGAGCCAGGAAGAGGACACATTTTCTGCAAATGTAGCTCTGATTAGTCTCCATTACCTGCTTACAGAAGTGATTAAAAGAGACACAGTCTGGAAGATTTTTATAAATCATCCTTTTCTCATCACAAATATGTGAAAAATTGTTATTTTCTATTGAGACAGGGACTTAATTACAAAGTGGAAGGGAGACATCGTTGTTATATACCAAATGTCTGAGAGCCTGGAGCCAGATCTTGGGTGAGCTCCCCAGTCACAAATAACTGATAGAAAATATATAAATTAGTCTGGAAGGAGACAGCATTCTGCACTTCAGAGCTGAAGGCAAAGAGGCTATTCAGTCAACCTCATAAACATCCCTCTTGGAGTTCACAGCTGACAGAGAGAGCAATCAGGAGCTCCTCCTGGTGATGAAAAGACATTTTTACGACAAACATGCAGAGAAAAAATTCTTATATAACCTCATCAGGGGATTTGTTTCTTCCAAATGTAAAAAACCATTTTAAGGTAATCATTAGCCACTATAAGACCAATCTGCAGGATGCAGTGCAGTTTGTAGGCTGGCAGCAAGGTGGAGAATATTCTGCAGAAAGCGGGGCAGGGTCTGCTCTGTCTCCTGCAAAACCCCACAAACCCTGCTGGCTTCATGGTCCTGACTGACCCACCTTCCAAACAAAACCTGCTGCAGTGCCTGCAGCTGAGTCTTCATCTTCCTGATCCCTCTCCTCCTGAGACCCCCAGCACTTTCAAACTGCAGCTGGAAAAAGTTCTTGCCATCTCTGCTTCTACCATCCCCTGTCACTGAGACTTACCTCATTTTATAAGAGTGTGAGAGCTCTTTATAGAGCACAGAGCTCCCACTGAGAGGCACAGGAGGAATTTTGCACGTGACACCAAAAGAGATAATGTAACCTTAAGCTTTTTAAATAGACCTTTTATTTCAAAATAATTGTGCCATTAGAGGACACTGGAAAACAGTTCATATAAGTAATTACAAAACTATTCAAAGATTGAACTGTACATTTACCTCTGTGTACACATTTTGCTCTTAAGTATTTAATCACAAGTCTGTAATAATAAATACTTGACTGACAAATCAGCTGCTGCATAACAATAAGGAATTTACCTTCAAACTCAGTTTTAGGTGCAGAATCAAACTTTCATTGTCACTAAAGATTCAGCAGTATGCTAATGATAATGTGCAGTTGGGTCTGGGTGAGCAGCCCAAGAAAATGTTAAAATAGTCTAAGAGAGCTCCAGTTTCTGACACGAATAGCAATGTTTTCTTTTTACAAGGTTGAATAATTCTGTTTGCCTGCCTTTTACTTTTACCTGGGGTGATTGTAGATGATTGGTTACAATGAGAGCTCATCCCACAACTATCTTCTGACTGATTGCACCTGGCAGTGTGTAGATGAAGAGCACCAGGAAGATAACAAGAACAAGCAGAACGATGCCGATTATGATGTACTTCTTGTAATTTCTCCAGATCAGGTGATACAAACACTTGAAAGGATTTACAAACCAAGAGAAGGATGTATCTGGTCGGCTAAAGAGGAAGGAAAAAAAAAAAAAAAGGGGAAAAAACTTTTGTAAAGGCAAATCCATCTGTTTCAAAAGTTACCCCACTGCAAAAATAGATATTTGAGTCTAAAGAGGACCTTTAACTGCTGGGAACTCTCTGAAGAGTCTAGAGGGATCTTTCATGCATTTCACACACTATTGAGTCACTCATCTTGGGGCTGTTCAGTCTGGAGAGGAGGAGGCTCCAAGGAGACCTTATTGTGGTCCTCCAGTATTTTAAGGGGGCCTACAAGAAAGCTGGTGAGGGACTTTTTAGGATGTTGAGTAGTGTTAGGACTAGGGGAAGTGGAGCAAAACTAGAAGTAGGTAGATTCAGATTGGATGTTAGGAAGTTCTTCACCATGAGGGTGATGAGATACTGGAACAGGTTCTCCAAGGAGGTGGTAAAAGCCCCATCCCTAGAAATTTTTAAGGCCATGCTGGATGGGGCTCTGAGCAGCTTGATCTAGTGTGAGATGTCCCTGCCCATGGCAGGGCAGTTGGAACTAGATGACCCTTGAGGTCCCTTCCAGCCCTGGCAATTCTGTGATTCTATGATCTGCCCCTGAGCTGAAGCTCCACAACCCATTCAGAATGAAATTCCAGTTCATACTTTGTAACTACCAATTTATGGCAAGACAGAGAGTTCAAAATTACAGACAAGACCATGCTAAATCCTAAAGAATAAATGCGGACATCTTGAACTGGAGCACAAAAGCTTTCTAATCATTGCAAGGAATTTAGCATTGCATAAGCCACTACAAAAAAAAAAATCTGATTGCTTAGTGATGGTCACAGTGTCATAACAGTCAGAGCCAGCTCAAGCTTGTCATACAGCCACAGATGCTATGTTTTTAGAAGGAAATGTAATACAGGCCTCCTGAAAACAGGAGGTGAGATGAAACCCAAAATCTAGATAGTTTGCCTGGATACCTAAAGAAAAGCCACCTTCCTCTGGTGGAGAATATCTGCACTGCACAATCCTAAGGTTTTCTAGATGCTGCCTCATATCATATTCTCCCCCACAACCACGAGTTTCTGCACACTGTAAAGGAAAGCTGGATGCATACAGAGAGGAAAACAATGCTCTCCTTAGGAAAAATGTTGGAGTGGTCTCTCCTTTGACACGCCACCCAGTATGGGAGGCCACTATGCCTCTGACTTTGACAGCCCTAGCCCTGTAATAAGCAGAGGCAACACCTGCTAGCTTTGTATAATGGGACAGCCCAATGAGTGCAGTGGTGTGGAACAGCATTAACATCTGCAAAACTGGGTGCAGGTTGTCTTCCTTACTGAGTATCACTGAACTCTTGCAGATGGTGCAGCAGTTAGAAGAACAAAATTAAGACTTAGGGTTACAAAAAGCAATGGCTGTGTCTCACTCCAGAAAGCTGTTTAAGGAATTTAAGCCATGTCTTAGTCATCTGGAGAATTCAGCATTCAGCACGTGGCAGTGAATGCAAAGGACTGTGACAGAAAGTCTGTAAACCTACAAGGCCAACTGAATATCATTTCATTAAAGACTGTGTTTTATAGCGAGGTGGAAATGACTCAGAAAAAATAATCAACAAATAAGCCCTCCAGGTTAAAAGGAATTATTAAAAAATGCATACTCTAAAGAGAAAAACTTATTGAATCACAGACTTGAGTAACAAAACCATCTGAATGTTCCAGCTGCTTAGGGGCTTTTCATAATCTTTCAAGACAGGAAAAAAAAAAAATCAAGCTCAGTTGATTTGTTTTCTTTGCACCATAGGCAATAGAATTTGGTAACAGTTATAGCAACTTATTTGTTATAAAAGAATGCATCCGGACAAGCATCCTGCCTTGATCAGCAGAGGTGAAGAGATAGATAACCCCATGGTGCTTTGGCCAGCAGGAAATTACACTCACTGCACCTTATTTTTCATTTGCATTTTTCTCTTTAGTTCCCAGGTAGTTAATCATTGTCTAGCTTTGCTCTGGTACATTAAAGATTCTGTCTCCTGCTGGTCAAACTAAAAAAGAACTGCACATAGGAAATATTTCATACAGTCATTTTAAAGCATTTAAGCATTAATGGCTTATGATTATCCTGTTAGTGTAATAAATACAAACTGTCTGATCTTTACAGCTGACCAAACTAAGGTGTTGGGTGCATGGTTTAAGTCAGGATAGTTTAAGAGGTTATCACACACCAGGTCAGCTGTGGAACAAGCCTGCATCTGAACTCTAGCTGAGGACAAACATGCAGCAATGAAGTTTACGTGAGTTTCCAGAAGGTGGCATTTCAGCTAACCTGGAAGGTGCTGCCAGCTAGAAGTGCCAGCAGCCAAGCAATGCTCCACTTGGACAAGTGGCTTGCTCAAGGTCACAGCAGGAAGGAGGAGAAAAGCCAGGAGAGGAACAAGGACACCTGCTCTTGCCCATCTCCTCTCAAATACCTCTGCCCCCAACTTATTTAATGAGTATGCTTCTACTCACTTGGGTTTTTCCAAGGGCTCAGGTTCCTTTCGAGCTTTGCCTACTGGATTCTTCTCTGCTTCTTCTTCTGTGACTAAGTGAAACTCAGCTTCCACCTTGCCCTAAATCAGAAAGATCATATGTAAGCATCTGCTACTGGGTGATTATCAATAAATCGTAACAGGATTTGGCTTGAGGAGAAATTCTGAAACCAGCTAAGGGTGAAGGAAATTGATTATAAGAAATAAGATAAAATCTTTGCAATTAAAGAGAAAGCAAGAAGGAAAACTCATGCATCAAATGCCTGACTTATGCTCAAGGACCATGAGGCAATAGAGGTAGGATGTTTTCTTCCAGACCCATAAATGCATTTTCTGAGTCATGAATTTGTAGAGAGCTATATTGTTATAGGACTATACTATTACTATTACAAGAAAGTAGTTTATAGCTCTTGGTTTGTGCCCCACAGGGATCTGGTTGCACCTAAAAAGATTCCAATCACGTTAATTCTTCCAAAGCCCACGTGCAGTTAATTACTGCAAGGT
Source organism: Indicator indicator (assembly GCF_027791375.1). NCBI lineage: Eukaryota > Metazoa > Chordata > Aves > Piciformes > Indicatoridae > Indicator > Indicator indicator. The sequence goes on along the minus strand of NC_072021.1, from coordinate 14,060,542 downwards.
AATTCATGCCTCGATACACACGCTCCAGCTAGGAAACAGAATCAGAGCTGTCTTTCGTTTGCACTAAGGATCCCTACACTGCTCTAACAGTACAAAGGAGCCTTAAAACCAGGGAAAATGAAAAAAGTTCTGTGAAACACTGAGAATTTCAGTGTAGCTCCAGATTATACAGGGAAAGCACTAGAACATTAGGAAGAGAAACTTCATCAGAAAACCCTGAGGTAAAGAGCTAGACACATGCTGAGTGAGATTTACATCCTGCTGCAAGCTTTGCTGTGCTGGAGGCTTTGAGTAAGCAAAAATTTATGTGGCATTATTTATGTTCTTAGGAGAACAGTAGTAACACAACAAGTCTTGTAGAGTTTTGGGGAGGCTGTCATTGTCCTTTGCATTCCTTTATACCAATTGTATCCTGCCACCTAAACCAAAAAAATATTGTCATATTGAACACACTTCAACAAGGAGAGGGAACTGTGCTCTGTCTACTTGAGATGTGTCACCAGCAAGGAGAATAATGGTAGACTCCAAAATCAGTTTCTTTGCTCTATTTGAAGTGAGAATAACAAAGAAATAAATAAGCAGGTGAGATTCCTCCCAAGATTTCCTCAGCTGACATAAAGTTGTCTGGAAACATCCGATTTTCCACTCTACCCATCAAGAGTGCTGGGAGATAAACAGTGGAAGACAGTGAAGAAGTACAAAGTGCTCTGGTTGCCTGGGATTATTGGAATCAAATCTACAGGTAATCACTAAAGCGTTTGGAGGAGTCCTATTGATTAGTCAGTAGTGATTGTTCTTTAGATGTCATATCCAAATCAGCATTTCTTGGTCTTAGGATCTCAGCAGAGCATATGAGTCCCAGAGAAAAGCAGTTAATCTCTAGTGAGATGCCTACTGTGAGCTCCCCAGCCTTGATGAAAGGCCACCAGCCCCTGATGCGCTTCTGCTGAAATATGGAGATCTTGTTTTCTTCACTTGCTCCCACAACTACTCCTAAGTCACAGCTCTTGGCTGTCTTTGCTGCTCGAGGAAATCCATTCAGGTTCAATTCAAGAGTGCCTGGAGGATGAAGTATAATGTGACAACACTCAGAGAACGGACAGACACAAGGGCATTCAAACAGCACCTTCCAGATAAGATACATGGAGCAATGCAAGCTGCTTGAGACCAAGCTTCAGAGTTGGAGGTCTTCTCTATGCTGTGAGTCATTCATTTGGATTGCCCTTGCATCTGATCTCCTAATCATTCCCTCTCCAACAAACGTGTAAGTCTACGACATGGTGCTTTAGAGAAAGAAAAGCAAAACTTGGGGCTCAGACACCACATACTTCTACAAAATACAGGTCTGAGGAGACCTCAGGTGCAGTTCAGGCAGATCCATTGCATACTTACCCAAGAAATCATCTGAAGACAGTCTTTCAAAGTCCCACACCTGAAGCACCAGCTCAACAGGTATCTTGCGCTCTGTCTTTTCCAAGGAAAAGATATTTTCTCTTTTACTAACCACCATCTGCTTCTCTGCTGGGAGATAGTGAAAGGGGAACACGAAGCGCCAGTTGAAGTTGCCCTCTCCTGTCAAGGAGTTGTAATGTACATCTGTCTCCTGCTTGTCATCTTCCAGGCCCTTGATCCACCTATGGCAAGCATGTAGTGGAAAGCACTGCAGTCACCAGAGGACCTTGAATTGTGGTTGTGATTTCCTGGTTACAGGCATGATCCTTTACTAATTCCTACCTAATCAGTAGGAGGGAACACACCATTCAGCACTGTGACACACAGCAACAGCCCTGGCTCAGTGATCTCCCCTTTCACTCTCTCTTTTCATTTTATTTATGTGATGTGTTTCAATTATCCCAGTAACATCTGTGAAGGTGTGACAGACATTTTATCTGCAGAAGGAAGGAGATGGAGAGCTGAAAGTGCCCATGTGATGTTCTTCCCAGCTTGACTTTGGCCAGTCACCCACACATGCTCTGACCATGAAGTTAGAATATATTTGCAGTTGAAACAGCTGTCTTGTTTCTAATGTGGTCATAATTCCCACTGCTTTGATTATGTTAAACCTCTATGCATCTGTGTAAACTCTTAGAGTTCAGGTTCTGTGTTTGACCCCTGTTTGTTAAACTGTGGGATTGAGTCTCCTTGTGCAATTACTGCCTGAGCAGGAACTAATGACCAGCATTATTACTCAATTTTACGAGAAAAAAAAGAAAGAAAGAAAAAAAAGAAAGAAAGAAAAAAAAAAAGAAAGCAATTTCCACTCTAGATGAGCATTTTGGGCAGGCATTTAGAGTAAAGTGCTGAGATCACAAAATAGTTTATCAGATATTCTTGCAACATGCTAATCTGGTCTGATTTTTGAATGAAACATGACATGTTCTGTTGAAGACAGGTCCTGAATAATTTACCCTTTGACGTAGATATCGCTTGATTTTTGACCCGTAAAAATATTTTCATCCTCTAGGATTACATCCTGTGTGTTCCAGATTATTACCCTCAGTTCATAACTGAAAAAGAAAAGAAAGTAGACCTGTCTATAATCAAGCTCTGTTCAGACAACATAAACTTCTATCAAATCATGCTTTTATAAAGTGAGAAATGATGTATTTGTACAAAACATTTTAAATAGCATCAGCCTCAGGCCTCTTCTATTTACAAGAGCCTCGTGACAGAGTGGGGATGGTAGCTCCTCCCAGCTCTTGTAGAAGGCTGGATGACAGCTGAGGTCACTGGGAAGGAAAATTCCTTGCTGTTTATGTGCCTGTTACTTTTAATTTTTCTTCACAAAAATGCTGCAGTGAAACAAGATAAAGCTGATCTCAGCAACATTATTAGATCTGTCTGAAAAACAGTAAGCAGGTTGCGAATAAAAACCAGAGCTCCCTGGAAGATGTTTTTCAGAAGAAATGTCTAAAAACATTGTATTTGGTGCAATCTAGTGTATTGAAAGGGAGGAGAAGCACTTTTTATAGACGTTTTCTTTTAAGCAAGTACAATCACCTTTAGAAGCAATAGTAAAAGGAGTTAAAGGTTTCCCATTCTTTCCAATCCCTATATACAGACATTTATGGTGGCCATCCAAAACTCTGGAAGCTTGAACTGAAATACAGATGATGCAGGTGACATAAAATATTGATACTCAGAAATACAGGTATGCTTTGAATCATTGCATGAGCTGCAAAATAAAACCCCCAAACCTATGTTTGAGGACACCAACATATATGTTGTCATGCAAACAGCTTCAATCTCAAGTGTGAAACAATCTGCCCCAGAATTTACCAGATATCCTTGGTCATGGAGCTCTTAAGGAGATGTCAACCATGACTGCCAAGCCTCTGCACTAGCCAAGTAAACTTTTATCTGTAATGCTTCCATCAGAGCCTTATTCAGCTGAAGGTCATCTGAAAGTGTTTGAAGTCTTATGGAGCCTGTAGACTGTTCTGCTGTAGTAAATATGCATTTCTCAGTAAAATGTGCAACTTGTGTTTGCAGGTTTGCTTTATCTCTCACAATAACTATTTTGACACCATTTTCCCTTGCTTTTGTAGACTACAAAAATGGCAGCAATAATTTAGTTTTGTGAGCAAGGTTATTTTAAAATCTTTTGGGGATTAGAATATGTTTGTCCTTAAGGAGCTTTATAGAAAGTTCTAGTCTGAGGAAAGTAATTGTTGCATAGACAATTCTGTCAGATCTTGGCTTTTGTAACAACAGAAAAGGAAATGAAACTGGGTTTTATGACATCTATGACGTAAATAATAGGCACAGGAATAGTACCTGAGGCTTCTTCAGACAAATTTCCCAGGAAATGCCTTGCAAAAAGATTGGAATAAAGTAGATATGGGACAGGCTGAGAACTCTTGCTTGGTTCCAACCCTAACAATTCTATGATTCTATGATACAGTCAATTAGCTTGAAGAATTATGTGTAGTGTTGCATACAAAGCAGCATAAGTATCTGTGTAAAATTTGAGAGATTATTCCAAACATATCTCTTCTAACTGTGGCTGCATTACGCGTTTCTTGATCTTTGAATTACATTCTGGAAATCCAATAGGCGTAATACTATTGCGTGGGATTAAAGAGCTCAGCCAGGGTCAAGAAAGTGATCTAGCTGAAAGAGGTAGTGAAACCAGAATTACTTCTTTCTGCTCAACAAGTGGATGATAACATCAGGCTTCTAGACACCTGCAATCTCTATATGAAAAAGGGATATCTTTCTAAAAGAGGTATGTGAGAGGCCTTGATGAAAAATCACCAACAATTTGTTGAGTTGTTTAATGGAGATCAAACTAGACACTCTTGTTTGACTTGAAGTCATGTGAACCTAAGAAAACTTTCCTCAAGATCACAGAAGTTTGTTGTGATAGCTTTTTGGGTTTTTCTTTATAGGTCTTCCCAGACACTTGAGAAAGACTCAGTCTTTGAGGACTAATGCCATTGTGCTGGGAGGACAGGACAGTACATTACCCTTTGGGTTTTCTTGGTGAAATGTCCACTGGGGGTCCTGGCAGAGGCATATCCTTAGGAAACATGTCAACCCACATCTGTATGCGACCCTGGAAAAGAAAGAAATAAACACCTCTGTAACCTTAGGGGATTTAAAAGGCTTTAAATTCAATTCTGACATCCAAAACTACCGCTTCCTCGGCAAGCATCGACCAGCTCTCGCTCCTGGAACTGTGATTTATCCATAAACTTACTGTATTTTTTTTCTGTATACATATCCTACCAATCTCTTGGGAATGTGGTGAAATTGGGACTGAGCTGATACATTGGCAACTTCAAGGTAAAATCCATACAAAAATAGTACACGACAAGCAGAAAAATAACCAAAGTCTAAATACAAGCAGAGCTTGTGTTAACAAACTAAAGCATTTAGAGGAATAAAAACATGCAGTTACACCTTGTGTGAGTATTGTGTGTTTAGATAACTGGCTGTAAATATACATCTGTGAAAATTTCCAGATTAATACTGTACAGAACCTCATGTATGGTACAACAGTTGGATGATGTCTTGCAAGTTTGCAGATACCAAGAGAAACCACAACAAGCAGAGGAAAGGAAAATTGCTCCTAGGTCTGCCATCACCACAACCTCTGAGCTGCTCTACCTGTTCCATGCCTGGCTTATCCTTATGGTAGAGAGGCCGAGTCTCAATGTGCTCTGGGACCAGTTTGTATCCAGCTCCAGGGATTTCTTCCCAAGCATGTAAAACCTTTAGGGAGAGATGTTCATATGATTCAATTGGCTCCTCTACAGGAAAGAGCAAAACAAAAAGAACAAAGAGAGATGAATTATGATTTTGAAGCCTTGACAACGTGGTTCATTAATTATTAAAGATGATAATTTAAAATTTGTATGAATTAAAAGGAAGGCTTAATGTATCTCAGTTAAGTAAGAAGGGTCATGTTATACATTTAATTCTTGTAAATAAGGGTTCCCACTGGGGTTACTAGGAGATTAGCACTTAGGCAACAGTTTAGCTGTGAAAGAATCATTTCACTACTACAAAAGCAGGTTTTTTTTTTTTGTTCCCTCTTGAGCTAGTTCAAAGTATCCCCCCAACACCTACCATGGGGATGTCAGATGGTTAACAATAACTGTTTCATCTGACAGATTCTCTGCAATTAAGCTACAGCAATATCTAATATACAAACAATCTCCATTATCACAGTCATAAGAATATTTCACAGCAGGGCCAGGTTCCAGTAATCTTACTTCAGAGTGCAAAGAGCAGCAGGGCTCCAGCTACAGCTTGGGCAGGCTCTTGGTACAGTAACAATGCAGCTAAAGACTGATGAACTACTTCATTACCATTCTCATCTTCCATGAAGATGGTCTGTCCCTTAAAGACTTTTGTTCCTACTTGTATCTCCCCTGGCCGCATGAAGGGTCCACTCATTCTGTACTCCTTGCACAGCTTAGTGAGGATCTCACTTGGCTTGGTTGCATCTCTCCACGCATTGTATCCTTCTCTGCAAGGAGGGAACAGAGAGTGAAGAGGAATGGGTGAGGTTTTCCTTCATGAAAAACCACTGGCAAATCAGGACTTCCCATGCAGAGATTTGCTTTGTAGTCAGTGGCTCTGACATCTGCTCAGTCAAACTTTTCCTTTGAATTGCACTACTTCTTACTTGAGACACTGTTTCTGTCTTCTCAGGTCCTGGGGCAATCACTCTTTCTTCTTAAAACAGGAGAAGTTGAGGCAGCCTTCCCCACAGCTTAAAGTAGCCCAGGCATTGTCATGCTGCCCAAGAGGAAAGTGACCAGAGCTCATTCCCTGTTCTACCTAAAGGATTCAAGTGTATGTGTTCTACCTTCATTTAAGAAAAAAATTACTGTGACTCTCACATGTAGAGGAGAAGTGGAGATTTTCTGGGACCTGGAACAAGCTCATGAAGAAATACCTCACACTGGAGACTGAGCTGGCAAGGTAAGTATTAGGGTTTGGTCTGTGCTCCTGGATTGCTTTTTCTTGTTGGCTGCCCTTTGATTGTAGATAAAATAGAGAAACAACTATAGGAAAAGAACCTCACACCCAAGTCTTCCAGGTTAGTGTCCCACTCCAGGGCAATGGAGTTATTCTAGCTTTACTTTCTCTGCATTAACTGATCTTTGTAGACAATGTCCTTGAACATGCAGCTGTATGGTAGGGGCCAGAAGCTCAGCACCACTGCCCTATGACACAGGCCATCCCAGCAAGACCTTTCTGCTCCCATACCCCAGTCCCACTGGCTTGCTGCAATCACTCCAGTTGCAGCAGAATACTGGAGAGCAGAGTAGATCTCTGACACAACTCTTCTGACAGATTTTTTTTTTTAAATTGTCCTTTATTTCTCTCCAAAGGAATTTCATCAAGCATGTATGTTATTCCCAGGCTGATTGTCATCTGAAATACTTGATGAACAAACAGAGTTGTTAATTTTAAAATATCCACTTCCTACTGAGGCTGGCAGCTACCCAAATCCATTGCTAAGCTCTCTGGTGAATTTTAATTAAAATACTTCCTATGACACTTTTATACTGATGAAAACATAATATTTAGCTACATCTGGACTTTTTGCTTCAAGTCAAGTAATTTACTGTGTGACCTGCTGCTGTCTGAAGAGGTACTTACATTTCATATTGACTTTGTAACCCACAGGTAGCTCGATGCCTGCTGTAGAAACGATTTTCCAGATCAATTTTAGTCTCTCCAATGAGATCATCTGTTCCCACGAAGTCATGGTCATAGATCAAGATTGTGAGCAAGGAATCATTGGGGAACGTGGCTTGGATTTCAAATGATCTGCAGCAAAAATTGAGACCTATGTGGAGTCAAATTAGTTTTGAAACCTAAAAGACTAAGTTAATGAACAACATCTAGATGATATCTCTTATAATACACAGTGGGGTTTTTTGGCAGTGTTTTATGTTTCAGTGAAATATGTGAAAATACTGGAAACAGTGTAAAAGTATTTTCTTTCTCCTGCTTCCCTACCACTTCCTGGTACAGTTCTAAGACTGTTTCTACCTACAGTGGACAGAGCAATAGGATGGAGCTGGTCAACTGCAATCATTTATCCTAAAACAAATAGAGGTGGAAATATGGAAGTTACAAGGATAGCGAAGCTGTGTGTGTATGAGTTCTCACACCCCCAAAATTATGAGATTTATTTGACACTATATTCAACCTGAAATAGTAACAAAGACTGTGAAATCACACTTTGCTGTGCTGATTTTCACTTTAAACTTAACTATTGCATTAATTTGCACAGATAAGCTACTTTGTTGCCTCATTTCCTCTCATGCATCATTCTGCAAAACCTCTCACCTACTGTGTTTTGACGGATATAAAAATGGAATAATTTATAATCATACAGAGTGACACCAGTCCTCAATATTTTAACCACTAGAATTACCAAAAAATCCAAACAGGTAGAAATCAACATATAGCAAACACTTTATAATAGTAAGAGTAATGGCAATAGTGGTGGTGAGTGATAAAACAGAAATTACCCCTGAATAAGAAAATAAGCCATACTGACCTTCCAAAGATTGGGTTTAGCTGTTTGGGGATGTAATTTTCCCTGTCTTTAATTTCTGTTTTGCCCAGTCTCAGCACAATGTAGGGATCTGACTTGCCGTCTGGATCAGCTGGGCTGAGGTTAAATGCCTGTTAGGAAGGAAGGAAGGAAGGTTGTGCCCTCCAGAAGCTTGCTTAAATGCAGCACTTCCTGCCCAGTCCTGGGTGTTCTGGAAGTGCAGGGTCCTCATGTGGTGTAAAACCTGGCATTCGGTTTTGTAGGGTATGGAGAAAAGATGATCTGGAGTAGAAGAGAGTTTGCAAGGTTAGAGCAGATGCAAGTGGAGTCCCACCACTAAGATGGAAAAAAGAGATCATAGAATCAGAATGGTTTGTGTTGGAAGGGACCAGAAAGATCATCTAGTTCCAACACCCCTGCCATGAGCAGAGGCACCTTCTGCTAGACCAGGTTGCTCAAGGCCTAACCAGCCTGGCTTTGAACACTTCCAGGGAGAGGGGGCGTTCACGGCCAACCTGGGCAACCTGTTTCAGTGTCTCACCAATATTACTGTAAAGAATTTCTTTCTAATATCTAGTCTAAGTCTACCCTCCTCAAGCTTAAGTTCATTCTCCCTCATCCTATCACAAACAAAACCCCCCAACAATCCAAGTTATTTCAAGATTAAAAGAACGTCTGTCTACTTACTGCCACAATATAAACCCTGATGAGGACTTTGATGGAGTGGTTTGGTGGTATCCCTTGCAGGATGTGGGGCTGCCCTCCATCCAGGAAGCTTCCATCCTCAGGACTTGGGTATATGCAGAAGGAACCCTGGTAACACACTGCCTTTTATCTCCCTTGACAAGTGATCAAGCACAATAAAACCCCAACCCTTTGAATGCAAATGAAACATCATTCATGCAGCCTGTGCTGCAGCACATGCATATACACAAGGCATTTTGTGGTACCACTCAAAGGGAACACAGACTTCAGCACATTACACATCATGTGTTAAAATGCCTTTGCTTTATAACATTACTGTCATCACATCTAGCTTGATTGCATGAAATACTTGCAGGCTTAGCTCTCTGTTTGATGAAAGGACTAACACCTGCATGGGTTCTCAACCTACTTTTCTTAGAACTTATAGTCTACAAATAATAGTTTGCCCTTAACTGTGTATTTGCAGATTGATAATTCCACTGGGTTAGTTTCACAACAGCATGATTGGACTCCAGTTGTATTTTTGCAGCCACCATACAACTCATATAAATCAATAATGACTCCTGCCTGCTGAGTAGCTCATACTGCCTGAAAGCAACTAGCAGGTCATTTGCATTGCAAACTAATTGAGGTATCAATGAGCTTAAGCAATTCCTCTAAACTACAAAGTGCTTGAAATCCTAATATTATTCCTGCTTTGAACTACATTTTCAGATTGCCCAGTGGTGCCCTGGATCAGGCTGTGCAATTGTTTCCAACTGAAGTAGCTGTAAGGACCTCTATTTAAATAACTCAAAATTGTTTCTTAAGTGCTGTAACTGACAGTGAGATAATAAAGTTGCACTAGCAGAAGCTGGATTATATAATATCTCTCTTTTTCCCTTTCTGTGATTTAAAACTTTTTTGTAATTCCTTGTTTCAAAACTAAAGTGAACACCTGGTTCTGGATGCTGCTTGCATCTATCAAATAATGGGAAAGGAAAAACATGACTCTAGATCAAATAAAGGAGATAATTCTGTTTACAATAAACTGTCAATGTCTTTTTCTTTCATCTTTGGTATACCTGAAATATACATGAAAACACCAAGTCTGTAAGTCACTTCCCATTTAATCAACATCAAAACTCACCTTAAATTTTCCTATTATTCTGTCTTCAGAGTCAGCGTGGACTTCATCATTAGATTTTCCTCTTAAGAGTTGGAAAGTTTTCACCCAGTCCTCAAAGTTATTAAATTCAGTCTCCAACTCTCCTTCATAAATCTTTGAAAAGAGGAGAATACTTACTTTTCATGGTGCAGCAAATATATTTATAGCAACTTTTTTATTACAGGATGACTAGAAATCCATTTTGACTCAAAATACGGATTTCAATAGAACCAAGGATTTGCAAAAGTCCTTGAGGGGAAAAAAGGTAATTTCCCACTTAAAACAGGAACAATTTTGTCCTTAACCAAAGTCTTTCCTAGCTGCTGGAACAGCACATTAATGCAGTAAGCCGACATGGCTCTAGAATGACCAGAATGAATTGGGGTGGTTAAAACCCAGGTAGATCTGCTGGGATTTGTTTCTGTTTTCTCTCTGCTGTGTGATTTTGAGGTACTGACCCATTCTGTTACAGTCGTGTATCAGAACATGAAAGCAAACCAGATAATAATAATAATAAATAATAAATAATAATAATAATAATAAAAATAAAGTGTTGAGGGGACAGAGGTTTAGGATAGGTAAATGAACCAAATTATTTTTAAAAGAAGGTTTCCTTCCACACTCTCCCCTTGTAATTTACCACCTGTTACTCAGGGCGAAACAGAAGGGCGGGGGTTAGTGCTGTGTCTTAAAAAATGGAAACAGCAGTTTCAAATTCCCCTTTATTCAGCTACAATCTAATCCAAGCAGTCCTAATCTTTTCAAACCTCCTCATCTCTCCAGTCATTTTGCATAGCCCCTATATTTTTCATTGAATTCCTTCTATCACTACCCAAACAAATCTAATGTGAGCTGAATATAACCTCCTTATCAGGAAGGATGCACTGGCAATTGCAGCAATGCTTTCCATACTCATTTTTAAGCCATTCTTAACAGGCTGCAATATTTACAATGTGACATTTGGAATTTCCAAATTCAAGGTTTTACAGGAGAACAACAAAACTGGATTTTCACTGGAGTCTCTCTAGGTATGTCTATACTGGTCAACTTAAGTGCTAAGACCAAGCAGGTCACATCTGCCCTGTAAGACCCTGGTTTCTTCTGGGCCTCATGTGCTGATGTGCACCATTGTTACAATTTTCCACGGTTTACTAATTTTAAGGTGCCTGAAATAAGTGTATGAAAGGTTTGCTAAACTGAGCTGCTGATATCAAGCCTGTGGGGAGAGTGACTAACAGCCTTACTCCTCAGCCTTACTTTTCTCTTACCTGCAGTGTTGCTAGGTTTGGAGTTTCTTTCTGTTGCCTTTTCAGTGTCTTATCCTTCTTCCTTTTGTCTGGCTCCTCTTCTATTAGCAATGCAATGTGGTCAGAAATCTGTTTACCTGCAGAGATTTCATGAAATCATGAGATTTTAGTGAGAAAAGCATATAAAATGCATCAGATAAGGACAAAAAAACAAACAAACAAAAAATTTTAGAGCCTCCCTGGCTCCATTCATTCTTCTACTGCCAAGAATAGAATCTTTTCTTTTCCACCTCTCACTCCAGGAAGAAAGATAGCATCTTATCCCCTCTGTGGCTAATAGTCTTCATGATGAGCTTTGTGGATCAAGTGCCCTGTAGCACTGCTTCCCTGCTGGCCATCTCCAGGAACATCCTTTTTCTTCCTCTCTGATTTCTCCCAGATGCAAACTAACAGAACTTAACAACTTTCCTGTAACATCTAAGGCTCATTTAAAACTGTAAGCCAGCTATTATTGGGGCTGATTGGTATTTCAGATATCAAGATGGTCCAAACCCTTGCGTGCTCAAAAGTGGCACAAAATAGTGTGCATCTCATCTTGTTAAAGCCTAGAAATACGAGAAATGGAATGAGATATCTGACTAACTTCAAGCCAGACCCAAAACACTGGCAGGAGACTTCCCAAGAAAAAGACAACTAGCCTTCAAAAATGGCACTGACATGATTAAATTTGGCTGAAATCTGGATTTGGGGTTCACTTTCATTGCTTTTGAGTAGTTTATGTGTGTTTGATAGTGCTAAATATCTAGAAATATACAAATATGTATCTATTATAACAGTGCAGCCCTGTATGTATATCATCAAAGGGGAAAAAACAAACCAAAAAATATCAGAAGATAATTTACAAGACCTGAAGTTACAGCCAAAAGCAATATGCCACAACTGACTGACTACCATGGGGGTGGATGTGACAATGTCAAGTAAATTTCTAATTGTAAATGAACACCACAACTTTCTAGAAGATTTAAATCTTTCTTCACATGGACAAGTGAATTTCATTCAGAAACTGATCTTGCCACATCTCTCAGCAGCCCTGAAGGTCAATGAAACACTGTTAGCTGCCCTTTACAGAATGATATTGTCTGATATTTAGGTCATGTCTTCTATCCGGAGCAATCTCAACATCTTTAAAATAGAAATCCTGTCGATCATTGGTGAAGTGCAGTCAGATTTGGCATGGAAAGATGGTAGAATTTCATTCCAAGTAGCAGCTCTGTGGGTTTTTTCCCCCAGTTTACTCAAGAAGTTACATTTGTTCAAAACAAAACAAAACAAAGCAAAGCAAAGCAAAACAAAAAAAAAAAAAAAGGCAAACAAAACCAACAATAAAACAAACCACCCCAACAATATAATACAATGTCTAGAACTCTGATAGGGGGAAGACCTGTTAAGCCATGGAGTATATATGTATGGACACATATATACATACACACAGAGCCTATTTCTGGTCATTTCTTTTAGGTTCTTGTACAAAAAATTTCTGCTGGAACCCGAGCTGTAGACAGAGCTTTTCAGCTATGGAAGTAATGCTCATGACTATGGAGTCTCCCAGCAGAAGCTGTTCCTACGTCATTGGTTGGAAATGGATTGAAAAGTGAGAGAAGATTCTTTTTCTGAACCTGTTACAAATGCAACCTAAGATTAGGATAATCTCCACCTTCTACCTTTTAGGACTTTGGCTTTGGAAATCTTTTTGCATTGGATTTGACAGACAGGAAACTCCTGTTAACTCAGCACTGACTGGGAAGTTTTCACCTGCTCACCATCTGATCAGTTGCAGGCAAAAGACCTCAGTATACTGGCTGTTACCAGACATTAATTGCTGACAGTAAAACAGTAGAAAAGTACAATATTATAGTACAAAATAATTTTTAAAAGCAAATAATTTACTTACTGTCTTCAGGTTTTCCCTCACTGGAAAAAATTCCTTTTGCCTTTCAAAGGAAACAGATGATGAACAAATGTGTCATTACGAATGTAGCATCAATAACAAATCATTCAGCAGCTAATCTACTTATACAGCATTCCTCAGCTGTGAGAGTTTTGGCTATACTAGGTGATTTACCTTTTGCATTTTGAGCACAGAAGCATAGTATTTTGACCACCAGTCAATAACATTTTCAGCTGATTCATCTGCAATTGTTCTTTTTCTCCTCTTTGTTGACCGTCGGATGGATTTTTTCATATCCTACCAAAGCATGGGGAAAACAATTAACTCTAGACCTTGTTTAAAACTAATCACTTGACTCATAATAGCAATCATGAACAAAGAAAATTTCAACCTCTAAGAGCTAAACAAAATGTAGCATGCATTAGTGTCTCTGTATCCCCTTCCAAGACAATTCATCATGGCCACTATATTATTAAAGCTCTCTATTACCTACTGATGATGCCAAAACTTTGAACATTTGAGACTTTACCACAGGAGCAAACCATGCAACGGGAAAATCTACACAGACAAATAAGTAATGATGTTTTAAAGGATAAGGACATTCAGATACAATTGGATTTAACCTAATTAAATATGCAAATATTTTAAGAGCTCCCATTGCTACTTTATTTTACTGCCTTTTGGAAGAAGAAAGAGTCCCAACAGTTGCTGCAGTTCAGCTGTTCTCTTCTTACAAGAAGCTAAAATCTGATCCTGAAGATCATCCATGGAAAATCTTACTGACTTAATTTCTGCCTAAAGACTGACTCTTGTTAAATGGAGTCTTGTTAAATGGAGTCTTGTTAAATTCTACACTGTTACAGAGCTGTCAGCTTGGCTGGGGGGGCTGGAGCAAAGACAAATAATTGGAAATAATAGATAGACAAGCAGGAATGATAATCAATTTAACCAAAATGATTAAATGACAAGGTTCCATTCAGGACTGATATTACATTTTGCTGTCATACATTACAGTTGTTTGGCACCAGGTGAAAGATCCAGACAGGAGTGTACATCTAGGGAACAAGACATTGCCACAGATTCTTTGACCTCTTTATTATGACAGATGTTGGAAACCTCTGGTCACTGAAACTTCAAAGGTTAAAGGAGCATGCTTTATGCAGCTGCAGAAGCAGCTTCTGAAGTGTAACTCAGTCCTATATCCTCTGCTTTGTTGTTAATAAAAGAATGATTGTGATTGGAGAAACTACAGAGAAAGGAGGAGAATGTGCTTATAAACAATAATGTGCACAATCCAGAGAGCATGCTGTGCTGTAAACACCATGCTCACCAGAACTGCCTTGGTTTTCTGTACTTCCCTATTTTCCATCACAGGCTGACACCAGTTTTATATTTTGACAGGAAGATCTTTTGTAAAAAGGGTCTCTGCTTCACATTTTTGCAGCATAGCTTTCACCCCTGCCTAAATGCCACAGATGCAGAAAGAGTCATTCACAGTGAGAGTTTTCCAATAGAGTAGATTAAGATTTGCGATTAAGTAAAGGCAAGAAAATAAAACCCCTGCTACTCCTAGTACTTGCCCATGTACTGATGACCACCAATACAAAAAAAAAAAAAAAAAAAAAAAGGAAGTATCTGTTAATGGAAGTAATGAAATTTTGTGGGACCAAAGCTGCATTGCTAACTAGTTCTCCCAAGGGCCAGCAAGATATCATGGGTTTTAACATCCACACCTCTCTAATCCTGAGTTAAGTAAGAGATTAAAACTTTATAAGGAAGGGCTGAAGTCTGCAAGACTGCAACAGAAAGTTAAATGGCAGCTTCAGCTATACCCACCTTCTGTTTTCTCTGTTTTCCTTGTTTAGAAGCAGAATGCTCTGGTTCAGAGGCAGGAAGTGTTGCAAGAGATGGATCTAGCTCTATCACTGTACATTTACCCTGCTCCACCTCAGCATAGATGTGATCAGCTAAAAATGGTTCTTCTTGGGGTAGCTCAGCAGGCTGGGATGACTCAGGTGAAGCTGAAATTGAACCTTTGCAAGTTAGGTAAGATTTTGCCAGAAATGCTATCATCACACAATTTAGTTTACTCTCCTCTGAGAGAGGATCTCATCAATGTGTATAAATGTCTGAGGGGTGGGTGTCAGGTGGATGCACCCAATCTGTTCTCGGTGGTGCACACTAATAAGACAAGAAACAACAGGTTCAAGCTTGAACATAGAAGATTTCACCTCAACATGAGGAGAAACTTTACAGTGAGGGTGATGGAGCACTGGAACAGGCTGCCCAGAGGGGTTGTGGAGTCTCCTTCTCTGGAGACTTTCAAAACCCACCTGGATGCATTCCTGTGCGGACTACCCTAAGTGATCCTGCTCTGGCAGGGTGGTTGGACTCAATGACCTCTTGAGATCCCTTCCAAACTCTAATGTACTGTGATAGGCTGAATATCAAATGATCATAATCATTGTTTGACCATACACTGGTATCTTCAGACATGTCTAGTATTAAGCCTCTGAATCAGTCCTTTGTCCAATTTGGACATTTGGGATTGGAATTTGGGATCAGGGTTGGACATTTACCTTCCTCAATTTCTACAATGTCTAGTCTGTTGGGTGTATCTTGAGGACCCCAATGGGTATTACATAGATATTTCTTAAGGCAATTGATGGTATGAGTTCCAACAAGAGTACTCCTTCCAAATGCTCTCCAGTCGACCACACAGATGGTTAGTGGTGGATGCAGGAGTTCATTTTCAGGCAGCTCCTAGTGGAGGAGGACAGAGAGAATCATAAGTATTGCTAAAGAACATAGAACACATATAGAATATTTGTCATACACAGCAAGGAGGCTTTTGCTCTTCCTCTCCTTCTCTTCCTCAGCTATTAACATACTCAAAATGCAGAATGCATACAGCCTAGGCAGTATAGCTCTGGACACAGTCTTCTGCAAAGTCTGGAGAAAGATTTGTCTTTAAGAACACAGAGTGGACAATATAGGCTGTGTAACTGAGCTAAGCTCATGCTGTCATGTACAGACATCTCGTAGAATAAAGTGAGAGAATCAGGAATGCTCAGAAGTAATGAACGCTCTGTAGGCAGTTGTGAGTCTTAATGCCACAGCTGCTTTGTTGAAGGCTATTAACCCTATCAGCCTCAGGTTGTCCAACCAGGAGATGTGGACACTGGGTGGATATGCCTTACAGGATGAATTAGCCAAGGGAAAACAGCTCTTTGGACATGTGATGTACAAAGGAATCTAAACCACAGCAACATATATTTCAGTATAGAAGTTAGCGTTTTGTTATCCTTTTGCTTTAGAGAGAAACTTCTCTCTTGATGCTAGCAACTAGAGTAATTCAAACAGATTATTGCTTTTGGATACTGATCTTTGCCCACTGAAAGTATCATCTCTTATAACCCAGCCAGTGAGCAATAACTAAATTTCCAGTCCATATCAGCAAGCATTGAAAAAAGAAATTAAACAAAATAAAGAAAACTGAGCAGTACCCTGCAAAATGGGAAAGGAGGAGGAAGTAGTACTAAAAATATCCCTGTTGTCTGCCAACAAGTTCCAAACTGTCAGCAAAAATCCAATTGCAACACTTTTCCTTGCCTACTTGGGAAGTAACATGAGGAACATCATCTTTGTTGTGATACAGTTGCAGCAAAAGTCTTCTAAAGCAGTTTAAAATCAGTAGCTTTTGCATGAGAACTGCTATCCCTTTAACATTTAATCAAGACACAGAGGAAATTATTTGACAAAAGAAAGAAACAAAATTAGTTGGTGATCTACCTCGCCTAACTGGAGAATGGACAGGTAAGGAGCAGCATGCTATACGCACCACTTCAAACCAGTCTGCAAGGCCACTGAAATTGGGATTTTTCTTATAGCTTTGGATGACAGAGGATTTCACTCCTTTCCCTGCACACTCAATGAGAACCTGGGGTCGATCTACAGAGAGGAGCTGGACTTTCTTCAACTCCCGGACACCCCAGAACAGGACCTGTGGTGGGCAGAAAGAAATATTGGTACCATCAGTCTGGTGGAATCCACTGCTGGGATCCCATTGCTTCATATCTCTCTGGCAATGCAGGACTACCAGAAAAGAACCCAAACAAATCTGTTATCCAATTTTCTTCAGGATTAATGGTGGAAACTTCAGTCAATGCCTTCAGACATTAATAACAAGCAGTTGTGAGTTATTGTCAACGGCATGCCATAATAAACATCTTTGCAAAAGTTCTCTTTTCAGCAAGACAAGAGGACTATTCATCTGAATGTCAGGGTCTTGGTTTGTTTAAAGTGTCAGAGCTCTCCATCTCCTGCAGACACTTTCCTGGGCTGCACAGTGCACAGGTCCATCCGTCACACTCTGCCACAGGAGCAGTCCCTTCCCAGCAGGTCAGGATTGAGACAGAGCCCTTGCTGGCCTTATGCCTTGCACGCCCAGCCTGAGGAAATCAATTTGATCTGAGCTTACCACGTTCTGAGGAGGATTCATATGCTATTTTTACATGATTCCTATTGATTAGGATTTTAAAATCAACATCCCTTTCTGTGACACTTAAGAGAATAAACAAAGGTGAGATTTGAAATTAAAATACTCTAAATAACTTACTTCTACTCTGTATTTGCTTAGAACAGGTCGGATATTAGCTGGGACTGGGTAAATCTGGCCAGCATCTGGTGGATCCAGTGGGGGAAGTCTGTCTGGATCTGCCTCAGGAATCTGAAAAATTAAGCAGCCATAACTTTGGCTATATTTTTTTAAGAATGAAACCAGTATCAGAAGTATCTGTGAACAGCATGTAGGACACACCAATTTAATGCAGTTTTACAAGACAGATTTCAAAGCAGACAGGTTGTGCTGCAAGAGGAATGTAACCTGGATTGCTATCTGTCCTGCTGGGATGCTAAAGCATTTGGCAGGAAGATTAATGAAGAGATTTGGTTTATAACCTTTTTTTTGGGGGGGGAATGGCTTTTTTTCTTAGCAGGACATAGTCTGCCCTAAAGTCACCCACTTACTGAAGCACAGTAACTCTGTTTACTGAAAATGGAAAGCATGGTAATTCTACTTACCCAAAATCCTGAGCAAAACTGCTTAGGGACTTTCACAAGAAAATTCTGTATCTGATTCTAGCTAAAAAAGGCTGGTGAGCAGGCAGCACACAGCAACTAAACCACACATTTGCCAGGCAGACATAATGCACTTCAGCCATTACTGAGCAGCAGTCCTGCATCACTGCATGCTGCTACCATTTGAGAACTCAGGAAGCACAGCTCTGTCATTAGGGCTGGGTCTTCTCCGTGCCACTACTAAAATCTTGCAGCAGGCAGCATTTATGTTCTTTGTGTGTGATTGCACATACACCAGCCCTATGTTCAGGAGTTAATTTGGGCTCACACAGCTGTCCTGCACCAGGTGGGAGGGAGGAGATTGTGCTGCAGCACAGCTCTGAGGCTTGACAATCTCTTTGCCTCTTGCCGTGCTCCAGGCTGAACTAAACTGCCTGCTTGGTTCACCTTCTGTGGGAAAGCCCCCTGGCTTCATTGCACAATCCCTTCCTATTTTTGAATTGTGTATATGTGACCTTCTCAGTCCTTGTAGGGCAGATGTGAAGCCTGGCCTGATTTAGCAAATTTCTACATAAAAGCGTTGAAGCCAGCACTTGATTATCAGTCCTACCAGAGGCTCAGAATGTGATAGCAGAGAACAGTGGCAACACAGGTTTCACAGGTGAGGTAAAAGATCAGTTGCAATTCCCATTAATTCAAGAGGGTGATGGGTCTTGATGCCACCGCTTTTGTGAGCCCAGAGTGTTAAAGTGTAAAGGTCAAGAAAAATCTAATTTACCTCCAGCAGTTCAAATGTAGCAAGAAGATCTCCTCCTGAAAGATTTCCACAATGCACTGGGTGGTAAGAAAGTTTAGGTGGTTCGTAGTTTTGATCAGCAAGTCTCACCACAGGGACAGCCACTGTAGACCCAATATATTCTGCTTTACCCTAAATAAAGAATACCAATGTCAAATGTATTTGAATTTCACAGCTGTTGTAGATGCCAAGATGAAGCGGAGTTTAGTACTTGTGAAAAACAAACAAACAAACAAAACCACAAACCCTCTGCTGAAGGAAAAAACAAGGTAAAATGCAAGGCAGACTTGAACTTGGAAGAGCTGAGTACTTAGTACCTCTTCAAAGCACTGAAAGCTTCTAAGCTCTAAATTCGATCAATGAGACTATGTCAGAATTTGCATGGTGAGAGATAAATTTGTCTCCCCAGACAATATTTGCAGTTGTGTGCAAGGGAGGTTGGGATAACATGATTCTGATTTCTCTAAGCCAGTCCATAGGAGGAAGATTCACTTGGGAAAAAACAAGGCCACAGCTTTTTAAGGACAGAGTCTCAGAGCTGTTATCAGACATTAAACTGCAAAGCACTGTAACACTGAGCTCCATTCAGCAAGGTTATCCATTTAATGCTTGTTCTGTGACACAGCTCTACTTTCACACTGGCAGTAGCATGTAACAGCCCAATGTTTTGCTAAGAAGGATTTAAAGTTTACCACTGCATCATCATCATATAGCTCAATGACAATCTCTGGTGGGATCTGAGCAATCTCTTCTCTGTCACCATGAAGCACGATGCTGTTGAAGAGCAGCGTCTGGTTCCAGGTGGGGGATAACGTCTGGGAAATGATCTAATGAAAGAGAGGAAATGTTTAATGATTTATGAACCAGCTGGTTGAGAATCCTTCTGCAAAACTTGCTTATCTACTGGTGACATCCTTTCCCATAGCCTGAGCAATTCCTTGTCTGAGACCTCACATTCTTGAGCACCTATTCCCAGCCAGAAGATGGTGTTTCACCTTGAGGGCGATATCTCCAGTTTCTCCCTTTCCCTGTTTGGCTCACAGACCACTCACAAGCATTTTAATACCTCACCACCAGTTATGTAGACAAAACTCAATATTACATTTAGAGGAAAACTGCTGGTGTGAGAAATCAGTCACATGTCCAAGGCTATTAAAACAAAATCTATGCCCTAAACCCAGGCCAGTCTTTGCTTCTTTCTCAGAGGATACAGTTTTTCAATTTGTTGAAAAAAAAAACAAAAACAAAAAACAAAAAAACCACACGAATTAATCATAATAATAGTTTTTAATTTGCTGTAATATGGCTTATGTGGGTGCTTATGGCATTTCATCATAGACACTCTTTTAACTGTCTTGGCAGGGCATATATTTACTAGAGACAACATTTAAAGAGGAAAAATATGCCAACTGCAAAATGACTCATAACCTGGTATCATCCCTTTGAATGGAAATAAGGCTCTTGACTGCAGTTTATTGGCACTTGGCTGACAGTCTTCTGGAAACATGCAGGTTATTGGCTGAAATATTTTATCCAGGCAGTTCATAAACTTAACAGTTCTGTGCTGATAAAACCTTCTTTTCCCAGAGCCTAATTCTGCTTTCCTGAATCTGGCTCAGCTAAGCACAAAACTATTGGCTTCGTTCACTAACTTCTGTTAAAACTTAAAATCACATTACAGGAACATATTCATTGATATTCTTGAGGAAAAGCATCATAAACAGGCACCTACACTTACAGCAGTCAAAAGTTTTTGCTTCTTGCTCCCTTCACTACATTGGTTCATTTAAAAAAAAAAAAAGGAAAAAGAAAAGGCTGTCAAAGTAATTTTAGAATTAATTAAAACAGCGTTCTGTGGAGGAGAAGTTTTTCAGGGAGGAAGTAGGGGGAGGAATCAAATACTTTTTCTGAAGTAAGAATATGTTTGACCTAGCAAATTCTGGTTGTGGCACAGATTTCCACATGGTAGTTGTGGAGTGCTCAGGACCTCTCTAAGTCAGCCTTCATGTTCCATGAATAACCATCCTCCTGCTAATTTGCCAGGGCTCTACTCCAACCCGTCTTGATGGAGCTCTGTAGAAGTTCCCCCTCCTCTCTAGAGGCTTCACCAAATGTCTGCAGGAGACAGATCTACCACCTGGAGATGCCTGAGGGAGATGTGAGACCACTTCCTGTGGGCACATTTTTGCAGCATTTAAGTGGTGCACAAAGCCTCACACCTCTTCATTTTTGGCTCATTTCAACTTCGCCACTGTAAAACCAGCAGTGAGCTTTGTCTAATTGCGTTGCACAAAGCCACAGTGCTCATATGCCTACAGAAACCACAAAAAGGTCTTCATTCTTTGCACAGGCACTGCACACATAGACCAGAGAACCAAGGGGGCTCATCCTCATACTGAGCAATGACAGCAGCCAAAAATGAAAACACGCAGAAAATGATGTAGATAAAGAGAATTCATTTGTTACAAAGTCCCAGAAGTCACAGAGAATATGATGTTTGAGCTAAAATAAACCAGTCCTTCTACATCTCATGTTGGAGTAGCAGGTTAGACCTAAACTTTTGCCTTGCTTGCAGTGGACTGTCAGAAGTTGCTCTTTAACACCAGGCATCTTAACTTTTCCTTTTAGGCTTCTCTTTCAAAACAAAGATTTTTCCTTTTCATGGTTCAATTGGAAATTTACTGAAAGAAACTGTGGGACTTACCTTTGTGGTCTGGCAGCGTGATGTGAAAGTAACTTTTGCAAAAGGATCAGAAAGTCCAGAGCTGTCAGCTGCAATCAGCCCCCTCGCCTGGTACATGTGGGCTCTCAGCTGGAAGAGGTGTGGGGCTGTGTCATTGCAAAGAAAACAGTACTGTCAGCTTCATGGAAATGATACAGCATATAACAAAGAAGGGAAGGTTCATCTCCTGCTGTCCAACCAGGATCTGACAAGGGGAACTGCTGTTAATGCTGTCTAACTAAAGAAAAGAGCTGAGACTCTCAGAAGTTGTGTAAAACTTTTGTATTCACTTAAAATCAATGTTCAATCTAAGTCTCTACTGCAAGGTTGTTAACTGCCAGTTTTTATCTCCCATTACTGCTTTACCTACTAGGTGCTCAACACAGAAGCTCCATTGGGAGAACTGAGAGACTCTTCTTCATTACAAGTAGACATACCCATGGGAAGGGAACAGAAATTGAAGAGAACAGGTCCTTTCTTTCCCTGACATCTGCAAGTGGCAGTGGCAGGACTGATGACTGGGCAACAAAACTAGCTTTTTCTGATGAAAAAAATACTAAGCTTTGACCAGTTACTTTAAATAGAGGTTGTGCCTTCATCCAAATTAGAGCTCTTGGGGCCATGTCTCTTAATTGCTAATATAGAAAAGAAACAGTGCCTTACTTTTGTACAACAGGCAAGCAGATGAGGGCACCACATTGTGCCCTGAGCTGGTGTTAGATGGCAGTTCAGTCTCATATCCTACAGGCAAATTCTCCATGATGCTGTGAGCATAGCTGGCGGGTCCAAGCCATAGGAAGACATCCACCTTTGCCTGCACTGTCCAGCCCAGTGGGCGCTTGCCTGGTAACTGAAGAAAAAATCCACCCATCATCAATAAACTCAAGAAAGAGAGCTGGCTGGATGCTGAATTCTATCAAGTCTGAGTAAAATGAAGGAGCACTTACTGAGATGATACACTGATCAATGGTATTTCTCAACTACCAGTGGCCCTGAGACCCATTTTGCACAAGGAACATCCATGGTTCTTACAGAACAAATGAGTAGCTTGCTCAGTTGAAAGTCTATGCAAAATGGCATACTGCCTAATGTGCAGAAGTTTGTGCAGGATACCTAATAGCTGCAAGCAAAGTGCTAGCTGATACCCTACTATTCCTAGACACCAGCCTGTTTTCAATTCCATGCCATGTCTGGTCTCCAATACTTTGTCTTGTGTATTACTAAAAATATTACTCAGAAAGTATATTCCAGTATAAAATATTACTTATCTTGACAAACATTACTGTTAAATACTTCCTCTCCATTCCCACTTCATCTAACTCTGCTAAGCTCAGTGTTTAGTATTATCAGTTCCTAAGGCAATTCTTGATATGGAAGGGACTGGAGAGTTAATTATGGTATTTTATTGTCCATGCCAGCAAGTAGTCCTGTGCTTAGTAAGTACCTATGGCAACTATCAGGAACTTTGATCTTTTTATCTGCTTTTTATCTGTGTTTTGTGGGAGTGAAAAACCAGTAAAATGTCATTATAGGAAGTTACTATTGTCTTGTGTGTTTGGCCTTTTTCTGATGGCATAGTAACAATTACATGGTATAATATTCCACTACCAGGTACTACTAGTCACACTGGAGGAGTATATCCACTAAGCCTTTCTTTCACAATGAATACTTCCACAGTAATATTTTGGACATTGGACAAACCCAGGCACATTTTATATAGCAAACATAAATAATTATACATAGATTTCCTTTCTGAGTTTGTGTGTGCTGATCTTTTACCACTGTGTGCTGATCTCTTCCCAGCCTCTTCCCTGACTTTTATGTGCTGCATTCTGATGTTTTTGCTAGCAAAGAGGCTCTCTCTCTGCTATGTGTGTATACAGTTATAGATAAAAAGTGACGTATTCTTTCCACTACAAGTAATGAAAAAATTGATTATTCTTACACCAAAAGCCTGGCAATGATACAGTGCTTAAAGAAGGACAAGCATAAAATGTAAGAAGCAAACATTAATAGTTGGCAGATGCAAACATTTCCACATTTACATGTAACATTTACATGTTACAAAGATGAGCCTGTAAAACGCAATCACTGGAAGGAATTTGACTGCTGAATGCTCCCCAGGCATTACCTGTGTTAGCAGAGTGCCTCAGACTTACTTTCAGGAAATGGGTTTTAATCTTTGCACAGTCCTTGCCTCTCTGCTCTTTTGCTGGGGAATAGAGTATGTTTTTTGCTGGGATTCTTGCATATGCAACTCTCTTGTTGCTGCTGAGCATCCAGATGAACACATCAGGCACCGTATTCTGTGGCTGTTAAATGATGAGGAATATTTAACTAAAAATTATTTTTTTCTTTGAAATACCACCATTATTTTTTGTTAAAACACTTTCTACCAAGAGCTGATTCCTTCGCACCTCCTGTGGAGTGGCAGGTTTACACCTGGACGCATTCATTCAAGTGGAGACGTGAATTCAGATCAGAAAGCAGGCTGTCTCCAAACCACCAGGGCACATATGGACTGACTTTATTTACCAAAAAAATAAAAATAACGACACCCCCCCCAAAAAAAAAACCCAAAAAACACATAAACCAAACCAAACCCAAACTCCCTGTACTACACCCTCTCCACACCACATAGCCCAGTGTTTCCTGCCTGCTTCTGTTAACAGCTCCATTTAACACAAAACAAGACATCCAGCCTTGTCACTGGACAAGTCTGTTGTCCAGTCACTGAGCTGCTGCTGTTGGGGCTCTTTAGCATAGAGAAGAGAAGACTGAGGGGAGAGATCTCACCAATGCTTATAAATACTTCAAGGGTGGGTGTCAGGAGGATGAGACCACTCTTTATTCAGTGGTGCCCAGTGACAGGACAAGAGGTAGTGGGCACAAACTTGAACATAAGAAGTTCCACCTAAACATGAGGAGAAACTTCTTTACTTTGGGAGTGGCAGAGCACTGGAACAGTCTGTCCAGAGAGGTAGAGTCTCCATGTCTGGAGTCATTCAAAACTCACCTGAACCTGGACCTGCTCATGGCATGGGGGTTGGAACTAGATGATCCTTGAGGTCCCTTCCAACCCTGATAATTCTATGATTTATGATATCCAAAGGAGAACTCTTTGGGTAACCAGGCTAGGAGCTGTTATTCATGTGGGATTATGAAAATCAGACTCAAGCCCTGGATTTTAAATTTATCTCTGTTTCTGTGTGGATTACCTCATCAACCAAGAATCGAATTTTATCCAGGAAGCTCTGAGTCTCGCGCATCATTTCATCCAACGGCATCTTTTTCTGCTGCTGCTGAAGGATTCCCTTGGCATCACTGGACATTGCTTCCTGCAGTCAGGAAAGACAGCATGCATTTTTTTATGCATTATCAAGTAGCTTAAAATGGACACAGAAGACAAAAGTAGTCTTTTATTCAAGTTGAACAGAGAAGATTGAACCATCTGGTTCAAGGTGTCAAGTACCTACCTTTCTCACTACAGAAAACTAGCAAATCTTTGAAGCTGCATAACACAAAATGTAACTGTTCCCCATTTCTCTTTCTTTGTATTTATACTGCATGTGTGGATGTCCCAATAGACATTTGATTGCCACCTAGAATCATCATGCCTTGGTCCTGGTACAGGCCACAACAGAATTGTGTCACACACAGCAAATAAAGCTACTAAAGCTTAAGATGACCTCTACCCAGTTTGGTTTCTTCTCACAGGTTCTCTCGAGGAGATGACTAGGTTTGGGAGTACTTGGGAATATCAAATGCTGGACTTTACTGGTCTTGGAGTTCAGCCTCACCACAGTAATTAAATGCCTAACAGCAATGTTAATTTGGTGGTTTTCCACTAAACTCAGCATCATTCCATTTTAAGATACACGGAAAGGAAAAACCATCTCATTATTATAATGTGTTATTTATATTAAATATAAAGATATTCTGGATTATTTTAGGGTATCTCATAAGTCTTTAATAAGCACAATGGGGTTTATTTTAAAAGGTGCTCCTAGATACAATATTCATATTAATTACAAAGCATTAGAGTATGGTGCAATCAAGTAGAAATTAAAATGCATACAACCAGCATTCTTACAGTCAACACCATTACATCAATGCTTAGAGGAAAAACCACACATACCAGCTCTTGCTTGAACAGCATGAGTCTCTTTTTGTCCAAGGCAGTGTAGTTCAACCCTTTGGGCTTCTTCTCAGTGACAGTAATGAATGCCCTAGGGCACAAGAATAATAGGTTCTTTAAATGTGTTGTTTTTTCAAATGTGAACTGCTAAAACACATTGGAATGAAATGTTCTCTTCTGATGGAGTATGTGAACCAGAAGACAGAAATGCTGAAATTCTCTGAAATAAATATTAAGCACTTGTAAGATTAAAAAAAATAGAGTCCAAAAACTCTGCACCACATTTCAGGGTTAATAGCTAGAAATTAAGGTTCATCTCTACTTTAAGCCAAATCATGTCATCTGACCCCACTGAGTGATTTATCCCAGCATGTGCAGTATTTTATCTTAATCTTGTCCTTTTTTTACAGTATGTCTCTCACACACTTTATTAAGTCCTACTTATCCTATCTATGTTCTATTCTCAAAGTCCAGAAAACCAAAATAATACAATTATTGATCTAGGGTCAATACTGAATGCAGAAAATCATAAAAAACAGTTTCTCTGTATAAATAGAAACTGCAATTTGGAAAGTCCTTTGCTTTTATAGCAGAATAAATAAAAGATCTCATTTCTAAGTAAATTTACTGCCTTTTTTCTTCCCCTTCAATTTCCTAGTCTAGATTCAAATTTGTGGCAAATATATAAGGCTGATTTTCTGTATGTTTCTACTAAATGTAGTTACCTGCTTTGATTAATAAAATCCTTCAGAGTCATCCTCATTTTCTCCTCAGATGCAACCTCTGAAACTTTAATCAAGTCCTTCACTTGGTCTAATGATTCTTCCTGTGTAAAACATATAAAAATTCCTCAAGTAAAGGAGGGCACTTTGTCATTCTGCCATTCTGTATGACAACCAAGAATGAGAGAAGCCACTTTCTAACTTGACAGAACAGGACCTTTGATATATCACTAGACTTGAAGAGTGCAGAGGGAAGACTCCAGCATTATGATTTCTTTTGACCTTTCCACAGTCTCTCCCATTACCAGTCCAAGTTACTACTGGTTGGAGCAGCTTTGTTTTCTTTCTTCACCAAAGAAGTTCAGTCAGTGGGAAACATTCTCCACTAGATAGGAGTTCTTGGTTCTGTTTCCAGCCCTGCTGGTTAAATTTAGCAAGCTGCTGGAGTTAACTTACACTTTCTTAGGCACCTGAATCCATACACAAGGTTCATCACAATACCTACTGCTACCATTGAGAAATGGAGTCTCATAAACTGAAATAAATGGAGTCTCATAAACTAAAATAAATGGCTGGATTTCCAGCAAAACCTGCAGGTGTTCAGGTACAAACCTTTACCTCCATATAAATATTCAGATGTTTAAGTTCCAAATGCCTGAGTTTGAAACGTTTGCCTATATGCAAACCTTGCAACCTCTTACGACCTTGCAAGAATATGACTTCAGGGTTGCTGCACACAAGGTGTATAATGATAAATGAGGAAAGAATCAGACTCTTAATGTGAGGGCTCCAAATTAAAGTATTTAACATTAGAAGCCACATTTCAAAAACACCTAACCACTGCTTTCTTGAGTCTGTTGATAGTCAACTTTAAACAAGTGTATAGAAAACATCATTATGGAAAACCACTCTGCCTAGGGCATCACACTGACTGCCCATGAAACAATATGCCATTTTGTTTCTATCAATGTTTTTAGGAAAGCTATAACCAAAAAAGCGTCATTCAAAGTCTTCAGCATAAATACAGGTCAAACCATGGGGTCTGGGCAAGAATATATCAGAGGAAGAGCCATAATAAACTGAACTATTCTACATCTCATACTTCAATTGTTTGACTCTTCATATAAAGAATAAAATGTTTCTGAGTAAAGAATTGTGGACAGGAATACCTGACTAGGTCTAAGTGGGGAAAAAAAAAAAACCAAAACCAAGGAGCTGATATCAGCTACTCTTTCACAAAATGAATGCAAGTGGAAGAAACGTCGAAGGTCTGTTTTGAGGAACATAACTTCTCACTGCCAACCTCTCTTGAATACACAAGCCTGGGAGGATGGTTGTCACTTACCAGGTGATCTGCCATTTTCTCAAGAGTGTTGGAAAAGTACAAACGAAAAGTCTGGTTGCCCCAGTAGCTCTTGACACAGATACAGGGCTTCCTCTCCTCATAGGGCAGGTATTGGTAGTTCCTGTGAAATCAAGTATGGAGAAGATCATAAGTGAGAGAAGAGCTCATGGGAAGTGTGGGAAAGAAAAACCTTGGTGCTCTCTCACAGCACAGGAACTGAAGACATGACAGGATGTCATGCTCACACGTTCTAATCAATGACATCACTTATGCTACCTGTGAGATCTAAGCAAAGTAGCATGCAGATAAGCTCTGAAATATTAAGGGTGGGAAGCAACAAGGACTGATTGAAATCTGATCACCTCTTCGATAGCAATGGCTCCACACATTGCAGAGCAGGAGACTCACCACCGCATTACTTTAGCAAGATACTTCTCTTCAGAAGGAATAGCTAGTGGAGATTGACATTCCTTGGCAGAAGCTTATCTGCAGAACTCTGCTTAGCAAAAGTTGCTCATAACTCAATGATGCATCTGCTGCTCTCTCATTTCTCACTTTTTGTCTTAGGTCCAAGTTGTCATAATGACTCTTTTTGTAATGCTACTCTCTTTGGGTGTTCAGCTGTATTAACATAAACTGATTTATGTTGTAGGAACGCCTCTAACCCAGTGCCACCAATACATGCTCTGCAGCTGAGAGGAAACTATACCAGACAGCTGGTTTTGGTGTACACTCGTGTTGTGGTTTAGCCCCAGCTAACAACTAAATACAACCAGTTGCTCCAGGTGGGATGGGGGAGAGAATTGGATGATTAAAAGTTAGACAGCTAGTAGGTTGAAATAAAAACAGTTTAACAGTAAAGCAAAAATTGTGAGGAATAAGCAAAGCAAAACAAGGAATTCATTCACTACATCCCCTCAGCAGGCAGGTGTTCAGCCATCTCCAGGAAAGCAGGGCTCCATGTCCCATAATATCTACTTAGGAAGACAAAATACTGTCACTTTGAACATCCCTCCATCCCTTCCTCCTCCACAGCTTCATATTGCTGAGTATGGCATTCATATGTTATTCAATACAAACAATTATTATTGAATGTTATTGAATACAACCCAAGAGTTAACACATCCATGAGTTATCAACATTCATTTTGGTGGTTTCATAAAAGGGAAAAACAATTCAACTATCTCCTAATGCCGGAACATCTTAACCTGAAATTCAGAGAGATTGTGAGTCTTTTTATGGGCTTTACTTAGCAAACAATATAGCCATGAAATAACTTGCATGGAAGACTGAATTTTCATGTCTATTACTTCTCTATGTGAATTTGGGGTAGTCACTTTTCCAGTGTTATCTCATCCTTCTTATACATTTTTACCAAAATGTGGAAAAGTCCTGGTAATTTCATGGTGTCTGTGTTAGAAGTCTTGTTGCTCTGCCTTCTCCTTTAATAAATTAGTGGGTTTCATCTCCAAAATGGACTCTTGCTATTGTTTTCTATTGTTCATTTATGATTCTGAAATCAGAGTTTACTTAAAATATTGGATATCCCATAAGTACTGATTAGTACTTAAAACATCCAGTAATGAGATCACTAAGATGCCAATATGAGATGACAGTCATATAGTCATTAGTTGGTATCTGTAGTTGGATAAACTGTTGTAGATAGCACAAGAGGGATAGAAAGAAGCAGCAATTTACATCAGCTTGAGCAGACAACTTTGTTAATATTGGAGTGAGCCAAGAAGCAAATAGCAGATTTAAAGAACGATTCATTCTTTGGCAGTGGTTCGTTAAATGTAAATTCTGCTTAGGGGAAAAACTAAAAGTCCCACAGCCTCTCTCTCAGGGAGAACAATAACTCAGCATGTACCCAAATCTGCAGTCCTGTTAACGAGGAGAGGCAACTATCTTTCTGTTAAACATTGGTATTTTCCCTTTCACTTTATTTGCTGCAGAAACAAACAAACAAAAAACCCTCTATGACAGTATTTTTCTTCTTGTTTACTTCCACTAGCTCTTCTTTAATCTGGCTAAGCCGCTGATCTTAAAAAAGAATAAAAGTACTTTTTTAGTTTAGGAAGGTCCAGAAATCAAGCAGATCCAGGTTGATATTTCCCACCTTATCCTTATATTTCCCACCTTATCCTTATATTATCCAAGCTGTATATTGCTTGGCAGTGCCCGGCCTTCTAAAGAATGAGGTTCTATCTAGTTTTGTCATCCAAGCAATGCCAGGGATTGTTCTACTTACCCAAGCAACAAAGAAACGATTTCTTTTTATCAGCAGCCTTGAGATGAAGTAAACTTTCACACTTCTGTTAAACAAGGCCATGCATGTTTTCATCCATTGCTGCATTCTTTTTTTCAAGAGCTATTTCCTCTGTTACTACTTACCATTTAAGTTTCCATCAATAATTATTAGCTCTGGAAAGTTCTGGGAAGCTGACCTTGTCTTGACCTGATTTCAATATCTCTGCTTCAGGACGTAATCACTAGGTGGATGTTGCTTGTAATCAGATATGGGACCCCACACCAGCACAGAAGATGTTACACTTTCCTATAGCTTTCCAATGTATGGTTGTTATAAGACAGCCTTTCAGAAACACCAAAAGTTCAAGAGTCCATAAGGCCAAGATCAGAAGATGAGTGTAATTCACTTCAGTGGAGCCTACAAAACGTACTGCTGTGAAAGATGTAATTGAGAGTTTGAAAGCCTGAGTTCCACACAACCTGTTCATTGCTGCCAGGAAGCCAGAGTTCTGCATGGTAAGGTTTTGAAGCACAGATCCTCACCTGTTCCCACCTGTGATCAGTGGCTTCTCAGGGGGTGTGGTGGATATCAGGGGTACTCCAAGATCATAAGAAATTTCATCCTCCCCCTCATGCAGTAGGCTTTCTTCTGCTTCTTCATCATGTTTCTTCTTTTTGCTTCCAGCTCCTGCTGACACTCCATCAGTGATATTTCCAAAGTTACCTAGAGACAAAAGGTTACAAGTGAAGAGATGATAGGCTTAGAGGTTATAAACCTAAATTAGGTTTCAAAAAAGAGAAAGACCAGTCACATTAGTATAAAATGTTTGTCCTCTCCTGATTGTTAGCTGTTCTGGCTATACCACAGTTTGGAAAGGTCCTGACAGGGTATGTTGATCCCAGGACAGTGCTTCCTTACATGCCCTTACCTACAGAGAGCTAGTATACTATACCCACCACTAAGCAATGCAAGCCTCTGGTTGCTGGCCCTAAGGATCTTCTGTTTTAACTAGAGAAATTCAGAAGAAAAACCAAAAGTGCTGGTGATATTTCTATACCCAAGAGCCCCACTGCATGTTTGATTTACATAGCAAATTTAGGTCTTCTTTACAACATATGGATGATGATTTTGAAGTCTGGTCTCAGAAGTGTTAAAGCTTATTTTCAGACAAGCAATTTGGCATAGTAGGGTTGCAGAGTTAGTCACAACAATGGTTTGAGGCCCTTCAAGCCTAACATCAGACAAGCCTGCTAATGTGACAATCATCTTCTCTGATGGGATTTTGCCTTAAAGGAAATTATCAGCACTGGGAAAGAGGTGCATCCATCAGACTTGTAATTATAGATTTTATTAGAGACAAGCAGAAAACATTTCCTGCAGGAGAAGGATGTGCTCAGTCACCCCATACAACATCCTGATCTGGACTTTTGGTTCAGCCTTTCATGTAAATAACTGCCATTTTCAAATCTGGATCCAAATTTTAACTGTAGCTGGCAGCTGGTAGATGTTCAGATCCAAAATTCAGACAAAAAGTGTAATTCTCAGCTCTGCTTTCCACTAATTTTCAGGAGGAATTATATCCCTCATTGATTGCCCTGTTTGCTACAGGTGTCTGACCCTGCACATGCAGCCTTACAGCTGAGCACACACACAAACACAACAATGGGAAGTGTCAGGGTGCACTTAGACTCTTAGTGGGGCTAGCACAGAGATAAGCAAACCTCTTCAAGAGAAATTAAACCTATTTGAGCTTCTCTCTTAAGGGAAATTTCTTCTTGCTTTGAAAATACTGAGTGTTTATGAAAATGTCTTCATTCTCTCTTTAGTCTGCTCCTGAGGACAATTCAGCTCCACTATGAGGAGGTCACTTATGCAGTACAGTCCTGCTTTACTCGGAGAGGACAGGACTTACCAGGAGAATCTTAGAGAATAAGCTGGTCTATGCATTGTGCTACCTGGCTGTATATCACCTGGATGCCACATTCACAGACTGACATGTAGCTCAGTGGGGTTGGCCAAGATGGTCCAAGTGGATCTTCCCTGCCAGGGACTAATTCCAGTGGGCACCACAGAATGAACTCTGCCGTGAAGCAAATTGAGTTTGGTCTCCCAAGAGATTAGGAGGCTAAATACTGGGTGAGTTGCTGTATATAGTGGTTGAGAGGATTTGTAGTAATACAGGGCACTTGTAGAGATAGCTAGGCATCAGTATGCCCAGTTTGACTGCTATCCAGAAAACCAATAATGAGGGTTTAGTTCAAATACACACACTACTCTGAAGATGACTCCTGAATCCTGAGATACAGCTGTCAATGGCACATAGCATCCTTGTGTTCCTGAGACTCCCTCTCTGCTTTGGAGAAGAGCTTAACACACTTACCAATAGAAACCTCAAAGGTTATTGGCTTATCCCCAACCTTCCTATCAATCATTGTGGCTTCAAAAAACGTCCCAAAGAGGAGGAATTCCTCAAATCTCTCTTCATATATCTATTGGAGAAGAAGGAGGCAGAAATTTTACATTTAATTAACCTTTTATTCTCTTTTACAACACAGAGGAGTACCTAGAAATCTCTAGTAGCTGTGTTACTGTCTTAGATCTATTGGATTGAGGTGGTCAGTGTGGCACAATTTGTAGGAATGAGTAATACTTCTTCTCTGAGAGACTGATATAATCAGGAAAAGAGGTAAGTTTAGGTGATTTTAGTCTTAATATTGTCCAGCTATATCACAACTGGTCACATAAGAGTCATTACTCCCTGCTTCATACTCTGCCTCATCAGTAGTCACTATTAAATAGTTTCAGCATCTTCATACACTCTTAGACCATCATTCAAACTATACATCTGTGATAGTTCAGGGGCAGTTCAAGGAGACTCTTTTAGTGCAACAGCAACAAAGTATCACCATCCTGACATAAGTCATTTACCAATGAATGTGGCAGTAGCCTTCCTTTGCACTGCAATAGTAAATGCTGCCACTGTAACACATCCAGGCAGAGAGGTGATTGCTCATCTCTGTCTCTCTTCAGGATAATTTAATGTACCACCCCTGCCTTTGTGCTGTCAAGACTCTGACCTTGCTCAAAGTGAAGAATTTGATACTCAGCTATCAGTGACACCAGCAAGTGACAATGATTTCCTGCATCAATGTTTTAGTGTGTGTGGGGGTGTTTCTCAGTGCAGAGGGATTAGTCCTCCGTTCTTCACCCTCTCTGACATCACACCCTGGAAAGCAGTAACCCAGTAACCCTGTTTTCAGCCTGCAGCAGAATTTGGAAGCACAGGAACTAAAACATCTCAGCACAGCAGCACACCCTGAAAAGTGTAACAACCTTTTTTAGAGTTTTAAGGCTCTGCTAGGCTTTGTTTAAAGCTACTGGAGACCCCACATCTGCTAGTCCCTGGGACATACTCTCACTTAAGGGTAGAGAGCTGACACTTCTAACACTCTTAGATCATTAACAAAACAAGCTATTAGACCCAAACCATGACTAAGACCAAAGGAGGTATATTTTTTGATGTGAGTTCTCCCCAAATTTACACTCTGACTGCCACAATCTTTCCAATGCAAACACTACTCATAGTATGCACACCAGTGTACTGAAGCCCATTAAGCAAGATCAGTACTAGCTCCTTTTGCAGCAGAGTAAGGCAACAAATAAAACATCAGTTGTATATTAATATTTGTTTTGCTGACTTCTACAAAGCAGAAACAGCTTTTGACATGGCTCATGATCTCTTCATTTTGAAAAACCTCTGCACAAGGCATAGGTCTTTAGTGGAAGGATTAGCAGCGTTATATACCAAAGCTAACAGCACAAACAGATTGCAGCTCCAGAGTGACTGCACCTTGATTATTCTCAGCGTGTACCCATAGTGTAAGGTGCTTAGTGAAGCTGAGACTCAGAGACTGTGGCACACACATCTATCTCCCATTATAACAAAAGCAAACTGTAAATATTTAATGTCTTCTTGCTACAGAAACAGGTCAATAAAGTTGGTGCTCTGAGGCTGGATAATTTGCCTCTACTGTCTCAGAGGCTCTAAAGACATTTTTTTCCTTATTTTTAATGTCTCCAGCTTCTACTTTTCTTTTAAGAGAGTTGTAATACAACTACTCTGTCTACTGTAGCATGAAATATTGCTGAATGTCAAAAACAAAATAATATTAAGTATCCTTGTATTATATTGATGTCTTTTAGTCATGCTGTACGTGAAACTGAGGCACAGTAGCTAGACAGAAGTCTTTATTACTACTATCCATAGTTATAGGCATTAGAGCAGGGTTTGTTCCTCTACCTAGAGTATTTAGCTAGCACCTAAGACCATTGAACCACACACAATAATGGATTTCTTTCTTATGAAGGAAAATCTACTTGGAAATAAATTTCTTCTCCTGTCACCTCTATTACAGCCTTCAGAGAAGAACTGATGGACAGAGTATATAAAGCAAGACCAGCACACAGATTTGCACAACTGGCTTTCAATTACCCATGCTTTATCTCTGCTAACATCCTCTTTGTCCTGCCCCTGCCAGCACTCGAGCCAGCAATACCAAGACACGGGCCAAGGAAGAGCACTTGTCAAGGCTAGGCCTCAAGACAAAAGAAAATTTCTCCTCTCCTATTTACTTGTAGAAATGGAGTCAAAAGAACAAGAGTTTGATCTAATAAAGGACATGAGTGCCCTAAACACTGAGCTGGGACTCCCACTATGAAAGTCAGAATTTTGATGAATGGCATTCTGAAATGGGAAGCAAATTAGTCATGAGAATATTTTTCTTCCTATTTATTGGGTAACAAAACACAGAGCTTGCATGTGCACCAATGTCCTGTTGCTCTCAGCTGGTGATGTGATGGTGCAGAGAATCAAAGCTCAGGTATTGGCTCAGGATCTGAGCCCTCATGCCCTGCCACAGCAGCACAACCTTTTCAAAGTATCACAGCACAGACCTTTCTATGATGTAATGCAGGACAGCAGGTGGAGTTAGGTAAAGTAACACGAATTAACACCATGTTGAGACTGTGCACATGATTTGCAGCTCCTCTCCTAAAGAGATTAGCAATCTAAAACTGCATTAACAATGCAAGATTAAAGGAGAGTGAAACAGGCTTAGCTGTGCATCTCAGCACTTGTACAAGTTCTCTGTCAGTGACTCCCTGCTGACTTTAATCAACAACTGATTTTCTTGAATGCAGAAAATCAGACTTTAAAATTACCAGCAGCCCCCACTGGCTCTCTGCCATTTAGCAGATATTACACCATACACCTTTCTAGTAGCAGCACATGGGTGCAGCTAGTGCAGAGGCAGTTTTGTGACAACCAAGTCCTACTTTTTACGAGTTATAGGAACACATTAATGCTTCACTTGTGCTACAATATTGTGAGAAGCTCCTAAGACTATGGAGGCTCAGAGAAGCTGTAGAGAGCACATAAGAACAGTGTTACATGTCTTGAACAAAACTACACATATCAGTGCCATCTCTGGAGGTTTAGGAACATGTGTCAATCAATACCTCAATATCATACTGACCTCTGAAGGCACATCAAATGGCTCCACTTCCACTTCAGTTGAGTTCATCTTATCTGAAGGAGAAGCTGACTTCCGATCCTCTCCTGCTTTCTCAGTTCTGTCTTTTCCTTTGGATGCTTTGAAGTCTTTATCTTTAGATGGCAATTTGATATCCTTGATAATACTTGAAAATTTCGACTCACGTGCTCCTCCTGAAAGTATCTCTACAGAAATCTCAATGAAGAGACGTCCCCTGAAGGAGACTCCTTCTCCAAAACCTTCGTTAAGCTCCTGGTAGTCATCTATGAGACTGTGGTTCCTGGGTGAGCCATAGAGATTAATCCAGGCAGGCCCAAAGGTAGGCAAAAACCCTGGAGATAAAGCACTTTAATGGCATTTTTGTTAGGTGTTAGCTCCTCAGTGTCTGCTTCAAGAAATCTTGCCTCTTGCATACTAAAAGCCAAACCTGGAGCCAATTGTATACATGAGGACTGCCTCATACAGAGCACTTTTTCAGGGCAGTTCTTAGGCACCCAAGATCCTCTCCCTCTACACAACCAGGGACCTTGTCAGCATGGAGCTTTCTCAGAAGGTGTTCATACTGCATGTGCTGGGACATGATGTCTACTGCACCTCTTATAAAAATTAACTTGCTTCTATAGACTGAGGGCTGTGACACAGCAGGAGTGGACTAAAGGCTTTCTCTACTTGTCTAAACTGTTCCCAAGACTGTGTCACCACTCAGCTTACATGATTTATCTTTTAGTTTCTGGTAAAGGACTCAGGAATTTGAATTGCCAGTTCTGGAGCTACTGTCCCTTACTTGAGCTGTGATAACTGACCATGTTACACACAGACCACTGAAAAGACTCCAGATAGTGAGCTTTACCTCACATGTGTGAGGATAAACATGCCAGTCCACGGTACCTCCTCGCGCTGTGACAGCACCCAGCTGAGCTTTGCCTAAATACTTTGCTCTTGCTGGGTAGATCAAAAACACAAGTCTACTCTGCCCATGATTTGCTCCCTGTGCTTTTGTTGCCCAACCAAAAATCACATGAACTATAAACTTACATAAGTCATCCCTAATGGATGTGCCACAGTCACAAAGAAGGTACCAAATTTGATAGCAGCCCTGTAACGAGAAAGGCAGTGGCAGACCACCATGCACAGAGCACAACATAATATAACTTCAAATTAGGTGAGAGGAGATCTCTGAAAACTAGCAAATACTATGGATGTTCATCTGAGCTCTAGGCATTCCTAAAATGGGATCAGCCAGTGCCCAGATCCCAAGCAAGTAGATTTTACTCTAAGGGCATATTCTGGAATAGATGTTTCACCTTTGTCACCATCTTGTTCATTTGATATTTTCTTCAAGTCAATGAAGTGGGTGGCTAAGGCCACATCGTTCATGCTGCCTTCATCCCAGACCTGGATTTTGACTCTCCGGCAGAGGGGAGGGAACATTTCCTTGAAGATAATCTGCTCATGCCATATTGGATCTGCACAGTTCTTTTGCACTGTTGTCCGACCCTGAAATGAAAGGCCAGCAAATTTATCCATAGAGGGCTGAGATTCTGGAGAATGGCAGTTAATACAATTTAAATTGCACTTAGCAACATCTCTTCAGTCATTCTTAAAGCATAAATAAATATATTATCTTGAAAGTAGTTCAGCTTTTCTATTAGCTCGTTCGTTTTCCCTCCATGTCTAATAAACGACCATATTATGGCCAAAGGGTTCACACCTGCAGACAGCAGAGCCTGGAATAAAATCTAATTCTTCAGGGCCCTTGTGTACAAAACAGATTTGTGAAGCCAGACTTTGGCCTTTCTGCTACAAATTGCTCATCTTCAAACAGCTTTTGAAATACCAAGGGGGTGGTAATGCAGTGCAGCTTTCCTCATAAAAGATTAAATTCATTACAGCTACCAGGCTGCATGTACCAATGGAATTACTTTGAATGAGTCCATTTCTCTAGTATAAAATATGATTGCTGTGGTTTATCTTCTAAGCATAAGCCTGCACGCTAGGTATGCAGAGCCCCCACAAAGATCCACCCTGGGCCAGGCTCACTCCATTCCCAGGGCCAGCACTTAATCACCAGCCTGTAGCATAACCAGTAGGGAAGAAGGGCTACATTCGTGATCAAAAGGAGTTCAATTACCATTTGACCTGCAAACATAACCACCACATATGGATCCACAAGGTCCTTACTGTCACCTATGAATGCTTTAGTGACATTGGCCATGATACTAGAGTTCATCTTTGGAAGTCCTTCAGCTTTGTAAATTCTCACATAAAATCTGGCCCACGGTCTTTCAGATGGAAAGCCTTTAGGGATCAAGAGGTTTCTGAAAGAAAAAGGACATCATTTCCTTAAAATTGACAACTCAGAAAAAGAAGCTATGCTTTTCCCAACAAAATTGTCATTTTGAGTTAGCTTGCATGCTAAGAAGACACAAAAGGGCATATAAATTTACTTCAGCATCCAAATCAAATGTTTTCTAATGACCATGAGAAAATCATGTAATGTTACATGGCAAACTTGTCTATGTGATATAGAACCAGGTTCTATAGTAGTAGAACCTGGTTGCTCAGATCCAGGTTGCTCAGGATCTTGTCCAGCAAATTCTGAATATCTTTAAGTGTGAAGATTCCTTACTGTCTCTGGGACCCTGTTACTTTTGATCACCTTTATGGTGAAAAATAAAAATCTTGTATCTGGTCTGAAATTCCTTTGTTCTAACCTGAGTCCAAAGACTCACAACCTTCTACTATATTCCTCTGAAAAGTCTCTGTCTCTACCTTCTTCATGTAGGATACCTCTTAACCTGCTCTTCTTAAGGCTCAGGAACCCAACCCTCTCCCTCCCATCCCCACACCCCTTTCCCTATAGACCATGTATTTCATCCCTCCATCATCTTGAAGGCCCTCCGTGGCCTTGATGCAGTATGTCAATATTGACCAGAAACATTGCTTGTGTACAATTTAAAAGTATGCTGGCAGCATATTTGGCCACCTTGAATGTCAAGTGCTAACACACTTGAATTTATCATGGAATCATAGAGTGCTTTGGGGTGGAAAGTATCTTTAAAAGTATCTAGTCCACCCCCCCTGCAGTGAGCAGGGGCATCTTTAACTGCATCAGGTTGCGCAGAGCCCTGTTCAACCTGACCTCGAATGTTTCCGCTTTGTCTAAAAATATAGAAAATATCCATGCACACACATCTCATAGATGAGAAGAAATAGCTTTTCTTCATATTTTCTCTTCTTACTGCACTGCTTTTCAGAAATATTTCATTGGTTTCAGATCAATGAATCTTCTGTCAGGGATAATCTGGAACTTAGTCACAGGGCACGGTCAACTCTAATAGCTGCTGAGAAGTGACCCTAACATGCCCATTAGTTTGGTTGAGTGGATTGTAAAAACTCTTTGAGCGTGTAAGAACAACCAACTGTACAATGCTATCTTGCTATTAACCCTGACTGAAAGGAGGGCAGTGGACTCTTGAGGTACTTAGGAGAGAAGCAAGCAGTACTTTTCGATCTGCTCCTCAGTATCAGCTGTTTTCTGCGTAGCTTGTATAGCATCACCTTTCCCAGTCACACTGATGTCACACTTCAGGTATCCCTTGGCTCCAGTCCTAATGTCAGCAGGGTCTGTGAGAAGTGCCCACTTGTCACAAAACTGATGACCTGTAAAGTGAACAAACTTAAACACCCAGGAGCAAGAAATAAAGGACCTAATTGAGAGACTAAGGCAGTCTGAGTATGGACACATGCTGTTTGGTCAGGTCATTTCTCTCTACTGACTCTACTGACTCTCCTCATCTTGAGGAGAAGGTGATCTGAATGACTGTGCAATTTCCTTAATTGGGTGGGACTTCTATAGAAAGTGGCCTAAATATGTTCATTCCAAAGGCTGGGAATAGGATCATGTCCTTGAGTAATTATGGAAAAGAAAAAGAAACCAGTTTTGTGGGTGGTTCTAAAAACAGGCAGAAAAAAAAGGGGTAGGTGATCTTTCCTTGGCTTCAAATTTTAGAAAGCACTGGACACCTCTGAGGATGGCAGGTCAAGTGGGCCCATGGTCTCCTCTTCATCATCTCCTCTGCTGTCCCTGTTATGGTTTGCACCTCCTCCCATCTTGTGCTCTCCTCACCATTCCTTCCATGCTCCACCCTTTTCTGCTTCCCTCCACCACTTCTACCTCAACACACAAGACAGAGTTCTGGATACTCTATAATGAATGAGTTGGGTTTTGTAGAGCATTCCGCTGCCCACTCTGACTCCCTAAAGAAAAGTCACCCTTTAACAAGTGCTTCCCATCAATGGGCAGATTGTCAAAGTGTTTTCAGTGTTGAACTTATTTCCAAAAATGTGTCTGCTGCTCTGCTATTCAAATAAGAAAACAACACTTCCAGAATTTTTTAAGAGTTTTCTCTCTTGGCATAAACCACAAGCATCTAGGTAGAAAAGCAGTGCACCTCCCTCTCCCCTTCTTCCCTGCCTCATATCTCATATAACAGAAAAAAGGGCAGAAAATGCACCACTTACCTGGCTGACTATACACTGTTCCCAGATCTACTTTAAAGGAGCCTATCAACACACTCCCAATCAATTTGTTGTGCATAACCTGTTAGAAAAAGGCCAGTTAAAGAATGTCACTATGGCTCTTCCCAGTCAGCATAAGGAGTAAGAATCCAAAGAGAGGTAATAACAGCCAGCACCATCCTATACAGCTTTCCTAGGTACTTACAGAGATGTTGATTATTTTGTCGAAGAGGAACACCTGCGGTCCAATGAAATCAAATACAAAGTACTGTGGGAAAAGGGGACAGCAGATCAGAATTGCCCTTGTACTGCTAGCCAGCCCTGTCACAGCATGGTTTAGCTTTTTGGGTTACCACACAGAGCCCTGGTGAGACACTGAGGTTGCTAGGGAGGCGATGGTGAACATAAGAAGGTCTTGCTCCCTGGCTTGCGTCTGCCATGGCCCAGACCTGTGTTCTGTTCTCCTTCTTGCATAGCTGCACAACACTGCCCTTTGCAAATGCCTGTGGCCCTCACTCTGCATCAGAGGGTACTGACAAAAGGGACAGGAGGTGCAAGGAAACCCAAAGGATCAGTTGGTGTAGAGAGTTTATTTGGACTCATTTGTCACCGACTGGGACAAATGTATGCCAAGAAAAAGCTGGCACAGTGAAAGAGTGGAAAAGGGAGGTTGAGGTGGTAGGTTAGACATAGCTCCTAAATGAGTCATTTGAAAAAAAAATAAAGCATTGGTAGTAGGGCAGGATCCAGGGGAGGGGGTGGGGAACAGGATGGACAAATCTTCACAAGAGAAAGAGTAAATAGAGATAAACCCAAAGGAGCTATTGCTGGTGCTTGGCTAAGCTTGAAACTCAAACAGCTCATGGGCAGACTTCCCTACTCGAGCATACAGGTGCTACAAGCTTACTTCATCCCCTTTGGAGCTATCAAGTGCTGGAGACCACCCACATCCATTGAAGAATGTGTCTTCTTTGAAAGACAGTACCTACCTCATTATAGAAAGGTGCATTTGTGCCTTCCTTCACTGTTGTTTGCTTCTTCTCATCACCTATTTCGATGATCACCACAGGGTCAATGTTCTCACCCACCAACTGTCTTGCCTCAATGATAGTGATAGCAATCTGTAAGGTACAAGAACACCACATGCACTCCTGGGCTCATGGCCAGCCTGCCTGTGGATTTCACAGGTATATAGGGGCTGTCACCCCTGCTCACCTGGTAGTTCTGGGATTTCATCTCCTCTTCATGAATTCTGGTCACCAGCTTTGCCCTATTTAAGAGACAAAGCAGGTCATGAGGCATCTCTAGGCAAGAGCTGGTACTTGAAGACATGTTGTAAAGGCTTCTCACCACTAAGCAAACATTGGTTATGGCAGGTAGCTTGGTCATGAGCAATTAGGCTTGATTGCATCAGCAGAGACCATCCCTGTGTTTCTCATACACTTATTAATAGGGAAATATTTTGCATTCACGCAGAACGATGCAGCTACCTGCCATGCATTATCCTACAAAATCTGGCTCCATTCCTCGCCTGTGTGTAAAAAACAACTACACAAGCTCTTGGCTATAGTGGTTGCTGTCCCCTTTAAGCTCATTTTCATTATCAGAGTTCATTAGCACTGTTGAGGGACTGTCAGCATCCATTTCAATCTCCCCCAGCACTGGATAGCATTTGGTGACAATCACTTTTAACCTGATAATATTTTCCTGACAAGTACATCCCACTCTGCCATGTGGGAGAGCAGGAGTGAAGGCATCACTGCTGTCAGCAAATGGATTTTCTGTCAGCAGATATGTTGTCCTAGGACAATACCATTCCCAAAAAGGATGGAAAAGGTGTCTTAGGGGATGTTAGGTAAGGTATGCCAAGGAGCACCTTTTCCTCTTTGGGCTTAGGGATCCAAAAGCACTGGACAGTGCATCACTGGTCTTTTGGTCTTCCTCTCCTTCCTCTTGTATTCCAAGAGTGTCATGGTGAAGACTTGCACTTTCATCATGGTCACCTGGTGAAAACAACAATCAAGAAAGTAAACTCATCTCTGATTTCTACTAGGGAACTTGCAACAGAGCAGTGAATTCATCAGCATGAACTGAACATTTTATTTATTTGGGTATCACAATTAGAGATACAGTACTGGTCTGTATTGAGCAGTATGGATGTAATCAGTTGCCCCCCTGCAGAAAGTCATGCACCATATAAA
This sequence comes from Indicator indicator, assembly GCF_027791375.1. Taxonomy (NCBI): domain Eukaryota; kingdom Metazoa; phylum Chordata; class Aves; order Piciformes; family Indicatoridae; genus Indicator; species Indicator indicator. Next base: position 14,018,142 of record NC_072021.1, on the reverse strand, counting down.
TCATGGCTGTAGCTGCTGTCTTCAGTCCCTGTCCACTCATAGCAGGTACATGCACACTAATCATATCCAACTGCTCCATCTCTCATCTGCTAGAAACAGAGAGACAGAATACTGCTGGGGTTTGAACATGTCACTTTCCAGCAGTGAGTCTGCCATCCATGGTTTGCCACAGCAGTCTGACTCACTTCGGTCCCTTCCAAGTGACCAAAGTGGAGCTTACTGTAAAAATAATTTTTCACCATCCCCCTTTGGAGAGATAATGAACTGGAAGACCTTGTACAGCTAGGCAGCTAGATAGCTATACAGTTAGGTAGCTAGATAGCTGAAAAGCTAGTTGAAGATGATGACTGATGGATCTCTTGCAGAGAGTTATACTCTGATGAGACAAATTGCTTCCAGAAGTGCTTATTTTTCTTCCTGACCATAAACAGAATCTTGGCATCTAGGTCACATGTACATATCTACATTTGGCCAGAGAAGCCCTTCCTGCACTGTTCTGATTTGTCCTCCTGGTCTGACAGAAACTACACTAACATCTCAGTCCCTTGTCAAGAATGTCTGAGTTCAATATCAGCCTTGGAAAGGGAGTTGTGTGTTTTAAGTGAAATTTAACAGTTACATTTACCAGTCCAATAGTGAAATTTATAAGAAATAAAAGTTCAGTGGCCCTGTACATGAGTTATTTTTCATGTTGTCAAAGCTGTCAAGTGGTACCTTCAACAGTAAAGATGACTGGCCTAGAAATGCCCAGGGGCTTAGGTGACCTTATGCATGACCTTACATAAAATGAAAGGAAGCATATCCAAGTACATTTTCTGCAAGCACTCTGGAACACTGTGCTCACATTACAAAACTAGACAAAACTGTAATATTCACTTGAGGGGCATTTAGAAACTGGTTATGGTAGTAAAGGATTATATATTGTACAGTAAAACTCACTTGGATAGCTCTCATCAGATCTGAAAATCCCTATTTTGGCTGACTCGTACCACAAGCACCTACTCAGAAATAAACCACCAGACAGATACAGACAGAGACAACTTTGGCTTGTGTTGCAAGGCAGCCATGCATGAGCCAGCTCCATGAAAGTTCTCCACTAGCAAGCTCACATAACATGTATGCTGCCCAGATTCCACTCTGGATCTTGTCCAACCTCTCTAGAATATAGGGAAGGTGAACTTGACTCTGCATCTTTGTGGGCATAGCCTGATTTTCAGTCCTGGAGGCAAAGGCATCTCTCCGTAGTTTTGCATCTGCAGCACCAAGTTCCCATGACTGCCCTCCATATCCTGTTTACTCTAGGGCATGATGTTTGATTAGGGGCTTGTAATAGTCTGTGTTGTTTGCTCTGAGGCTAAAAAAGATACAGCTTCCTCCCAGCTGGAGGACAGGTGTCTTGTGAGCATGACACCGTGCCATACAATTTTCTGTGAGTTCTATGTTGTTTATATTGAGATGTAAACTCTTTGCAATGTTTTATTTTTCCTTCACAGCTCCATTTTCCTGATATTTTAATCCCTGAATTGCTGTCCTTTCCCCTCTCAATAACCACATGTGGATTGTGCACAACAGAGCAGCAGGATCTGTATGGATCCAGTGACAGAAAAAGTAAATGGTTCCCTGGCAACATTTCCCTACTGCCCAAATTTGAAGACAAGACAGAACTGGTATTTGCTGTATCTTTGCTAGTTCAGACTCTTCATCAGCAAAGACACCAATGAAGTAGATGAAGATGCAGCATAAGGATCCCAAATTATTCAGTGATTCAAACACAATAATTGGAATTAAACAAAGATCTGTGCACTCACATGGGACACTGAAGCAAACTACAGTATAGTGAATCTTGCAGAGAATGGCAAATTTCATGAAGCATTAAAGAACTCCAACATATTTGTAATTAGTAAGAAACTTACTTTTCTCTGCCCCCAAAGCCCTTGCTGTAAGGACCAGGGAAGAATATGCTTAAAAGTAGTGCCCTTTAGCTAAATAATGCTTGTGGCACAAAATACGGATTTATTCTTCTACCCAACAGAGTCAGGACACACATGGCTGGTTTATTACAATGCTGTGATTCAAGGGCTGCACTAGACATGTTGTAAAAATTCTATGAAACCTGAGGCACAAGATTGTAAAATCAAATTACAGGAGGTGAAGACTCTGTTGTGGCTGAAATACAGGAGGAGTATGGTGATGCAAGAAAAATGGCAGTAGTAGGATGTGAAGGGCAATATGTCCTTAGCTTGGAAATGATTGCTGTGTTAAGGGAAAGAAAGGGGAGGCTCTGTATGTCATGTGGTGGTACCCACGTTGGATAAAAAAAAATTAAACATTATTAAAAATAAAACATGAAATTAAAAATGCTGCACATTTAAGAGGAGAATTGCCACTAAGCTCCCAGGTTTATTGAGCCAGCCAATCCAGCCACCACCAACTTCTTAGGGTTTCCAGAAGCAGCAGATCTTCTGGAGGAATTACACACAATCAATGCATTAACTATCTCTAGAGCAGGAAAAAAATCTTTCCCAAATGTGTCTCCATGGTAAGAATCAGACTGACAGTTTTTGGTTTCCTCTACCAGATACAGCAGTCTGAACTCACAGGAACTGAATGTGGACTTAATGAAACAGTTAAGTTGAAAATAATTAGCTCTCTGCTTCCTTAGGAGTGATAAGGAATTTACTGCCCATTTTATCAATACTCAGCCCTAAGACACTAATCAAATGAGTTCACATGAAATTAGGTGTAGTATAATCCCCCACCTGCTTTTCTCAGTTGCAATATTGATTTATGAGGCCTTACCCAGTGCGTCTTTGTTTGTAATAGTCAACCCTTTCTCGCCTTTCTTTTTCTTCTTCAGCTTCATGCCAGCAAACAGCCCCTTTCTGAAAAAGTAAAGAAGAGTGATCAGTGCAGTATCTCCAAGCTCTTTTCTATGCTGGATTCTGATTTAACTCAAGGAGCTGTTAAGAGGGAGTTTTGCTTTCCAAACGAGAAGATTATATTCTGATTTGCCTTTTATTGAAGCAAACAAGAGAAAGCTCTGGGTTTGTGCTTCACCTAATTTTATTTATTTTTAAAACTTGGCCATGTACAGCCAAATGTATGGGGAGGAAAGCCAAAACTTCTTTTCAAACCAAGGCAGCAGGAGGAAAAGAAATGAAATCTAAGATAAATTTCCAATCTACTGACCTCACACACAAGTAACTCTCATGCCTGTGACAAGTCCAGAGGAAAACAATCTTCTTACAAATTACAGATTTCATATTAAGAGCAGTTTTCCAGTGAATTAAGATAAAAGTGTCTATATAATCTTGGTGAGGATGCTCATTGTATCAGCATCAACCCCAGGTAACCACTGCAGGTGACTTTCCTTCTTCTCACTCCTTCCTATACTGGACTAATTAATTGATCCATCTTAAAACTACTCAACCAAGTTATAGCTTGGTGAGATCATGTCTGGCTAAAAATGCCTCTATAGATTCATTAGGGCTTCCTTATTGTGAGGGGAACATGGGCAGGGAAGCATGGCCCCAGTTTGGTTGCATCACAGATAAAACATGTCAAGACATTTAGTGAGGACCCACAGAGCAGTCCTGCTCCTTGGGAAACAGATGGCAAAACTCCCCACTGAGGTGGGAGGTCATACAGCTGCTGAGGTTAAGATAAAACATCTCTCCCAGTGACAACACAGGCAAAGGTGGGCTCTTCAGAGGTTTGTGCTGGTCATCCTTTTCCTGGTTTACTCTTCCCTTGGTCCTTCAACTCTTCAGTGAGCAGAAGGAGTATAAAGAAAGAGCAGCAATCTTTTGTAGAGTTGGTTTTAAAGGAGGGGGGCAAAAGGAACTATGTTCATAAATGTCACTGTATTGTCCCTTCAGCAAAGGGTCTTCTTTTTCCTCCCATAGTCACCAGTTCCTCCTTCGTGGTTGCCAGCCAACCTCATCCCACCAAATTGTGTTTGCCTCATGTCAGGAGCACTGGTCCTACAACAGGACAGCAACACTATTTGGACATTTTCCAAACACAGAACAAAGTATGACTGCAAGACTAGTAAGAGTCTCCACCCCTGACCTCCAGGGTTGGAGATGCTCCAGCATCTGCTGTGCCATGCTCTAGAGCCAAGCCAGGAGCTGATACGTTGCAGAGAAGGAAAGCTATGAGAAGAAGATGGGACTTTTCTCCACTGCACCTGAGCAGAGATCAACACAGCATCTATGCTTAGCAACAAGGAAGAGAAACTCCATTTTCTGCATTAAAACTGTGCCCAGAAAGCTCCTTTCAACCCAAGATTTTGAAGAAGGGGAAGGAATCAGGAAGCTAACCTGCAATTGCCTCCTTGAGAAGCTCAAGTGGGCAATTTAGCACAGTTATACTTTGGGAAAGGACTGGCTGGGGCTTTTCTATCTTGCTAGTTTTCCCATCTGTTTTTTCCAAGTGTGTGTTTTTAAGCTTCGTGAGTCATCATTTGAGAGGAGAGTGGAAATCAAGTCTCTGAGCACTGGAGCATGCAGCTTAATCTTTCCAAGTTTCTGAAGGTCTCTGGAAGCTTGAACCAGTGTCAAATAAAAACCCCGAGAGTCTGCACAAGTCTTTTCTTGCTGCCAATCAAGAACTGGTAAAGCAGTCACATTAATGCTAAAAAACATACACAAAAACTCAGTGAACACTGCTTGGAATAGAAGTGGGTAATTCTTGCTTTTGAATGCTTGAACTAAAACCAAACCACCACCACCAATCAGTAGAATAAAACTTAGCTTGAGAGACTATTTTTATTAAATAAAAGCCTGTGGATTTATCATTTTGAATTAACCAGACCAATCTGACATAGTCAGAAATCTAAAAAACTATTGCAAATAGTTCACTTGTCTCTATTTGATGGTGAAAATGTAAATCCCATCGTTGCAGGTTTTACCTGCTTGCTGAAATCAACATTTTTCAGATTTCATACCATATAGTAGCAAATTATATGGTTCTGTTTGCAGGCAATTTGGTCCTTTTCAATTTGAAATGTCAAGGAAAACATTGTAGCTCTTTAAAGTTCTGCTTCTTTCAGTACAACTTTATTTTCTAAGGTGTTTTGTTTGGTAGACTAAACAGTATTGCACTAGGTGACTAATTATCTCCACATCAGTACTTATTTTCATCAAATAAATAAACACAAGCAAAAAGAACCCCATTCTCTAGGTCATAAAAATCTTTTCTTTTTCCTTCTCAAATGAAAAAGGAGAGAGGGAGAGAGAGGGAGGGAGAGAGAGGGAGGGAGAGAGAGGGAGGGAGAGAGAGGGAGGGAGAGAGAGGGAGGGAGAGAGAGGGAGGGAGAGAGAGGGAGGGAGAGAGAGGGAGGGAGAGAGAGGGAGGGAGAGAGAGGGAGGGAGAGAGAGGGAGGGAGAGAGGGGGGGACAGAGAGAGGGGGACAGAGAGAGGGGGACAGAGAGAGGGGGACAGAGAGAGGGGGACAGAGAGAGGGGGACAGAGAGAGGGGGACAGAGAGAGGGGGACAGAGAGAGGGGGACAGAGAGAGGGACAGAGAGAAAGAAAGAAAGACTCAGCTCATTTTTAGCTCATTTTATTACTTCAACCATATCTACTAGTCAAGGAAATTGAAAGGAAAATTAGATTATCTCATAATTTAAGCCACTCACTTCCAAGAGTCAAACATAAATACAATAATGATACAAGGCTTCAAAATAAAAAGCCTAATCAATCTAAAATTATAATGTGAGTATAACTGGTTAATTCAGAGACATTTTTTATTAAACTAATATATAATTTGTGATAATAAATTAATTTCCTGGAAAGATGTGTTATTTTATTACAATTAAGAACAACTATCTTAATGAATAGTTAATGAGTAAACGATGTATCATTTCATGCCTTCTTTTAACAGGATTACAGAAGTTAAGGGAAGATTTTTTTTCCCCTGCTTATTCATTTATCTCCTTGTCAATACAACTTTGCTTCGTGCAGTATATTGTCAGATACTTTATCCTGATTCAGTAAGGAGAGTCCCTTTATCTCAAATCCATTATTTCTGCTGTGGTTCTTTCACAGCTCAGAGCTCTCACTAGCTATGCTGCTTCCACTCTTCCTGCTTTCCCGCCGCTTCCACTGTTTTGACAGGTGTGAGGATTTGCAGCGGAAAAGCCTCAGCCCCTCAAGAAGGGGAATACCAAATCCTGTGTGATGAGCTGTTATTTTAAAAAGCAGCTGTGGCACACACAGGTATCAGTTCTGAAGCTTGGCATTTTTCACGTCTATGGGATGTTATGTCTTGTCTCAGCTGTGAACGTCTCATTAATAAGAATACAAAATCACCAGGTGACAATAGGGTGACCAATATTAGCTATGCACTAACTCTCTGTATTCAAGAACAGGCTCCAAATTACCTGTCACAAGTCAGGAAACAAACTGTCTGTAAAACTTCCATTTACTGTTTTGCAGCAGTCAAAAAAATGAAATTGGCCATTAGAAAATGTAAGAAATAAGATAAAAATCCGTCAGGGAACATCACGTGTCACTAAATCACTGCAATTTGGATACTGTTTGCTGCTCCAATTGCCCCTCCCAAAAGGAACTCAGCAATGTGCAGAAAACATTGTTGTGTGAAAAAGGAAGGTAAAGGTTCCTGCCAGAGTCTACTCAGCCAGGAAAAAAAACAGATGATAGCCTTTGCTTTTGATGTGGTGCAGTGAGGCAGAAACAATTGAGCATGCCTTAGAAGTGCTGTACTGGCAATCAAAACCAAGTAGATGGTTCTGGAGTCATCATTGGTGGTGTCTGTAGTCAGCAGCTCAGTGTGCAGCATCAGTAAAAAAGCCAATACAGTGTTGGGTATCATCAGGATGGATATTAGGAAGGAGGCAAGGGGTGGCATCTTGCCTCTGAAGTGTTGGTGAACCTGTACAAGATCATAAGACAGGATCGCAGAATAATTCAGGCAGACCTAAGTTACCCATGGGACAATAATGTGCCCTTGTGGCCATGAAGACTGATGGTATCCTGGGGTGTGTTAAGAAGAGTCTGGCCAGCAGGTCAAGAAAGCTTCTCCTCCCCCTCTACTCTGCCCTGGTTAGATCACATCTGGAGTATTGTGTCCGGTTCTGGGATCCCAAGTTCAAGAGGGACAAAGGGACTAGAAAGTGTCCAACAGAGGGCTACAAGGATGATTAAGGGACTGGAACATCTGTCTGAGGAGGAAAGGCTGGGAGACCTGGAGCTGTTTAGTCTGGAAAAGAGAAGACTGAGAGGGGGTCTTATTAATATTTATGAATATCTAAAGTGTGGTACTATCTAAAGAAGGTACTAGTCTGTTTTCAGTAGTGTCCTCTGATAGGTGATAGGACAAGGGGCAACAGATACAAACTGGAACACAGGAAGTTCCACCTCAACGTGAAGAAAAACTTCTTTAATGTAAGGGTCACAGAACACTGCAACAGGCTGCCCAGAGAGCTTGTGGAGTCTTCTTCTCAAGACGCTTTCAAGACCCACCTGGATGAGTTTCTGTGTGACCTGCCCTAGGTGATCCTGCTTTGGCAGAGAAGCTGGACTTGATGATCGTCAGAGGTCCCTTCCAACCCCTACCATTCTATGATGCTATGACATCTTAGGTACTGTTAGAGGAAGCATAGAGAAAGGGTGGGAGAATCCACTTTATGAAAAACTGAAACAGCTGGGACAGTCCATTTGGAGAAGGGATGACTAAGTGGAAATAGCATCAATGCCTATAAATATAAACTGGAAGGTAAAGTGAAAGCAAAGCTGCTTGTTCTGCAGCAAACCTCCCAGCACTAGCATGAGGATGCACTTGATGAAATGGGTTTGAAAATGCTGAAAGAACCAGACAGAGATGTATACATTAACACCTATGATAAAGGTGTTCTGGATGCTGGGGAGTGAGGGGTGGGGAGAGGGATGGGGGGGTTGGACCACCGAACGTGGCAAAGTTCATGTGCTCTCCCTGAACATCACCTCCTTTTGCCACTGCTGGTGACAGAGCACTGTGCCAGATGGATACTAGATCTGACCTCACAGGGTTTTTTTTCATGTTCTGGTGATTCCCTGATAATAAATACCAGATCTGTGCATGGTCAGGTCAGCTGGCAGTCAGGCTAGGTTTGGGTTCATTGTCACATACCTGTCAGAATGATCAAAGCACAGCACACAAGCTTTTGCCAGATTTATACCTAATCTAGCATAAACTCCCAAAGTGAAAAAATTAATCTGTTCTTGGAACACACTTGAATAGGAAGGAGAGTTTATCCCCAGTTAGCACAGCCTCATGTGACCACCATGTTCTTGAGAGGTACCTGAATTTAGTGTCTTGTCTAAGTGACGCTCTGGTGTTTGGAAATGAGCTATACATTAATCAGTGACACAAAGAGATGAATAGAGAAGGAGCACTCCACAAAACAGGAGCACTCAATGACTTCAGGCAACAAGTTTAAAAGAAACTGTTAAGTATTCTTCAGTGTGACACGCAAATCATTGCAGGGAAGGTTGTTGAGACCAAAGAATTCAAATTTTCAGGTAAATATATGGAGTTTGTAGCCAAAGAGTCCAATATCCTTCCAGCTCAGACTTTCTAAGTGCATGAAACTGCTAAGGGTAACACCACTTGCTCATACCTGTTTCACAGACCCTTCAAATCATCCACCCTTAGCCCCTAGGGTGGAAGAGACCTCACAGTATGACCCAGTTGCTTCCATGTTTTCAGGATTTTAATTACAGAAAAAGAACTATTTCCTTAGATGCTAAATGCAGAATGGCTAAAAGATGATCTGGAAGAAGCAACACCAGGTATATTCAAACACACTCTGAACAACATAGAATTTCAACTTTTGAACTGTTCACAGTTGGGCCTCAAATAGTCTTAAACTCTAAAGCTCTGAGAAGGCTTGGGAGACAATAGGACCACAGCATGAGACCTCTGCAAACACTGACAATTTACCCAGGCACGTACAGCCTCATGTTTTTCAAATCCCATCCCTTCTGCAGAAAAGCAATGACACATTTAACATCCTTATACATCATGAGTCATGACAGCAAAGAAGCCATATCCTGAACAGATGCAAATTAGTGGTCACATTCAACAACTTTCCTGATGACCATGCACAAGAGCTGGGTAACAGATCTACTAAACACTAACATATGGCTACAAAATAAAGAATGCAGGTATTACACACAAGGGGTTCATTTCAGCTCTTCCTGCACTACTTAGAGTTCTTTTCTCCCTCTTCAGAGAGTTTGAGCCATCACCTGCTGGTCTCAGAAAGTTTTCCCTTGACTTCATGCAGGTGGCAATGGCTAAAGAAAGCACAAGGCAGTATGGAATAGATAAATACAAGTAGCAATGATCAGGTCTGCCAGGAACACTTTAACAATCATTAAAGGACTTAGTTATTTTTTGTTCAAGACAGAGTCTTTAAATATAATGTGTTAAATTCAACTCAAACCTTGGAATAATTTCTTGAAGGTATTAAACATACCTGTGGGCCTGATGTGCCACTGCTGAGGACTCCATCCCTTCTTCCAGTCACTACCTTTTACGTTGTGAACAGGCTGTCCAAGCTTGTATTTGCATTTAAGATTGCATTTAGGTTTGCTACTTGCTGGTAGCAAATGTGGTGCCTGATTAGTCAAGCTGGTAAACACTGAAAAAGAACAACAACTGATCCCTGAGCAAACATTAACTCCTCTTGCCCTGCAGAGACCTGTTGGAACAAGCCAGTGAGCTGTTCTCAAGGAACAGCTCCAAGCTAAAAGGACTCTGAGATTTTCACGCCCACTAAGACACATTGAAACGATTTAGATTTTAGACAGGGCAACCACTTTGTGGAAAAATAGACCTATCTTAAGTGTTCAGGTACTTTCCAGTAATTGAATGCAAGCATCATTTCTTTTTCTCTATTTTCTCACTTTTTTTCCACCCATAGCTTGCCAGACTTCTCTCTATTGCAGACCAACACGCAGGACTCTGTGGTTCCCCTTTTCTGCTCCTTCCATCTCCCTAGGTAAAAGGCTTAATATGTCTTATTTTTAGTGAATAAACACAATGCTTGCCTCCAGTCTTGTATGTACAACTACTTGCTTGACATTTCCTCTTGGACATACTTCAGCCCTTGCTGAGAACAGGTTACAGAGGAACAAGAGCTCTTTATTTCTACACTTTCCACAAGACCAATTTTACACTGTTCTTAGCATTTTCTGATGGGAACTCACCTATTGAGAGGACAGTCTGTTACCATCAGACTGAACATCTCTTTCTAAGGACAGCTTTGGAATTAAGTATTTGAACCTCAGAATTCTTCCCAAGGCACATAATTAAGTCCCCATAGCATACGAGGTGTCAGTAGTTTTACTGGAGTGAGAAATGGAGAAAAGAAGTTAAGCAATGCTGGGAGGGTTAACCCAAGTGATAACCCAGGTTCAAAATTCTGCCTTCTCCCAGGTTTTTTTGGTTGACTTTTGGGAGATTGAAATATCTGAAGGTCAAGCTCAATTGCTCTGCCTCAGTTAAACAGGGTACAAGCTTCCAGCTTAGCTGTCCAGAAGCTGCCCTGCCCTTCACCAGCACTTGAGTGGCTGGGCAAAATTCTGCTAGGAGAAGAAATAGTAATTAGATAGATATTAATAGATATCTCATACAATCCCATATCTTTAAAAAGGCATGTGCAAAATACCCTTTTCTCCACTGGAGCAGAAAATTAAATGAGGGGTTTTTCACTCAACCTTCTGGAATTCACAGTTTGACCCAAGTTCTTATTCTGGCTTTTTCTGGGAGTGTTCTTCTTCAATTTCTTTTCCTATTTTCTCTTATCTTCCTTCTCTTTCTAACACAAACAAGCCATCATAAAAAGTTAATAGCAATAACAGAAAGCACCAGCAGCACATGCCTTATGTTTGGGTGATGACTTGTCTGTGTCCCAGGGGGTTCCTGTTTTTTCTAGCTACCTAAATCCCCTAACAGGCTTAATAACTTTAAGGAAAAAAAAAAAAGAGAGAGAAAGAACAAAAAGAAAACACCAAACTTTTAATTTAATGACTTTCAATCCTATCTCTATTGCAGGGCTGAATTGAGAAATGAATCATTACTGATACAGAATGGTTTCACTGCCTTGCCCTAAAATTTGCAACTGAATTAAGCTGAATTGGTAACTCTGCAGAGAAAACATTGTCAAGAAGAGACAGTCTTGGCCACCTAATTTCTAGTTCCTAGTAAATCCATCCCCTGCAATATTTGTTAAACTCATTTTTCCTGTGCTTTGCATCTCCTGTTGCCATCCAGCAGAAACACCCCTACACCAGGATGTCTGTGGGCAGCAACCCACTGGCTACAGCACCAGAGCCTTCCTGCCTACTGTGCAAGGCAGCTCAGAGCAGTAATCCCTCTGCACAAGGAGCTGCTCTGTGCCACAGGAGCAGGTGAACAGAAAGTGCTGGGGTGGTTTTTGTGGTATGAACTTGAGTCTGAACAGATACTCCCTTCTGTTTACAAAGGGAGTGTTTCTGTGAGTTGCTTGATAAGTCAAGGTGGGGGTTGTGCCCAGCACCAAGTTATAGAATGTTTAAGAGTGTAAAGAAATAGAAAGCTTACATAAGGGGAGGTTTTCAATAGTCAATATGTTAAAAAAGTGACTCAGTCCCTCTTCTCCCATGAAAAATATGGACTAGTCCTGGGCCCAGCCACACCTCCAGCAAAAGGAAAGGGGTAAGAGTGTATTTCTAGCCTCATTCCTGCCACACCCATAAAGTTATGTAACTTTGGGTAGTCTGTTCAGTTAAGGGATTTTAAACACTTAGATGTCCCATGGGAAGAGCACTGTGAGACTTAGGTGTTGTTTGAGAAGCTCTTTTATCAAAAGCACAGTCTTTTCAGAGATGGGCTGGTGCATCAAAGGCTTGAACAAAACTTCCTCATAACTACCATAAACCCTTAGTGATCCACGTTTTCAGTTTCTCTAATGGGTGCTGTTGTTGCCAATCACCCTTGAAACCCAAAGGAGCTCAGTGCTTTGTGCTCCACTAAGCCAAAGAAACAGGTTGCCCAGAGAGGTGGTAGATGCCCCATCCCTGGAAACATTCAAGGTCAGGTTGGATGGGGCTCTGAGCAACCTGACCTGTTTAAAGATGTTCCTGCTCACTGCAGGAGGATTAAACTAGATGATCTTTAAAGTTCCCTTCCAACACAACCCATTCTATCACTCTCTAAATCTAAATGGTTCCAGACTGGTCATGTTGCTGCTGAATGCAAGCAGCTATCAATAGGAATTAAATTATTCTGAGGTATGCCAGAGAACATGAACCAGAAATCAGCGTGAAAGTGCCAGAACAACCTTATCTGAGTGAAAGTGATACTTGGTTAGAAAACCTGAGAAGATTAAAGAGGGTGTCTCCCTAACAGGTATAAACTGGTGAACTAAGTGATTGAGTGTCTTGAGTAATGGAATTTTAGTGTAATTTTTAAGGGAAGAATCCATTTGTTAAAAACTACACAGAAGCATCTAGCTAACGATCCAGCTGAAAATAAGTAAAGTGCTGCAAGTTGGTCAGCCAGGGGTGCAGAGCCAGAACCTGACAGCTGCTGTAAGATCTGGATAGTGTGGGGCAATGTGGTTGGGTTATCCCCAATGAGTGCATTTCCTCCTGAATATTGAACTGAAGGATGCTTGGTGTAAAGAAAAATATTTTAAATCTGAAAAATAAAATAGAGGCTTCATGGAAGTGTATTATATTCAGTGCCCGACCCGGGGGGACCTCAGGTTTGTGAAAACATCTCTATCTTTTTGCACTTGTTTTACTAGATAGGTTTTCATTTTAGGAAGAGAAAAACATACCTAAGTATAGGGTGGTTGCTACTCAGGAACCATGAATTGTAATCCTAACTTTGCCTCAAAGCAGCTGAGCAGCTTTTGGCAGGTCTCTGTGTCCCTGCTTCCCCTTCCACCTACCTGCTTGTACAGCAGGTGCTACAGCATGGCTCAGGGAGCACAAAATGAGTCAGATCCCTGCTAATGCCTTTGGTTCTGCTTTTACAATGTGCAAGAACCTGCAGCATCTACAGAAGTAATGAAGCATCAGAGACAGGCTTGGGTCTGTGCTGGTCTGCAAAACAAACCTGCTCAGCCAGCGAGGCAGGGCTCATTGCCAGGTCAGCCTACAGTCAGTGTTGATACCTCACTTAGTGTCCTGAATGTAAAAACAAGGCTTAGGTCTCTGCCCTGGACAGGAGCCCTTCCTGATTCAAGCTTTGCTCCCATGAAGTCAGGCAGACATGTATCCTTTACCAAACCTTTTCTTACAGGCAGTGGTTCAACTCTTCACTGTTGGTGCCAGGTCTCAGCATTCAAGCTGATTTTGCAGCTCATCTGCACACCCTCCTTCTCTCCATGGGACTTGTTATAATCCAGCACTTCCAACATACTTAAATTTCAACTTTCCAAAGAGCATTGGGAGGATTTGTCACCAAATTGCTGTTTAGCTAGAGAAGGAGTGGAATAATAAGTCCCAGTTGGATGTACTTAGTATACAATAATCTGGAAGGTTTGGGCATGGCTGCAGGATCAGTTTCAAGTCAGAAGTTAGTATCTTGTCAAGGTATGAATTAAGTCACAGTGGTTTGACTTCTCTCCCTCCTTTCCCTATACACACATTCCCAGTCATCAAAGGCTGCCTGGGACATGGATATGAAGCATCCTAAGGGCTACCCTGTTTTGTGCCAAACCCTGTCAGTGCCAAAAGCAGAGCAGTAAGCTGTCTCCTGTGCTCTAACGGGGAAACAAGCCTCTGCTCTCTGCTCAGTACAGTGATCAGGATTCACGGCCCAAAACTACAGCCCACCAACACATTCCCCAGACTGCTGCCTGGTTCATCACCCTCCAGTGATGTAAAGTATCTTGTGAATACCACTCAAGCAGTGACATTTCAAAAGATGCTTCTGTTTTATCAGCACATTGTTTGCACTGGAACATAACTCCTGGCTGTTCAGCAAGGAAGCATTAATCCCAAATGAATCTCTTCCTAACAAAACCAGACTGTTTGCTGAGGGAAGTGCTCAGCATCTGAGCTCATCACACACATCTCTGTCAAGTAGACACAAAGTTTCAACACTTATCATGAGACCAATGATGTTGGTTTCCATAAACAAATCGGTTCAGAAGTGACTTCACATGGCACAGAGCCTTCTTTCACTCCAGCCTCCCAAAGCTCACCTTACTAGGATGAGTAAAAAGGTCCATCAGCAAGAGGCCTGTTGGACACACACAAGGACACTGATGGGTAAATATGGAGGATAAGGGATGTAGGTTGGCATCCCAGAGGTTTACCAAAAACTGCTGTCAATTCTTGAGCCCATAACATAGTTCTCTATGTTCAGCTGCCTATATGTGAGATTAAAGTAATGATTTTTTGCATTGTCCATGAGCTGACAACCCTTTTCACTCCTAATGTCCCTGTGATTCTACATCACCAATGTCGGATCTCTTTCCTTTTTAAATCTATCCTTCTGTCATTAATTTGTTCTTGTCTACTTCAGTTTCAGACCAAATAATCAATGAAAGAGTTGTGGACCAATGTAAAAGCTGATCCGGGATGAAGAGGCTAGTAGCAGGTGTCTAGTAGCAGCTGTTTCTGACATTTCTTGCAACAGGATGAACATCCCACTTCTCTTCAAGTGCTAAGAATTCATTTATTTCTGACTCTTTGAGGCTGTGAAAAGTTAAACAGTCATGTATTCCAGGATAACCTCCTCTTCTGCAGAGCTTTCAAATTAAACTTCAGTATGATTTCAGAGGATTCTCTTCATAAGAGATGTATCTTTTGAAAGCCAGAAGACCATATGCTGCCTTCAGCTTTCCTATAGATACCAAATTTAAACTGAGCATTTTATGAAATAATTGGTGCAGTGATTTTGTCCAAGTTCAGACAGCAATCATTGCAGGGTTGATTTTCATTCTGGATAACCTGTTACTTGCCAAAACAAATAAACTGTTTCTTTCTCTAGTCCTGAACTGGTCATGAGAGGGAGAAAATAATAATATCACCCTGAACAGTTATTTGTAGATCATGAGGTTATTGCCTGAGACAAATCCCAGGGACATTCCAAGGGCTGCAAATGTGACACAGAGCTGCTGCCACTCAGTACCAGGTGACCTGATGGATCAGGGAGGTAGCAATCACCAGCTACCTGTGCTTCACACTGATTCTGTCAAACACCTTTAAACTGGACTGGAAATCAGTCTACACTGATTTTGCATCAGTTCAGTTTCCTTTTGCTTGCAGAAAACCCACACTTGTAAAAAGAAACAAGTGCAACCAGCTCACACTTTCCACAAAATCACTGTTTCATTCGAAGACAGCCTCAGATGTTTCCCAGACAAACATCTCCTCTCTCCAGTTTTACCACAGTCATCAATATAACATCATTCATCAATATTTCTCCTTTATTTTAAGTGAGTTGGAGGGAAGCTCTTCAAATAAAGGCTGTAAAACTTGTGTAGAGCACTACTAGTGTCTAAAACAAACACCTCTAAGTCTCAATATTTGCTTCTCATCAATGTCCCTGAGAGCATCCTGCCTTCACAGCACGCAGCTCAGAGGAGTTTGCCATTCAGGGCTATGATTCACACTCTGTCAACAATAAGCACACTTGGTTGAACAAAGCTCTTTCAGTTACTGCAATATTCCCCAAGGTGTTTGAAAGCAGCCAAGCTCCAGCAATTGCCACAAATATTGTTAGTACCAGAGATGAAAATGGCTAGTCAAAAGTAGCTGTTTGCATGCCTGGTGAGGAGCCTGTCCCCAAACAAAAATTTGGAATGAACCCCTGTGCTTCAAATTCCTTTCATATTTTACTGTGAATATTTAAAAGTCAAACAAACAGAAAATAAGATATAAAGTAATATATGAAGAAAGCTTGTTGGAGGAATGACTAATATGCCCCCTTTAGTATAAACATACACAGTAATAATTATCTTCTATTCATAGAATCACAGAGCTGTAGATTAGTTTGGGTTGGAAGAGACCTTTGAAAATCATTTAGCCCAATCTCCCTGCTGTGAGCAGGGACATGTTTCACTGGATCAGACTGATCAAAGACCCATCCAATCTGACCTTGAACACTGCCAATCATAAGGAATACACAACTTTACTGGATAATTGGTTCCAGTGTCTCACCACTCTCATCATAAAAAAATTACTTCCTTTTGTTCAATCTTAACTTACCTTCTTTCAGTTTAAAACTGCTGCTTCTTGTCCTGTAACCACAGGCCCTGGTAAAAAGTGGTTTTCCATCTTTTTATAAGTGGCCTTCATATATTGAAAGGATGCTATAAGGTCACCCTGGAGCCTTAAAAGTCATAAATGCATCTATATGAATTAGGCACCAGAAGTGTCAATTTCTCCCCATCAACTGGGAAGGGAGTCTAGACATTTGAGACATCTATATTTGTCCACAATAATCCCACTCCCATGTGGCAAGCCTAAGCAAGAGGGTGTTGAAACAACAACAACCAAAAAAAATATCTACATATCTATATCTATATATCTACATCTATCACTTTCTTAATGAGAAAGAGAGTTCAAAGACTGAGAGATTATGTAGAGTGTTTTCAGGCATAAAAGTAGATATTATTGTAAAATCCTGGGGATTTCACTCTAGAAGTTGAAATGTAAGGATTTTCCTGCCCTTCCACTGACTCCAACGTGGTGCACAGCTCGTTTTTTTATGAGCATGATCAGCTAAGCTCTGCCTCAGGGCATTACACAAGTAACTTGATGCCAGCATTTCTCTGGGGCAGTAAAGGGGAGACAACAGTGTGAGGGTTTTTTCCATTTATGGTTAGAGTCAGCAAATCTCCCCACACTCCAAAGTGATCTATCACCCTGTCACGATGGAGGAGTAAGTGGCATTGCAACACCTCTGTTCCACCAGTGCTTTGGTCCTCAAATGCCACCTGGTGGTGCCTCTTAGAAGCCCTCTTGGGTCATTATGGGTGAGCGTCCTTTGGGAATAAAAAGGGCTGAGTTGTGCCCTGTGAGTAGCAAGACTTCTACATGAATGGAGATACCCGCAGTCCTGGTCCCCATTGAATGTATTTATTTGATGGGCTTTGTAAGTAACATAAAATATAACAGAAAAGGGTGATGTGGGAAAGCTGCATTAGAGCCAGTTAAGCAGAACTCCAAAGTGTATGCAGCATGTCTGCATTGCAGGCAGGATCCAAGGCTGCTCTTACACTCAGGACTCAGTACATGTTTTCCAAGTCCCATACAAAGACTTTTCCAACAGTTATCTTTTCTATCCATGCTGTAGTCAAGGGACATTATTCAGTGACACTGTTAGCAACTTTAGGAGCAAGACCTGAAAGTCACAGAATCACAGAAGGGATTTGAAGGGACCTCAAACAACCATCTAGTCCAAGCCCCCCACCAGAGCAGAATCAGCTATACCGGATCACACAGGAATGCATCCAGGTGGATGTAAGCCTCCCAGAGTCAGGAAAAACAGGAATGACTTTGCTGAAAGAGCAGGAGTTTCATCATTGGCAGGGAATATCCCAGTGCTTCATTGGTACATTGCTGCATGTGCAGCAAGTTACTGACGGTCACAGCAGATCACAAATATTTTCCTACACTCCTGAGGGGAAAAGTGGCTGGAGGAGATCCCTTTCCTCAGGGCAGCTTTCTCCATCTGCAGAGAGTGAAAGCAAAACCTTGCTGACTCGGGCTTCACAGGTTACCTACTAGAGGTACAGACTTCCTCTCCAGTACCTGTACATCACCCTGACCCATGAAAATGCCAGGAAAAAGGATTCAGGGCACATGACAAGGAAAGAAGAAGGTGACTGTAATTAATGCACCCTGGAAACAAAAAAAGTGTCCTGGAGGTAATTGCTCTAAATTCTTCAGACTACCATTGATTTTTTGTTTTGTTTTGGGTTTGGTTTTGGTTTTGGTTGAAAGCACTTTCTCAGCCTTGTAAGCCACCACATTTCATGTCCAAAACCAGCAGCAGGAGGTTTCCCACTGCATTTACAGGCTTAACACTAGGAGCTGCTCCTATACAAGCAGGTCATCCTTCCCTCAAGATGGATTTTACCTTTCCTAGTAAGCAAAACTTGTGTCCATAGCTCAGAGCTTGCTATGAATTAAGGGCATCTTGATCAATGACTAAGAGATTTAAATCTGAACTCTCAGGTTTTTCATGTGCCAGGGTTTTTACAAATGGCTTGAGCCAAATTGCAGACACTGATACATGCAAATCCCATGCTTAGACACGGGCAACCAAGTCAGTAGAGATCAACCTGATCTGAGCAACAAAGCTCCTAGATGCCAAATGCCATCATGATACAGCTAAACACACCAGTGCCCCAGAGCCCTGACAGATGTTCATTTCATGCTCACATGCAAGAACTAGATTGTGCCACTAGGCACAGAACTGATGCAAGCAAAATATTCCCCAGGGAGCTCATGAGGGGATTCTTCCCCTGCCTTTCCTTCAGCAGTAGTACATGTCTTAACCCAAGGCACAGTTCAGAAGGAAAAGAGATTGTTTTCAGTTGTAAAATTATTTTTGGTCTCATATGTAATAATTGTGCCGGTTTTTGTCTGGTTGGTTTTGGTTGTTTTGGGGTTTAATCCATCATTTACACCTTAAGAAATAGCTGAAGTCATGTAATTTCATTTTAGTGCTTTAAATCCTGCTGTCAGGTATGCTAATGTAAACTCCAAAGCAATTATTTATTTTCCTAGAGCTGCATTTGAGATAAAATCATAATCAATAAGTAGAGTGTCAGCTCTTATTTCTTTACTAGCCACAGAAAGCAGGTTCATTCCTGACATTGCAATCAAAACATGTAAGAAATGAAACCATGGACAGAATGAAATACTGAATACTTCAGCATTCTCAAAGTAAAGATCTACTGATGACAGAAAGAATAATCTAAGCAAAGGACCCACAAGAAATTGGTTTTAATGGTTTTTAGACTGGGTTCATGTCACTGTGCTATTTCACAGTTTCCTGTGAACAATTCAAATTCCCAAGTGCTTTGGTATCTAATCCACAAAAAACAAACTATTGCCAATTACCAAAGCTAATAAACTGGTTAGAGGCAATTTTTAAACCCCTGAGCTTAGCAACTCTCTGGTGGAGATTTCTGTTGCCTGCACATTCAGGCCCATAGAACAATAAATGAGTCAGACTCCAAAACTGTGCAGCTCTCTCAGCAGAACAAATCCTTTTCAGCATAAAAAAATAGAAAAATTTATCTAATGTTAGTTTAGTTGTCAGGTACATTGTTTTAGACTGTTTCAAATAAGGAAGCAAACTACTGAAACAAAACACACAAAACCTTGTGCAGTTGTCCTGAAATTTAAGGCAGCAGCCACAAATTAAAATTTGTCACTAGGTTAAATTTATCTAATCACTACCCCTGCTTTACTGTTTCTATATACCAATTTATGGTAAATTCTCAGGCAAATCCTCTAAGCACTTTGGCAAAGCTTTGGTCTTAGTTCCACATCTCTGAGTCTGTAGAGATGCTACAAAATTAAGGAAAATTTCTGGGTTTGTTCTACTACAGCCAGGACAAAATTTGTGTGTTAGGGCAACATTCAGCTCTACTGCAAAAGAAGGTGGAAACAAGAAAATACACCATAAGCAGGATATCCTGTTCAAATAATCTTACTGTAAACAGAAATACACAAATAAATACAGATATATGCATATACATCTGTATACACTCATACACACAAACACCCATACATTTCTTTGTTCTCTTTCATCAAAAATCCAGTATCCTTTCATAAAACAAGCACCTCACAAATTAGACCTAATCCTCAGCTCATGAATTGGATTGACTTCAGAAATATAAGGTTGTTTCCAGCTGCTCCACCTGAGCAGTAAAAAGATTTAAGTGTTTCATTTTGCCCTTAGATGCATCCTATTGAAGTCCACAGAAGTTTTCACTGGGTCAAGTGAAGCATGAATGCATCTGCCTGTGAAACATGGCATGCTGTTTCCCATACTTAAGGCAGAATCACAAAGATACAGAGAGAGATTCTGGTTATGTCAGATCAACTGATGCAACCATGGAAACTGCTCTTGTACATTTGAGCCCCAAAAGCCCTGGACCAGGGTGCCCTGAGTGAATTATGTTCTCTTACTTGCACTGCTGAGTTGATGTATACCAAGTATAAAGCAGGGTGATCCTGAAGACACTAAAGTTCTGAGAAACAATAGATAGGGGAAAAAAGCCCCTAAGGACACAAGAAAATACGCTTGTGAGAGACATTAATCTCCTCCCATTCACAGTTCAGTGCAATTAATGATATTCCCTTAGAGGTTTTCAAAGTATAAAAATAATATTAGCATTCTAAGTCTTTATGTATTGCTTAATCTCATTTTTCTCACTGCAGAATGTCTTACATTTTCACTGCCAACATCAGAAAAAAAAAAAAAGAAGAAAAAAAAAGGGGAAAAATAAAAGAGAGATTACCTTGGCTTTTTAACTTCCATCTCCTATAGTTTCCTGGTGTCCAACGTCAAGCTGGCCTTCAGCAACTCATCCAGCACCCGCAAGACACACCACTCTTCCACCCTTGGCTGCCATAAGGATTCTGCCTGTGTTTATGATTAATCTACAAGATATCTGCCACACTAGGGTGAGGCTGTTTAAACACTTACCCATGACTCTTATTCCAGATAAGGTTTCCCAAAGCACTGAAGCATGCACTCATGGTTAGCTGCTCAGTGAAGCCTTGCAAAACTCTTTGGTTTTGGCTCAATGCTTCTTTATAGAGACATTTTTCCCTCCTACTGCCATGAGTGTGTTATCCTGCTGTGGTTAGGTGGCACCAGCTCATGACTCAGGTGACATTTTGGCTCATAAAACACAGCTCCAGAAACACAACAGCCTGATGTTGTGTGCAATGCCAAAATGGGGTGTGCGTTTGCTTCCACAGGGCTTCATGCAGTCCAGGTATTTGCTGCACTAATACAATTTCTACTCCTTCTCCACAAGCACAGATCCCCTCCAGACTTGCCAGTTTGGAGTGTTCTCCACAGTTACAAATATCCCAATGAAATCAATAGGAGTTTGCCAAGATATTAGGGACTGGTGTAGTGGATAAGCACAAGGAAAAGCTCAGGAGTTTATATTCCTCCAGGGCTTGGAGTCATTCACAGTATCACACTACATTAGAGGTTGGAAGGGACCTCAAGAGATCATCAAGTCCAACCCCCCTGCCAAAGCAGCATCACTTAGGGTAGTCTGCACAGGAATGCATCCAGGCAGGTTTTAAAAGTCTCCAGAGAAGGAGACTCCACAACTTCTCTGGGCAGCCTGTTCCAGTGCTCCATCACCCTCACTGTAAAGTTTCTCCTCATGTTGAGGTGAAATCTTCTATGTTCATTACTCCGTATATGTCTCAGATATACAAAACAAATGTTTTCACAATGAGGACAATCCAGCATTAGAGTAAGCTGCTCAAAGGCTTGTACAGTCTCTGTTCTTGCTGACTTTCAAAACCTAGTTGGACCAAGCCCTGAGCAATCTGGTTTGCACTATTGGCTCACCCTCCGTTGAAGATGGACTAGAAACCACCCAAGGACCCTTCCAGATTGAGTTCTCCTGTGATCCTCTCCTATGGTCCTATATTCTGATCCTGATAATGGTGTATGCAGGTATATCAGGATTTACAGCATGGGTTGAGGATGACATTTGCTCCCTGCAGTGATATTGATGCTACTGTGACTGTACAAATCATGTATCTTCTCTGAACTAAAGCTTATGCAGATGAAATGTGGGAATGATTCTAGTTCCTTATTTCCTTGGGGCATTTGCAAGCATAGTATATAACACTTTCAAATTACTCATACAGAAAATTATGTTCTACAGTGCCACAGCAATACAACAAATGGAACATTTCCTTCATCCTTGAAGTGATACAAATGCAAGCTTTGGGACAAAGCACAGGCATATTTGAGGCAATGTCTTTCTTAACCTAACTAAACTAACCAAACATTAACCTGCTGACCAAACATAGAGAGGGTTAACTGATAATCTCTCCTATCAAAAACACATACATGCTTTCCTGTGCTCTACAATTCTGCAGAAGCAAACCTGTTTCACATATTAAAAAAGGCATTCACTAGAGAGAATAAACAAACTGCTGCAACTAGCACACTGCACATGCAGTCATTGTGCTCCTCAGTTCAGCAGCTTTGCAACTCATGGGCAGGTGTTACCAAAGTGTTGTGTTGAGGAAGAAAAGTCTAATCTCTTGGCAAGAGGAATGTTTCACATTGTGAAGGTTAATTCAGGTCTTTCCAACCAGAAACTACTTGTCCATCTACGTTTAAAACAAGTTGTGTCAGAGGGTGACAACAAAAGGTATTAACAGTAGGATATTTTTCTTTGTTTTTTCTTAGAGCTAATGGCTGTTTTAGCACTTGTCTAGTCAGCACAGATGTTCTAGGTGCTAACAGACAGGGACACATTCATAGCACCTAGTTCAGGGATTTATCATTGCTGGTGTTTTATGCAGCAATTTGAATCAATTTTGACAGCTCACTGCTGCTGAGAAGCTATGGGGACATCAATTCCCCTCTTCTTCTCTCAGCCGTGTTCGTGTTATGGTAACTATGACAGCACTGCTCTGACCTTATTTAACTCACTAATCCACCAGAAATGAGTAGACAAACTGTCTTGCAGGAGGAGTCAGGAGGAATTGAGGGAAATCCATCACCTGGCAGGGAGCAGGAGAAAAGAGAAGAGGGAAGATGGAGCCATTAGGTTGGCTCAGATGCCGATTAAACCATAATCCTAAATACTTGTTCTACATTTACATGTTCCCTGTATGGCCCATGGAAGTACCAGGAAAGCTGTTTCTTTCTTCCTTCACTCAAAGATGCATTTATCCTGACAAAGTACTTCTAGCAGCTTTCTGAGGAAGGACTCTGCCTAAGTCTAGTCAGGTGCTCCATCAGGACAGCAGCTTGAGACAGGAGAGCACCCAGGTTCAGAAATAAGGATACAAAGGTGGCAATTCTGCCTTAACAGGGCTGATCAGTGCCATCTGCAGTGCTTCAGCCATCCCTCTTGGTCTCTCTTCACTGCTCCAGAAATGTGTGGGTGTCCTGTGGATCCTGTGCTATACTGCCAAGCCTTCTGGGTATCTGAGCTCTCTGGCATCTCCAATGGCACTAGATGCCTATGCTTATACAGTTCCAGTTCTGTTTGTGATGTAGCAGATTAGGGGAAATGAGTGTGACCCACTAGTTTTTGGTACATAATGCTGCAGGGCTGGGTTCTGAAAACTGATTCAAATAAAGCAAAAGCTGGGAACAAAATTTATTGAAAGTCATTCCAAGCTGTTCTGCATGAACCTCGATCAGTCCAGTTCCCATGTTCAAGAGAGTTTGACTTTCACTTCATAATTATTTGGGGCATTTTTGTGGAGTTCAATTAGCCTGGTGGATATTGTGGCTGTCATTGATCATTAAATTACAGAATTGATGTAGTTTCCTTCATGTTTAGGATACTGACCCATCTTAGCTGCATGAGACCCACACTGTCCAGATACCCATCGGGGTCCAACTGCCCTCAATACAGTGCTTCATGCCACTTCCTAATGTACCTGTCCAGAGGAGGCCAGCAGAGCTGTGGCTCACTGATCTGCATGGACTAGAAAGGGACTTTATGAGATTGTGGCATTAATCTCACCCTAGATGTTTTTATTTCTCTAATTCCCAGTTTCTTGTCTCTGTGGAAGACCACTGATGGCTCTGCTGCACTGGGGTCCCAGGAGAGTTAATCTCAGCTAACGTTTAAAGTGGGCAAATCCATCTGCATTAATCTCTGTGTAGAGACACATGCTCAGAATCACCATGACAGTGATTTGATTTGCCTAAATTTGGAAATTAAATAAATGAAAGTGAAATGAAGGACACTTCTAGCAGCCTGAAGGAGGTCAGAGGAGGCTGCAAATTGCTAGCTGTGAGCTGAAAAGCAGTGGCTGTGGTGATGGTCTGTTGTCTGCAGGGAGGAAAGGGAGGGGAAAAGCATGTCGACACCAGGTTTTCAGTCTGCTGATACCTTGGGGTTAATACATACTCATACAAACAGCAGGGTGCTTGTGTAGCACAAACAGGCTTTGCAGAGAGATAATGACTGACCCTATTGGAAATCCAAAGTGGGGCTTCTGCTGTCCTCCAAGAGCGGGGTTTTGATTGGTATTCATTGACACTAATAAGTCAAGAACAACACAGGAGTATTCTTTCCAAAGCAGCTACCTGATGTCTAAGAATAGAAATTTTTGTTATGTTTCAATAAGGGGAAACAAACCAGGTCTGTCTGGTCCCACATCCAGCAATGCAATACTGATTGGAGACAGCTCCTTGGCCAAGGGATTATATGAGCCTGGGCACTTTCCTGCTTCCCAAACAGGTGGCTTCTAGAAACCACTGTGACTCATAAATGTTTACACACTAATATTTCCTCAATCCCAGAGAAGGCAAGTTGATTAGAGAGTTTACATGAGAGTAACCAAAAGGTGTGGCTAGCTTTCATTTTATGGTTATCATTATTAGTTTGAATAGTACCACTGTGCTTGCAAGGAAGGGTTTCAGTAACATGATGTAGTGCATGGAAATGCCAAGAAGGATGGTCCAAGTAAAGCACACTGGGGGACAAAAAGGGGAAAACAGGCAATGAGGGAAACAGTCAATGAGGCAGAAGCAAAGCTGGTAGAGATTCTCAAAAACTTCAGGAGGAAAGGGAAAAGAAAAACAAATAGAGTGGTTTATTGTGAGAATTCACTTGGGGATTTCATTACAAGGACATTCTATTTATGCAGATCATGTGAGTCTCTTTTGTGGACAGAGCATCCACTACTCCTTTGTTGTGGGGGAAAAAAAAAATAAAAAAGTATTAGCCATTCTACACACGGGGCTTTAATATTCTGTGCAGTCCTAGCCAAAGAAGACAGTAGAAACTGGCAGGGGACAGTTTCTACTGAGAGTGACTGAGGAGACCAAGGGTATAGAGAAGATTCCAGACAAGTTACAGCTACAAAAATTGGAAAAGACAAATGGGTAGGATACCTTAGGGCCTCTAAAATCGTTAGTGGAATGGCAAAGTTGAGAAGGAAACACTTGTTCAGATTCTCACTGTAGAAGCATTTTGCATAAGATACATAACCAGAGTGCTGAGCACATGAAGCAGTTCAGCTGTTGCCGCTTAGCACAGGACTGTGTAATGTTGGTATACCAAAACAAATCAGGGTAAAGCTACTCCATTCAGAGCACGGAGGAAAAGGATCTCAAATACAGAAGGTTTTTTAGGCGAAGGTTTTTTAGGCAAAGATTTTCTAAATTCACAATAAATAGATAATCATCTTTGGCTTCTCTATCAGTTCAGACTTCTCAGAGAAAGTTGCTGGGTTTTCATGAATAAATTCAGTCCTGAAAAGACAGTTATTGATGCAAAAGAATTGGAATAGATATCATGCAGAGCTACCACCTGAAATGGAAGAATTCTCATGTCAACTAACCACAACCTGCCATAAAAGTTTTCTGGCCCCTTTCACTCTCTATTCTGAGCAGGGATCCCACAAGGCACACAGAGATCATACTCTGCCTAACTGAAGCTGGTGTGGAGTGTGGAGCATGCTAGGGAGGCTGCTGCCTATTTCTGCCCTGCAACAGCCCAGGCAAAGTGTAAACCTGGGCCACAATCTCCAGCAAAAGTCTGTGCCACAAGTTGTTCATGATGAGGTTTCCTGGAGGTCCAAGCCTTCCAGAGAAAGGAAGGTAAGGAGCAGTGCTGTTTCTTTTCCCTGAATTAGTAGAGATAGTGGCATAGACAAAGGAATACCTACTGGGAAATGATGGCAGGGCACATTCCTGAGAACTCTGCTAAGGGGTCCAAGCCTACAAAGAGTTGTATTTTCTTGGTTTGCAGCAGGTGAATTGCAAGGATAGAGAAGGAGGAGCAAAGCATTTGATCCCATGGCCTCTAGCAATGACAGCTACCCAGTGCCACCTGCTTCTCATCTTGTCCAAACCTGATGCTAAATCTTGCCTGAACCAAACACATTTTGATCTGGCACTGTCTTTCAGTGCAATTGTTTGGCCTAAAGTTCTTGCATTGGAAACAGCAGAAAACATGATGTCCATCCCCCTCCCTAGGCCACTCTGGGCTTTAGAAACCTCTACCATGCCCTCCCTCATATCCTTTTCTCTTCAAAAAGTCACAAAATTCTAGTTCTCCGCTGTTTCCTATCCTTTGAATTATCAAAACTCTTCTCTCTGAACCCTCCCTGGTCTCCAATAGCCTTTCTGAGGGGGAAAACCTTCATCTTCCACCACCACAAAAGTTTTAGGAAAGGCCACCCCCTTCAGTAGCACCAGCATAGCCTGACCACAGCAGAAGACACATCCATTTCTAAATGCACAGCCAAGAGAGAACTGGGCATCACAACTGAAGGATGTGAATTGCAGATGGTGTGGAGGATGACCATGGTTAAAGAGACCACCACAACCCTGTCCTTCTTTATGGCCCCACTCTCCAGCACTCACAGTAGCATCTGTCCCAACACCCATAGCATCCATGAGGCCACCAAGACACTTGGTTCCTCCCTCCACAGGCAGCTATGTGTAAGAGCAGGCGGTGCATGTGTGTACACTGTGGAACCCTACCAACCCTAACCATCTCGTCATCAGCAAGCCCTCTCATCCATCACAGGAAACTCTGAGTACCTCATTGCAGCACAAATTATGACAGAACCAAGGAGAATGGCTTTACCACTGTGAATTCTATGGGCTGGAGCATGTGGAACTGCTCAGCAGTCTGCTCCCAGTGACTGAGTGGAGCTGTGGGTGCTCAGCATGCAGTCATGATGCTACTTTGGGCACATTTCTGACACCCTGACATGACAGCCTTAAATGCCCTGTTTCACCCCCCATGCCCCCTGACTTACTGTGCTTAAGTACCAGAAAACAAACATAGCAAATATCTGTTACCTCTGTAGTCTTTAGACTCTGTTAAATCCTACAATACTGGTATCCTCTCTCACTCACACCCAGCTACCACGATTTTCTTCACAGCACACATAGTTGTCATTCTGCTGAAAGCACACACAGAATTAGCTTCCAGAACACTGTAATTTCTGCAGACACAGCGGCTCTCTTTCATTCTACTTGACTTATCAGCTTCCCTTCATCTTAAACCAGTCCCTTTCACCTCTTACCCGCAAACCTAACAAAAAGGGTACAAAATTAAGACAGTCACACAGAGGGTAACTTTAACATAAAAGGAGGAACTTAACTTACTGCCATATATCCTTTTTTCCCATGCTGTTTTCTCTCCTCTCTGAGAAAAGAGTTGTGTTGCAAGTCACACAATTTGGTAGGTCATGATCCACTTAAGGTGTATGACAGAGGTAAGATGCATCTTTCCTAATTCAAGATGCCTGCAGACTAAACATTCACACCTGGTTGATGGAGGTAACACACTTCTGGAGAGCTCTTGCAGGTGTGGGCATTTACCAAAGGAATCCTTTGAGCTCTCACAGCAGGTTTGAGTTTGGCAATTAGAGCCATGGCCCAGGAAAGAGGGTGGAATAAAAGACCCAGTAGTCCTTCCCAGTCTTGTGGTTGTAGATTCCACTTACTGGCATAACCAGAAGACATACCTGATAATCAACACCATGAAGGGAGCAGCTCCTGTTCATTTATCTCCATCAAGCTCAAACATCAGACCACCATAGCCCTGCTACAAATGCAGTTGTCTTATGCTGTATTAGCTGACACCACCCAAGAGCTCTGCAATGTTTATTTTGACAAGTAGAAAGGATATTGTGCAAACATGCAGCGTGATCACTGACACCTTGTCCAACTATACCACAGCCACATCCTTCACCTACTTAATCAAACCAAGAGTAGTTTAAAAAGGCTTGGACTGGGATCCCTCACCACCGTTACATGAGCACTTCCCAATGGTTTGAAAGGTGTCATGAAGAAATGTCTCTGCTTCACATGCATCCCTTTTTTACTCTTATAGTGTGGACAGACTACATATCTACACAGCCAGATTTCTCCCACATGAATCTAATAAATTTCACAGAATGTTAGGGGCTAGAAGGGACCTCGAAAGATCATCCAGTCCTGCCAGAGCAGGATCACCTGTACCAGATCACACTGGAATGCATCCATGCAGGTCTTGAATATCTCCAGAGAGGGAGACTCCACAACCCCCTGGGCAGCCTCCTGGAGGGAGGAAATCTTGATGCTTTTTTACAAAGATAACAAAAATCCTTCTTGACTTAATTGCTTTCTTTTTTTGAGTAAAGAACCATTTGGAAACAGAGCCTGAAGCCTGTCTGCTCTCTCCCTTTCCCCCTCCGCCCCCAAAAAAGCAGCAGCAGGAGGAGAGTCCCTGTCCCATTTCTTAAGGACCACAGCTACAGAAACTCTGCTGCATCATTAGAAACACACACAGAGCTGTCACCATACACTGTATATAATGCCATATATTGAGGAGCCAAATATCCACTTTTCTGAGGATGAAAAAAGCCAATTACTAATCTGAAAGAACAATAATTTTTCTAAAACTCTAGGTCTTTCTCCTTAAGTGCCTGTACAGAAGTTGAAGCTTTCCATGAAAAAGCTTTAACACCCAACACCTGCTAGTGTGTTTCTATAAAAATGTGGGAAATGCCAGCCCATGCTGTTGTCCAACAGGAACCCAGCCAGGAGGTGAGACTTCTGCACCCTGTCTGGATAAACTTAATATGACACTATGGATTTAGGGGAAAATGAAAAGAGATAGGAAAGATGAGTCTCTTTCAGTCTCTTTTCTATTATTTAGTATTCTCTGGGTTTCTCTTTCATATAAATAATAGCATATTAATAGGGGAGGCAGGCAGGGAGTCCCCGAACCAGCACATGCACTACAGCCTGCAGCAGCAGGCTCACTGCCCTCGGCTGGGCTGATTCTGGGCTGTGTGGGAGCTGACAGACAAACACGTTCTCCAAATAGACCAAAATGGAAAATAAAAAGATCTTAGGTGTCTGCCAGCCCTGTCCCTCTGCCACAACACAAAATCACCTAGCTGAGGAGAGCACAGGAACAGGCAAGCAGGTGCTGAATACAAAGCAAATGCATTCTGGAAGACTTTGAAGGTTCATGTCAGTGGTTTTTAATGTTTTCTGTTTTATTTTTAGGTCAGCTACTTCCAAAACCCATTTGCCTGCAAAAAAGTTGCAGTCACCTTTATTTTTTTTCCGATGGCAGTTCCTAAGTTCCTGGAGCTTTCCCATCACACTTTATTCTCTCTTTTGCTGGTTCTTAAGGGCATTTTCAGCAGCAACATTATCCAGATTTAATTGCAGGCTGTTTCAATAAAGAAAATCCATGGCTTGAGACACCTTGAACCATTGCCTGCCCAGGTCTCTCTTTCTAGAGTAATTGCAGCCTCTCTACCTCCCAAACCAGCAAAAAAGAGGTAGCAATCTTCTTAGCAGAGCAGATATAACATGTCTGGTTGAAGACAAATGTATTTGTTCTCTTATATTTCCAAAAGCTCCAGAGGATTTATGATACTCAGATTCAGAGTTGACTCTTGCCAGCAATTGCCTGAATCACTCAGGCATGCAAATGTCCCTGTAGATACAGGTTAGCACTGCTGCAGCTAGCCTTGATTATATGGATCTGTCCCATCTTACAGCAATGACTACAGCATTAACCTCAATATCAGTTGTGGATTTTTTAATGTGATTCAAGTATACATCAGGAATAAAACCCCTTTTTTGGCAGACAATGGTATAGAACTCTCCTAACAGCAGCATTCAGGAATAAACTGGTGGATTTTTTTTTCCCCCCATTTTGGAAACATCAAACCATTTTATCCTCTAATCTGCAATGATAAATCCTTAGTGCCAACAACAGCAGAGCAGGACACGCTGCCAAGAACATGCATTTAACCAAATATTTGCCAGAAAGACAGGGTATAGTGCATTTTTCTGTGTCTATTTAGAAATACTCTTTGCCAAAGAGCCATTTCACAGAATCAGAGAATTATTGAGGCTGGAAAAGACCTCTGAGATCAGCAAGTCCAGCCTATGACCTAACACCATGACATCAGCTAAACCATGCCACCAAGTGCCACATCCAATCTTTTCTGAAAGACCTCCAGTGATGGGATTTCCAACTATGCCATGCAAACAGCTGTTTGAAACTACTGGACCCAGGAATTTGCAAGCTACTTTTGAAACTAATCTGATGCATTGAAAGACATTTACCTGCTTTTATTGTTACAGATCACAGTATCTGGGTTTCTTCTGGTGAATTTGTTCTTGTGGTTACCATACAGGCTTTGGAGTGTTTCCTGCACTCAGCACCATTAGGAAACACACATTTCTTCACTTCAGTGTGATGATCTGGACCTCTGCCCTTTTCCTCTAAAATAAAAGGAATTATTTGACCACCACAATTCCATACACAAAACTGATGTGATGGTGAAGCTGATGAACATGCCAGTCCTAAGAGAATGGTAGGAACCACTGCAACTAGGACACCAATTCTCTTCTGTTCTTCTATTTTCATTCAGGTTTTTGCTCCTTATTTCAAACTATCATTGTTCCAGAAATCAGCCAGACGATACAGACACAGCACTGCTGCTCAGCAAGCCAAGAATATTGAGGAATTAACTACAGTTAAAACCTTTTTGCCCTTTATATCTCTGCAACAGAAAAACCTATTGACATAGATGGATACAACCTCACGTTAGCACTTTGCCTGCCTGACCACTGGCTGACCAGGGTCTGCGTCTGTTTTTCTGTCAGGTCCAAGCACCATGGGAGTGACATGGGATGAGACTATGGGATAAGGCAAGGATGCATCCCCTTTGGTGGAGTTTGAACCAACAGGGTTTGGAGAAGAGGAAATTTGCCCAGTAAATTGCATTTTGTCTTCCCTTAAAATGCAGCAGCTTCTACAGATCCATGCAGGAACATGTGAACCTCTAGATCCATCAAGAGTCTCTCTGTGTAGAGTAGGTGGCACTGATCTTCAGAGGCTGGTGAACACACAGTGGCTTCACCGCTGTCTCACAGGTTGTGTCACCAACTGAAAGGAGAGGCCCAGTTCTGTTCTGCAGCTGCTGAAGTACATAGCTTTGATAGTTTGGGACTGAATTAAATGCCTGTTTCATCGTAATTGTTTTGTTTTGTTTTGTTTACTCTTCAAATGTAAATGTAGGCAGAATATCTCACAATGGAATATATTTATATTAAATCAACAAACAGTAATCATCATCATCATCATCCTGTTTCATTTGCATTTTTCAACAGGTAAACTATTTGCCAAAAAGATATCATTCAAACAGGGTGTCTCAGCTCTGGTCTTCAGCTTTAACAGTCTTGTTTGCATCAGAAAGAAAATGGGGTGATGCTTCTGCCTGAGCTTTTAGAAAATATTGTGATAATTTTTTTTTTCAGGGATGATCACAAACCGTGGCATACTCCTGCAGACAAATAATTTGCTATTAGCGTGAGCATATTTTTTCATTTCTTAGATAAAATAGCCTCAACAATTTTCTGTTTAATTTTCTTTTATGTCTTGCAATGAAAGAGATTAATTCTATTCCTCTAGAAAGTGGCACTTATCTGTATACTTTGAAGTCAGTGATAAAAAGAAATCAGAGCTTTGCACAGGCACAAATCTTTTTGGCATCCTACTCCTTGTGCAGGACTGCAGATTGCTTTGCAAATTTTGTAAGCCAGTGAAGGTGAAATCTCTAGATTGATTTGAGCAGCAGAACATAGATAATTAACTTTTTTCCTGCTCTCCATGTTCATCCCAGGGAAGAGCTGACAAAAGTGAAGCCTGTGGAGCATACCTAAGAAAGGTATGCAGCACAGCAGAGGATGAACGTGGCATGGACTCTGAATCTCCTCCACAACAGGTGATGCAGATGTCAAGATTACTCCCATTTGCAGAGTATGAGATGACAGGCTGTGGAAGGGAAATTCTACCTATTTCAGAATAAATAAAATATGATCAAAGGAAGATTTCCAAGCGATTTTTGTTTCTGAAGAAAGGCTTACTGTAGATTGATGGGCTGAGGCCAGTGGGATGAGATTTAACAAGACCAAGTACCACGTCCTGCACTTTGGTCACAGCAATCCCAAGGCACAGTACAGGCTTGGGGAAGAGTGGCTGGAGAGCTGCCCAGTGGATAACAATGCTAGTGGATGACCAGAAGAACAGTTTTGTGTCTAACTTAAAAGCATTACTTGGGTATTTAATTATTTAAATACCTTTGGGGTGTTTGTTCAAAACACAAAAGCTGCATTATTCTTAACATTTTCATCTCAGGTAGTTGTCTTTTTGGAATAAGCAAGTGTTACACTCAAATGATCTGTAAACCCAGAGACAGCTTTTCCTGAGTGTAATTCAGTGACTTTTCAACCTCTTCTGAATAGATAACTAAAATCTGTTTACAGAAACATCAGCAGCCTCTGCAGCTCTTGAATACTTTATAGAGAACTATGGCACCAGCATGAGTCACAGCTTTAGCCAGTTTTAGGCAGGGATTAGACAGCATGGGGAGGACAGTCACTCAATATCACTCCTTTGGCAGGCAAATACTAACCCCTCCAATCCTTTCTGCTTTACTGTTCCCATTTTCAGAAGCATGGCTCCATCCAGAAGCTGCTAACGCAGATAACACCAGTTAATGTTCCTGTGCATAAAATCAAGATACAAACCACACTGAATCCCTCTGTCTACAAGAGTTCAGTAGGTTTTAAAGGTACTTTTCTGGTTTGACCCAAATTAATTTTCTTCCTAGTAACTGGGACAGGGCTGTGTTTTGGATTTAGGATGAGAATAATGTTGATAACACATTGATGCTTTCGCTGTTGCTGTGCAGTTCTTACACTAAGTCAAGGACATTTCAGCTTATCCTGCTCTGTCAGAGCGAAGGCTGGCAGGGCATGAGGTACACAAGCCTTCAGAGGGGACAGTCAGGACAGCTGAGTCAAACTGACCAAAGGGACATTCCATACTATATGATATCATGCTCAGCATATAAGGGAAAAGATGGCCCAGGGGCCACTGCTCAGGAAGAGGCTGGACATTGGTCAGGTGGTGGTGAGCAATTGCTTTTCATTTTCATTACTTGTTATTCTTGTGGTTTCCTTCTCTCTCTTTTTGTTATTTTCCTTTCCATTACAATTTTTGTTATTTTATTTCAATTATTAAACTGTCCTTATCTCAACCCATGAGTTTTCTCGCTTTTGCCCTCCTGATTCTCTCTCACATCCCACTAAGGGAGAACTAGCAAACAGCTGTGTAGTGCTTAGTTGTTGGCTGGGGTAGAACAGGTACAATTATAGCATGCATCACATATTTGTTTTGGGTTTTAACTCCCACTAGTTTACCACCAGAGTACTCTGAAGGGGAAAAAAAAACAACCACTTGAATCCAGAGTAGCCAGTTTACAAAACTCACACTGGGAAGTTAAATATTTACAGTGAAAAAAGCAAATATTATAGATGACAGCAAAATGCCATGAAGCTCAGCTGAAGTCTGGGGAGACTATGGGAAACAGCTGAATACTGCACGTCCAATAGTATCTGTATCCATGGTCATTACTTTGGCCAATTTAAGTCACTTTATGAGAATTTGGTATCATCTGCCTTGAAATAAGGCAGCACCTAGCACAAAAAGTCAAGCTGTTTTCAAGGATTTTCAGATTTATATTCCAATTACCTCCCAGCTATTCATTAATACCTCTGGTTTCTTTTTTTTTGCTCTTCAGTATTTCAGTATAGGAGTTTTAATCAGCTTACAGTGGAAAAAAGATTAATCTTTGCTATGACTTTTATATATTTAAGATCTGTCTCTTAAGAGCACCTTACAGAAACAGATGATGTGGATCTCCCCAGGAGTGTTTCTGACAGGATGATAACATCAGAGGCTTTTCTGCATTTCATACATTGAGACTCACCAGTTTGATAGAATTTCCTCCAGAGGCATTTGACAGGGGACACAATTCAAAGCAGGGAAGGAGGGTACAGAAGAAACTGTGGCACTGTACATGCACATTACAGTGATACAGGCACAACTTCCCTACCAGCTTCATACAAACCTATCCATCAGAACACTAGGTTTCAGCAGCAGCAGCCAACATTGTATAGGAGCTCTTCACAGCAAAGAGGAGACTGTCCCTGCCATGAAGGACATAGAACAACTTTCCAGCAGCTTTCTGGTCAATTAAAGTTGTAAGCTCAGTCAAGTCTGCAAATCTACAGCAGATTCATTTCTTCAGGGCTCAGATCTTTTTAGACACAGCCTAGTACAGAAGCAGTGCAAAGTTGGACATCGCCTAAGGCATCTCCCTCCACTCATCTGCATTCGACTTTCTGCTGACTCAAGCCCTGGCAAGAGCTCTGGCAGTAACCCAGGGACAGGGTAAGTTGAGGGGAAAAGATCTCCACCACTTCTAGAGCATGGAAACTGTGTTCTGCAGCTACTATACAAACATCACAGTGCCAGCTGGAAGACCTTTCTGACCTTGTTAGAATTCCTTCAAAATGCTGTCGTGGTGGGGGGATGTTGTGAGGTTTTTTTAATGAGTACTAAGGAGGTATATGGCGCTTAAGGCACAGTCAGCTCTGGCCTACCTCATTTTGTTTGTAAATAAAAGTGGCACAATGCAGTCACAGTCATTTTCTTCTGTCCCACTTAAGGCAAAGAAGAGCCTGCAGCAAAACAACTCAATGCACAGCATGATTCTGTAGTTTCTGGAGCTAGGAGCTTTATTTCTAAATATCAGTAGGATGTCTCAAACCTCCAAAGACTTTCTTCCATTTTCATTTGGAATAAGCATTCTTTTCTTCTCACAAAAATTGCAGTCTGCCCTGAGCCTGCTCCTCACACCACCTATCCACAGACAGCCTCATGCAGCCTGAAGAGGCTGCTGAGCACTGAAGCCTCCGGCCCATTTGTGACAGACACAGCAGCAGAAACAAACTCTCCCTGAGTCTGACCTGTGCCTCAGCTATACAAATGAGTCATTCACAAGCAGGGTTAACCTTTCCCCACAGCTATAATTAGCCTGATGGTTTCATCATTACATGGACATTTAGATTTGCTTGGGGAAGGAAACAATAAGTCTACTGGGATGCTGGTGACAATATTCATTACCTATTAGCACCTAGATCAGGGTTGGTCACCAGCTTCACTTTACAAAGCCTTTTCAAACTGACTTTCTGCAAGGAAATTTGCTTTTGATAGTATCCCACAGTGTTCCAAAGTAGGGTGTTTCTGGAGGCAGCAGAGTCCCTCTACACTCTGCAAGTGCTATCTGGAAAAAAAAAAAAATCTGTTCTGGGGATGATGCTTTTGTTGTTTTGCAGAGCAGTAAGTCAGCAAATGAGTCCAATTCATCCCCAATACAAAACACCAGTGCAAAGCATTCACCTCAGAGCAGAAAAGAATTGCACAGTGCTCCCCAGATACAAACTCTGACTCTTTTGTCAGTGTAAAAAGTCAGAGGCTGGAACTGCTCTATACACACATTTTCCCAGGACTGGTCTTTGAAGCCAGGAGACCATTAAGTAACATGGCAAGGAGAGAAGAGGTACATACCCCCATGCAGGACATTGTAAATATATACAACCCATGATCAGAACATGAATTTACATTTTCTGCTAGGATTGCTATGAAACCCAAGAGGAAACCTTTTTATCCTGCTGCTGTACGTGTGTCAAGTGTCCGAGAACTCAAGACAGCAAACTGGCTCACTAGAGCTACGATAAAATGCCCAAGCACACAAAATACTTCCAAGTAGCATGAGGTATCTAGGGACACTTCAGTGTCACAGGTCATTCCATCCCATTCTCCTTGGCTATTTGAACAGTACTTTAAAGAAAAGGCCAGGTGGGAAGGTAGCTCCCAGGCTGCCAGGCACACCACACCAATGCTCCTGCGATTCTTGGTGGGCAGCTAGGAACCACTGCTGCAGGCATAGCACTAGCAAACGGCAGGAAGCCACTTCTGCATTGTAAGCACTTGCAAAGAGGAAGTAAAAGCAAGAAGCCAAGCCAGAAACTGCACTCAGAAACTTAACACCTTCACACGCTCATCCACTCCCTGCAGATGGAGATTCACTCAGAAATAGGGATAGGAGGGGAGAGGGCATGTTTAGAAAAACAAAAGTATGTTTTGCTAAAATGAAGAGCTTCTGGGTAGCTGCTCTCACTCCTAACCTAGCAGAAGCAGCCACAGCAGCACTTCTCTGTGTTGCATTAGTTACTCATTTTTAAAAAGCAAGACTGCTCTCTGTTGGAGAAACTCTGCTTGCTCTTCCCACCCGACTGAAACCCTTTCAGGCAGCAGCTGGCACTTTTGCAGAACCAGGAGGACAGTGGTACCACTGGTTGGGAGTTAAAAAAAAAAAAAAAAATCAGTTGATGAAAAAAGTAGCAATTTGTTTTGCATCCTAAACAAAGAAGAGATGAAAACGCAGCATTGCCTTGCCCTTTCTAGCATATTATGTGTGTCAATCCGGAGAAACCTCTCAGCTTTGTCACTGGCCTCTACACAGCCCCCTTGGGACATACTCTGCAGAGCTGTGAAAAATCAGCTCTCTAGGAATATGTGAAGAAACATTGGTCCAATGAAGAGTGAGCCAACATAAGGAGATGTGTTAGCCAACAAAACGAACATGTCAGAAACTGCTGCAGGAAATTCAGCTAATAATGTTTTATTGGACTGCCTTGGAAGCGAGTGCCAAGGGAAAGAGCTCTCTTCAGGAATTCAGAAGATCAAAAACGCAGAGACAGCTCAGAAGAATGTGAGCCAAGATGAGTGCAGGGCAGTAGTGCACAGAAAGCTACAAAACTCAGCTTCAGTGTCTTCCAAATTTACTTGGGAATCAAATGTCAGACTTGCAGGTACCTGAAAGTACCAGGTCCAAGTGAGAGGATGCTCCACACCAGTTTAACTATACTTAAAAAAACCCAAACAAACAACAAAACAAAACACCAGGTTTCAATCCCTCCGAGGGATTAAGCATAAAGTATGGAAAAGACCATGATAAAATCGGGGGTTTCCATTACTAAAACCACATTTCTGCAGTTTTTCTGGGAAAAAGATAGCTGGATGGCATTTGGTAGTCTTGAGCACCACAGCAACAGAGTGCCATTTTAATGCGGTGCCCAAGAAGAAAACTACTGCATGTGAAGGATTCTGCACATGGTTTGACCTACACCACAGTTTATTTGTAAACATTTGTTACATGTGCCAATAATTTAATTGAACACAGACTTTGTACAATTCAATGTATAATATTAACAATGTCACACCAGAAGAGTGCAACTGTATTCAGTTACAGTAGTACTTTAAAACCTTCAAAATACAAACCATTTGGAACACTGAACACAAAAATAAAGGAAAATTTGAGAACAATGAGGGAGAAGAAAAGAACTGTGAGATAAGTCATCATCAAAAAAAGGTGAAAACAAACATAACACACTTTCTATTTGGCTCCTGAACATATTCAGGGATATCCATCTGAATACTCCTTGGGTTGTGCAACAGCATAAAGCCAACCTCTCCTCTGCAAGTTAAAAAATTTTGCTGAAGACAGCAATTTAAAACAGCTTTACAATGTGTAATGCATGCCATTTTCCCCACTGTCAATAAAACTACCTGAAGAGTAGAAATTGATTTAATTTGTTTTTATTTGCAATACAATATAAAATTGTTTTGGTATGAAGATCTCGCAGATCTTTTTTCTTCTTTTTTTTTTTTTACACCATATTTAAAATAAAAGTCACATACTTTGAATAAAGCCTCTGGACCATCCCAAGCACTGGAGCTGTAGTCAAGTTTCAGGTATTTTATGGACTTCTTTGGTTGCAACCTATTCAGTAAACTTCAGATATACAGACCTGAATGTTTAAGCTCCTAATCTAGTGTTGAAGCACCTAAATTAGAGTGGCTTGAGTTCTAAAAAACTGCAGATTACCTGAAATTCTCCATTACCTGTAAGATTTATGGGTATTATTAAACAACTCTGAAGAGCAGGCTACTTTTATTTAGAAACTTTAGACAACCTAATAACAAAGGGCTTCCTTCACCTAGTAACACTGAAGAATAGGTACTAAGAACAGGAAATTTTCATCCTTTTTCAAACTTCCATATAACTTGTGCTATCATCAAATTACATTCTAGCATAGACAATGCATGGCAAAATGCGATACAATACGCCGAACTAGCTCATCTACCACAGCTCTCTGTAGCACTTGAAGTAACATCTATAGTACTGAAAGTGTAACTCAATACCTACTGCTTAGTTCCCTTACAGTGCTAGATATTGATCTATTAATCTCCACATAACAATTCTCACAGTAAATGTTTCCGCTGACATTTCTAGCAGATTGATGTCCTCTTCAATTTATTTTGAGGGAGGGAAAGCAATTAAAAAAAACCAAACAAACACAAATGCTATGGAAAGTATGCACATCCAGCACAGAATTCACTGTAAATGAACAACTGCATATAGACAGCCGATGTAATATATGCAGACTACTAAACTCAGCTGCTGTTGGCAAAACAAAACTGAAACAGATGTAAAAAAAGCAGCACTGAGCAAACTGAAGTAGTAGAGACCACCAGTCCTAAACTTCCCCCTTAGGAATGTGTATAAAACAAAAGAAAAAAGAGAGAGAGAGAGATTAATAGAATTGTCACAGTTGTAACTGAAGCCACTGCATTACCTTATCACTACCATAGTATGTTTGTCCTTTTCAAACTTCCATTATGTCTGGGGTTTTTTTCACAGTCATATAGAACAGGACACAAAACCAAATGTTGCCATGTTTCTCCTTGCTGTTGTCCAGCACCATCTACACTGACAACAGATTCTTGTTCTATTAGTAGGCTAGTAACAACAGGATGGTTAAGTCTCATTTTTAATTACAACTATTTAAATCAAGGCAGTTTCAGTAAAGAAGAGTTGGCAGAGTATTTTAGACAGCTGGGATAGAAGTCTTCAGCATTTTACATCTCTTGTTTTCTTCATGAACTAAATGAGACAGACTTCTAAGCTGACAAAAAAAATTTGCTAATGCCCAATATAATCAAAGTGGAATCACACTACATAAATTCATCCCTACAAACAGAGCCAGAAAATGCTTTTAGATTAAACAGCTCACTGTTAATGTTTGTCAAAATCAGCAGTTGATGGCTCAAGGAAAACAGATTCTCTGCCTACATATCCTCTGTTGTTATCTAATGACTGCCATGTGAAAAATCAAGAGCTCTGTTCTTTTCAAACATTGAACAGGACAGATCTAGTTATCTACCTCAAACTCAACTTATGACATCAGTATTTTTCCCCACAGCAATCATCATTGCCTTCAAATACCAATGAGGGACTGACTCCCAGTGTGATCACATCTCAGACACTCATGGTTTGATACAAAGAGCAGGATGAACCCATTATTATGAAGTACTCCTTGAACAGAACTAACCACTTTAGCCCTTCCATAATTCCACTCCTCCACCAAATTCTGCCAGAAATGCAAGTGCACCACTCATCTTCAAATGTGACCTTAAATTATCACCAGGCCTTTGAGTCTGCACTAACCGTTAGCATCAAACCTCATTCCATTGCACAGATTCGTCAAGGCCCACTGAACTACAGACCTGGACAATTCTTAATGCCCCATATCACCATGATACTTTTTTTTTAAACAGCTGGTATCACTGAGCTTTCAGAGGAAGAGCCAAATCTCTTTACCTTTATGCAGAAAGGTTTTCAGTAATACAGTACAAAACTAAACAGAATTTATGTCCGAGTAACGAACATAGAAAACTACTATTGCAATTTTGTGGTGACACATAGAAATTTAACAATCATCAGAAAGCCTATAAAGGGTATGTTTAGTTACAAAAGAAAGATTGTCTCAAGATAAAAATAGTGCTGACAGCTAAAAAGCTCTCTGTTGCAGCAAGATATGCAGTAATGAGTAACAAGTTCTAGACGGTTTAAGCACTCCCCCAATACTGCAACACAACACATTTTGTAACACTACTTTTATATGGGTTATGCTGCAGCAGCAGTACACTTTTTAGTGGTTGGCACTAGGAATTAACCATAATAGAAGAAAGGCATTTTAGTGATCAATGCATTGGAATTCCTATTTGACTTGTTCCTTAGGTGTGGTTGAAATAAACTGAGGATGGGGACCGTCCGTTCCATTCAGATAATACACCTTCTTTGAACATGAGATTCTTGGCAGGAAGTGGAACACCCATATCTGCAGAAATAGGCTGCAAAAGTGAACTCGAAGAGGCAGCATCATGGAGCTGATCCAGTGTTGACACACCTTCCTAAAAGCAAAAGAAAAAAAAATAATGTCTTAAAACCCAAGACAAACAATGAGAGATTTAACAAGCCTAGTCTAGACAGCCTAGTCTAATCTGCAAATACACTTAGTGTCTCTGAAGTGTGCTACTTTAATCCAATAAATACCAAATAATTATGGCAGTAAAAACAGAATAAATGAAGAAGTACAAAATAAGCATACAGATGTCTCAGATGCATCTGTGAGCACATTATTTGGTTTCCAATAAACGTTCACGGAAGATTAAGGCTTAAAATTGAAGGAAAGACCTAGCAAAATGAATATAAAGCTATAAAACTCTTTAGGACAGCTATTGTACTGCTATTGATCTCATAGTCTGCTTTGAGGTATATGAATATTTGCAGACACTGACAACCATATTTTGAGTAGTTTGTTTTTCTCAGCTTAAAAAAAACAACAAAACCACTTCAGCACCTTTTGTGTTTGTTTTTTTCTCCCTCTCTGACCATCATCAAGAAAAGTCTATCTCAGAGATAACAACTAAGAGATAAAGACAGGAGTCCCTTGAGATTGTTTGACAGATGGTTTCAAGGCTTCAAACCTACTGGGAATATCAACATTCTCATGAGGAGGCAGTTTCACAATCACATCATCCATGACACTATCTGATTAAGCAACCTGCATGTTCCTTACCTTACTGAAAAGACAGAATTTTAGAGAAAAGTACCCTAAGACACAAGCAGCTAAACAGATTCCACGTTACACATGGACATGCCTCGCTAGCATATGCTTCCATGCAGAATTACAGCAGGCTGCAGACCTGGAATTCCTTAGTCCTTGCTATACAAAACCTCTATTGTCTATCTATGCTCTTAAAGTCCTCCCACAGTATGCAGTTTTACATACTTATACTCATTCAGTACCAACTTCTAGAAGACCTTAGGACAAATACAGAAGGTTAACTGGCATGAAATAGAGGTATTTGATTTTTTCACTAAGGGAACACAGTTGACCTGAGGTACAAATAAAATCTCAAAAGATTAGCAGCATATCCATGGTTTGCAGTAAATCTCTCTAAGGTATTTAAGAAGCAACAAAGTAACCAGCAGAGTAGGCTTTTTACAACTGGAGGAGTGAAGAACAACTTTGTTGTGTAAGTCCCACAAAACCCAATGAAAATAATTCCACACAAGATGTGGCCAAGGAATTTAAGAGACAAACATCAAATACGGCCAGAAAAGGGATAGGGATATACTCACTTTTTGCCACCAGTGTGCTTAATATATTTGCCATTTCAAGAAAAAGCAAATAAACCAAGTATGCTTCCATATACCCAAGAATGACAAGCAGGAGTGTGGAAAGGAATGACCCTAAAGAATGATTTATATGTGGATTATTGCTCCTCACCTGGAACGAGTGAACAAAATTAAGGACCTGAAGAGACAGCTTTCTGCTGGAATGTAAGAGTTTTTGAAGGCTGTCAAAAAAAAAAATAAAGAGGAAGATATGTCAAAGGTGCATCATTTTTTACTAGTAAAATACCACCATCGTAACTGGCTCACAATGTGACAAAAGCCTTCAGACAGAAAGCCTGATAGTCTTTTGTCATCGCTGAAGAGGTGCTCAACTCATCTGCTCTTGACTCTAGTCAGCAAATGCTACTTCCCCCATCATTCACACTGCCTTACAGTGAAGCTATTGCAATTGAAAAATGCAGTTTCACATAATGTAATAATCTATTAGACCTCTTCCTGTCTCATTCTTATCTAGGACAGTTCGGTAATACAACTTCACAAGCACATTAGTGACACTGTTAAAAAGCAGGTCAGCTACCACAATAAAATCTTTAAGCCACGTTTTCAAGAAGCCTTATATTTGGGTCACCAGAACCACACCCTAGGATAAACAAACAAGTAAAACCAACAAAACAAAACAAAACACCAGGCAACCACCCAAACAAAAGAAACAAACCCAAAAATCCCACTTAGAGAGTAACTTTTCACAAAGAAAAGCTACAGCAAAAAAAGCAGAAGACAGTTTGATCAGAAGCCATGACTAAACTTAGCAAGTAATATATCAATAGGAAAGAAAATTTCTATGAGAGCTAAGTGCATTTTATAGCATAGCATTACCAGTAATATTTCCACCCTAGAACAATTAGGATGAAAGTCTGTGCTAGGCTAGGAAGGGGAAATGAGAAGGAAGCACACAAATTTACTTCTCCTGATCTATTTAAGGGTACTTCACTATGACAAATTAATTTCTGTCTTGTAGAAACTATAAAGCCAGCCTAATCTTAATCTCACCACAACTAAACCACAAGACTGTAGACTACAGCTGGTATCTATGAGCCAAAAAGCAACTACTGTACACACTAGAATTAGGTCCTCTATGACACCTAGGTCAATTCTACTCTTAACAGTCATCAAGTTAACAAGTCCAAGTGCCAGGTGCTGCACTTTGGCCACAACAACCCCATGCAGAGCTACAGGCTGGGGTCAGAGTGGCTGGAGAGCAGCCTGGTGGAAAGGGACCTGGGGGTACTGGTTGACAGGCACCTGAACATGAGCCAGCAGCGTGCCCAGGTGGCCAAGAGAGCCAATGGCATCCTGGCCTGCATCAGGCATAGTGTGGCCAGCAGGAGCAGGGAGGTCATTGTACCCCTGTA
Organism: Indicator indicator; assembly: GCF_027791375.1. Lineage (NCBI taxonomy): Eukaryota > Metazoa > Chordata > Aves > Piciformes > Indicatoridae > Indicator > Indicator indicator. The sequence goes on along the minus strand of NC_072021.1, from coordinate 13,975,093 downwards.
CACAGCACTGGTTAGGCCACACCTTGAGTACTGTGTCCAGTTCTGGGCCCCTCAGTTTAGGAAAGATGTTGAATTGCTGGAGCATGTCCAGAGAAGGGCAACAAGGCTGGGGAGAGGCCTTGAGCACAAGCCCTGTGAGGAGAGGCTGAGGGAGCTGGGACTGTTTAGCCTGGAGAAGAGGAGGCTCAGGGGTGACCTCATTGCTGTCTACAACTACCTGAAGGGAGGTTGTAGCCAGGAGGGGGTTGGTCTCTTCTCCCAGGCAACCAGCACCAGAACAAGAGGACACAGTCTCAAGCTGTGCCAGGGCAGGTTTAGGCTGGAGGTGAGGAGAAAGTTCTTCACAGAGAGAGTGGTTGGCCATTGGAATGGGCTGCCCAGGGAGGTGGTGGAGTCACCATCCCTGGAGGCGTTCAAGAGGGGATTGGACATGGCACTTGCTGCCATGGTTTAGATAGTCAGGAGGTTTAGGGTGACAGGTTGGACTCGATGATCTTTGAGGTCTCTTCCAACCTTCCTGATTCTATGATTCTAAGTTGTAGGTATTATTTTTTGTAGAAGATCTGGGCATAGCACATGCAACCTGTTAACCTTGTAGTTGACAAATTACAGCTCACCTTTCTTTTCTACATAGTCCATGAGTGGCAATTTTCCGGCAGACCTTCTGATTCAACTCAGAGCTGAAGAGTGGAATACCAAAGCATAATTCCAAGGGAACCCATTCCAGTTCTGTTGTGGGTACTACAGAAAGAAAACCAGGAGACAATCAAATTTTAAGAAAAGAAAACACAAGAATATTACCTCCAGAATCAGTTATCTCAGAAGTGGATTAACTGAATTCTTCATAGCTTTTAAGACAGTTCCTTTACTGAACTTCTCAAAGATTTAAGGAAATGTCAATTTGAAGGAGAAAGGACAATTAGCAGTGTATTTATGTCCGACACTTATCAAACAACAGTATGTTCAAGATACTTTAAAACAAGGTATCTCATTGGAATGAAAATGTTTAGTACAAGCCCTTTGTTGTGCTTTTACCTTCAAGGCTTTGCTTGACTGCAGAATCCATTGAGGTTTCTTCTATTACCATCTCAAATGATTCTGTGCTCCCATTCACATCAGATCCTGAAGCTAGTTCAGCCTCACCTAAAGGTAAAGTAATTCTTACATAAACATGCAGACAAATATAAATTTAGTTACTACCTCATGTAAAGAACACGACACAAGCTTTGCCACTGACCACATGAATATAAAACTGGAGGAAGGCATGTGGAGAAACAAAGGGCCTGGCTTATTTTAAGACTAAGGAGTCACCTCAGGACCCTCAAGACATGAAAGATTATGTTTTGGCAGATAAAGATGACACAACCTACTTTCATAATTTTTAAATTATTTTTTCTTCTGCTGACTGTTCTAGTCCAGTGATTTTTTTCGGTATATATTTGCTATTTCTGAACTAGTCACAAAGAATTGGGAAGTAAGCATACTACCAATAAACTTACACTCAAAATGGCTTTCTATCTGTGTTGGACAGTGTTTTATGGAGTTCCAAATGAAAGAATTTAACCCTTTGTTCAGTTTGTTAAAGTGATTGTAAGCGAAATTAAGGGAACATAGCAGAAACACAATTATCGGGAACCAACCTCTTCCATCAGAAGAATCACTCAGCTTTCTGTTTGCATGCCGACTTGAAGGATTCAACATAGTGACATAGCCACAAAGATGTTGCAAGTCTACTTTATTTCTCAGTATTTTTAAAGCTGTATGAATGCCCATGTTCACACGGGAGAACTCTAGTAGAAAACAACATATATTTCAGCTTACTTTACTAGAAGCCTCCTCTATAACCACATAGTTCATTCTCTAGGCCAGGCTAAATTTTTTTACCCAGATTTTTCTCTCTTGTAATGCTCCATCTTAGTGAACACACAGGTAGAGATCTGGGATAACATGTAAGTGATCACAGTCTTCCCACACCAAGAACTAATTAGTAATTTACAGTATATTAAAAGAGTCAAGGGGAAAGAAAAATACAAACAGAAGGTGATTGATCTCCCACACAAACACAGCAGAAATAGTAAAGTTTAGCTAGGAATCAATGTTCACCTCTTTCAGTGCCAGAGTCTTTTCTGGCAAATTCTGAAATTCTGATGAATTAGAATACAGTATTAGAGGTTAACAAGGAGTTTCAACATTCAGTTCTTCATGTTAGAATTTAGATTCTTCAAGATTTTTCAGCATGAAGTGAGGAGAAAACAGCACAAAAGTCACTCGCTTTGAACATAGCAGAAACTAGGTTAGGAAGTTAGTTTTACTTCTGGTTGGACCACATTTTTGTAAGTGGTAGCTTAAGTAATTTTAGATTTCATATGGGTAAAGTCATACTTTTATGACAGCTGTTAATCAGAAAGGCCTCAACTATGCAAAGCCTGTGTCCTACTCATCAAGGAGTATTTCAGAACATGTTAATTCCTGCCTTTCAAAATCAGTTGTGTTAGGCAGACTTTGAAGAAGCAGAAGATTCTGCTAGTAAAGCTCTTCCTGGGAAAAAAAAAAACTCAATAATAGTTCTTAGTGCTACTAATCAAGATAACTTTGTTCAATTTTTGTCTCACCAGTCTTACAGTTAAGAGATGCTGCTTAGAATACATGGAAGATTTATGCACTTCAACATGCCAACTAATAAGCAAGTATACACAGAGAAAGATTTAGAAGTCTTCGTGGAAGTTACTACTTTTCATCTGTGCTAGGAGAGAACTGAAGCCAGAAAACACTTTCCAATCAGGACAGAGAAGGAAGAAAGGAGAAGATTGTACCTGCTCAGAAGAGATTTGTTAACCATTTAAATGTTCTTTCCATTTTCTTGTGTAACTTGATTCGCAAGTCCAAGTAAATTTGTATTAAAAAGATTATTGCAACCTTACTGCAAGGTAACATGCAAGAAAATTAAACATGGTGGTGCAGAGATTAAAGACAGTCAATTACCTCCTTGCTGTTCGGCTTCATCAAATGGGAAAGGTATGTGCACTGTTTCTCCCATTCCATGCATGCCATGTCCCTGAACATCAAGAAATTAAAATTAGGAACAAAAATATAAAATCATCTTAGCTTAGTCCTGCTTGTGCTCTGTTTTTACAGACCACAAGGCAAGGTGAAGAAACAAATAAGATACTTATGTATTAAAGTTCTTGCTTAACTGAAATAAGAATTGAATAAAATGTCCCACCCTTTCCCCTAAAATGCATGTGAGCAAACACAACGAAGTTAAACTTGAGCAGAGTAATTTCTCTCTCCAGTTACTGGTTATAAACAGATTTTTCTAATGGCTGAGCAATTGGGAAGCAAATCAGGTTCCACTCCTAAGTACATATCATTTTTGAGCAGTCAAGGCTGTCTTAACTGGGCTTTTGAGAAGGTGTAATTTTGTGGGGTTTTTACAATATTAAATACCTATTTATTTGAATGATTAATCCTGACAGCTGAACCAAAGAAACAGAGAGGAAGCTATTTTACTTTTCCCAAATAGACAAACTCACTACATTTCTGCACTTTGTGTTAAAGGGCATCTTTTGCTCATACTTTACTGTAAGAGCTAAACACCAAGCAATACAAAAAAAGTGCGCTTCTTGAACTACAGTTCATACCACCAATTGCCTTATACAACTGCTGGCTAAAAAGCTCGTGAGCTCTTCACTTTCATTCCAGTTTTCTACATTCCCACTGTCATAAATCCAAATCTCACTTTTAGCAAGCCTGACTACAATACAACAATGCATATACAATATGTATTTAGTTCAAATCAAATATGCATTTAGTTCAAATCTCATGTCTTAACCTCCAATGAATGACAGCAGCGCTGGCTACAGATGTTAAACGTTTTTCAGCTCTTGGCAAAAGTGCAGCTCTCCTACATTGTATAAATCATGAAAACTTGCATAACTTTTGAGTTACACTGTTATGTGAAAGAAGAGGTTAACAGAGCACTCCATACCTGAATTAAAACAGCAGAATGTGTTAAAGCATCATTCAACATTGTGAGCACATTTGAAGTAGGAACAACTCCTGGGTCATGACCCCAAGATGTTATTAGTAGGCGATCATAACCCTAGAACAGAAAAATTAAGAGTATTTACAGTTGCAATGGACTATCCAGCCACATAAAATACTAAGAGTTAGGCATTAAGATATTGATACAATTAGGAAGTTACCACAGGTAACAACTCCAGAGTGTTATACTTCGTACCAAGGATCACTCATGTTCACATTCCTGGTAGAGATAGAAGTTTGTCAATGTCAGAGTTAAGACACTACTTTGACCAGGAGGTTTTTGTCACCAATTCCTGCAATTATTTAGCCACTTCAGCAGCCTCCTAGCAAACAGGAGGTGAAAATAATCCCACATAGATTGAAAAGCTAAATATAAGACAGATAACTAACACTGACCCAAGGGTACATTACCTGAAAAATGTCTGGAAGTTTTCTAAGACGTGTTCCTTTAGAGAGCAACAGAGAGGGTGGTCCTTGTCCAGTTATGTGGTAAATATACAGTTTGAACCAAACTGAACTGACTTCTGGTATTGCAGGCCCAATATGCTGAAGAGAATATTCAAGAAATTAGTAATAACTTAATATTGCAATTGTTGTAAATGTCCAGATATAATTTAAGAATCAACATTTTTAAAGAAGTACACATCTACTGAACAGAAGTTCAAATGTATTACTCTGCTACTGCTGATATTCCAGGTACTTACTCCAGTATCACAAGACTCTTTACAGAAAGATGATAGTAAGGCATTTTCTATAAATATAAATTGACTTTACTGGAAGATAAACTGTTAATAAAATAGACAAAAAAAATTTACTAAGCATTCACATTTTTCTTCCTAAAAGTTTCCTTTCTGCAATGTTATTTATTCTATATGCCAATAACTGAATCACTTTAAAAAGGACATAAAAATGGATGTATCCAAAACAAAGCTCCTAAGAAGGTATATTGTTAGCACAGACTGGGGGGGAAAACACCAGTATTTTTTTCACCTGAGGTGTACAGCTGCTAATAGGACGAATTTCATTGGTGAGTGGTGCCATGGAAACCAGAAGGGTATAATTTTTGTTGAGAACTCTGCTGCAGGTAGCTGGATCCAAGCCAAGCAAACTCTCACATCGTAAGAGGTCCAAGGGAAACCCTGCATTGCAAATGTAAGATTCTTAAATTATCACTTAAGATGGAACATACAACCCAAAATTATTTCAGATTTTCCATTCTCCCTTTCTAAGCCACGAATACAGTATTTTCCACAACTAGGTTTTACATTTTTGTGGGTGATTTTTCATAAATTTGTATATGATTTTATCAATTCCAGTCAGACAGGGTGGTCTGACACAGGACAATAGCCTGCTCGTCACTAACTGTAACTCCTTAATTATGACCTTCAGAAGCACAAAAATTTCTAAACTTCTTCAAGTTCAACTTGTCTTTCCATCATTATGTTTTAATCTGCTGCTTTAGACGTTAAATCCAAGCCTTGGTAACTAAATCTGTCATTCAAAAGGCAAATCCAGTAATTCAGGCTCAAAGGATGATACAAAAGTGATGGGTTTGCTTCAAAATATTTGTATTTGCTTTCTGAAATAGCAGCTTAATCAGAAAGCTCAGTCTGTGGCAGGTAAGTAAAGAAACTCAAAGATTTCCTCCAGTGTTCACAGTACCATTATTTGGCTGATCTGGCTGCACAGCTTGTGCCCCTAGGTCTTTATTGTGCCTCAAGAACAGTATCGTGTTTCTCAGCGTAAGCGCATGGTCGAAGTACCGCTGTGCTTCCCCTTCACCTGTGCTTTGAACCTAAGCAGCAAACAAAATAAACACAAGTGGCAGGTTGCTTCTATAAGCATCAATTACACAAAAAGATTAACAAATCGGTATTTTAAAGCTTTGCAACTGAGTAACAACCCTGCAGCTTATATGCAAAGGTGATCTACAGCAACTATTAAATGGAAAGTGAGCCTCAGTTGTGCTAATCAAATGGTCAGAAAGTACAGAAAGGCAACATCTATCAGAACTATGACTCAGTCTTCAGGTTAAAGATTTAAATGGACAGTCACTCCAACTGGTACAAAATGATACAGCAATTAACAGCACTCCTACATAATTCTCAGTTGTCCTTCTAGAACTGTCTTTGTAAGATGGACAGGGTAAACATTCCAGCACATAATGGTCCAACTTTCCTACCAAAATGTGCAGACCTTCACCAATACTCACACTTCACTAAAAAGAAAGTGATTTCCACTGACAAGCCTAATTCAAGGGTGTGTAAGGGTGTGTGTTCATGAACTCATTCTGCTCATTAGATTACCATATTCATATATATAGGTAAGGTGCATCCCTGAAAGTCATTAGAGGTATAAATGGTATGAATTAGAAACATTTTCACTGAACCCCTCCAATGTGGTATGCTAAGGTGCTTGCTTTTATCCTTGGATTACTAAAAAAGCAGTTTTACACAATGAAAATACTGGGGGAGTGGGGGGGAAGGGGTTGACTCCTTTAAAACATTAAGTGTTGAAAAGGCAATTCAGTCAACATGCAAAAGACTACCTTTTCCAGCTCCACCAAGAAGCTGTCAAGACTCTCATCCGACAGTTTCCCAACTTCAAACATAGTGACTGCATGACTTTTCAAGTTCTGGAAAAACAAAACAGAATTTTGTTAACTCCTTAAGAATGGAATGGGCAAGTAAAAGCAAAAAAAATATTTTTTAAAAACAAACAATAAAGAAGATTTTTTTTCATAATTACAGCTGCATTATTTTTAAGTCAAAGTATTTTAAAGCTCTATATATTTACTCTTAACTTAATATATTGAACAATTTTGACATACTGGTGAAAGATTTCCCATCATTAAAAAGGCAGTGAGAGTAGAATCAAACAGGAAGGCAATACGTTTTGTGTGTCCACTAGACAGATTCAGGCTGCTCACGCTGGCTGTTTCAGCTAAGAGAGAACAAAAAGAAAACATAAGGTCAGATTTGCTTTATTTAAAAGTAAAATCATCAACTTTAAGTCAAATCTATTTCAAAAAAAAAGGAAAACCACACCAATTTTATTGCTATACCAAATAGAACAGAATTCCCTTATCACTGCTACACTACTGATGTAATTCAGAACCTAGTATCTTTGTATTGATTCACATCTGTAATACAGATCAGCCTCAGCTTCAGACAAAAGCTATTTGGCTATAGAATTTTAAACCAAGCAGCAGACACCACCTCCCCCACTGCATATTCCGCATGAAAAAAAGAATCTACACAATCTATGTTTTACTTATTTTTAGACCCCTTTTATAAGTCCAAGTAATTGATCCTAATGTATTAAAATTTACTGTTAGCGCTAACCTGGATCATCTTGACTGTTGGTATCTGTATCTGTGGCTGATGACCCAGCTTCCTGTATAGGACTTCTGTTTTCCCCACTGTCCCATGAAAGCAGCATCTTTTGAGGGTCCAAAGTACTCCTATTAATGTGAATTAAAATCCACATCTATCGGTCACTGTAGCACCAGAGTATTATCTCTGCCTTCCAGTGCTAAGCAACCCACACATAGGCATACCCAGTACCTGGCTTCTGAAGCTTCTAAGCCCTAAACCAATTACATTTGAAATGTCTCAGAGTCCTTCAGCAGAAAAGTTTATTTGGGGACTGGAAAATACCAGATTTTAGAAAGAAAAAAAGAAAAATAAAACTAAGCCACCATCATTGAAGAAGAACCCAATGGAAAAAAAACCTTACTTTTTTTCTCACAGTCTGAATTAGCATTAAAGAAAACTCAGCCATAGCAGTCATTTAAAATGGCTTAATAGATACTAAGCTGAAAGTGCCAGACAACCCTTTATTAACAGAATTTGGCATTCCAACTGTGAGAACCCTTTACTGACTGGTATTAACAGTTTGTCAGGATTTGATATACCTATTAGATGTGTATCTCTACATCTAGATAGATTCCTATATCTAGATAGAGATATACAGGTGAGTGACAGAACTACTACAGTTCCTGACAGGAAGCAAGCAAAACTTATGTATATATTCCCTCACAGCAGTGCCAAGAGACAGTGTCTCTGTACTAGCACAGTTGTTATTTTGGGCCCCAGAAGTTTGAAGCAAATGTACACTTGTCTGCTTCAAAAGTGAGCAACTAGGCATTTAAATGTCAAAAAAGCCAGCACCATGCAACAAAAGCAGTACACTGAACTTAGAGGCTAAACTACCAGCCCTTATTCTCAGATTAAAAAAAGAGGATCAAGTATTCTTGTCATTATACACTACTGGAAAGCCAAATGAAACTTGCTGTTGCAGAAGTCAAAGCAAGCAACCAATAGCTTTACAATCATATTTTGCTGGTTATAAGCTTTCTCTTCAAAGAGAAAAATAAGCCTTGTGAAAGAATGAAGATACTTACTTCAGTCTATTTATCGAAGGAACATTCTTCCATGATGGATGAAGATTATCCAGGTTTATTACTTGGCCTTTTTTATGAGCAAAGCCTAACCGACAATACATGGACACAGCATTCTGAAGAAACATACACACAATAAACAACTGCTGTATCACACCAGGTTGCAAGACAATGAAATTTCCACATGAGGTTCAATGGATGAATTATACACACATACCTTTACTAAAGACAAGTCAATCTCTAGGACATTTGCAAGCTAAAAACAAAAAATCAAAACAGTATTAGCAATGCAGAGTAATTCACTGCTTGCAGGCTTTGGCATCTATTTGTTGGTTTTCTTTACTTTTAAACTTAAGTCTGTACTGGTAGGAGTTATTTGGTCTTCATTGAAACTGATGAAAAAAGGGAACAAAGCCTCCTAATTCTCCCATTTGAAATTAAATTAAAGAGACAGTTTCAAACCATCACAGTATGGAAGAGAAGCATGAGGTTTTCCTCCACTGTGCAATTTCTAGGGTAATAATGTAAATAATTTCTAGGTTAATCACACATTTCAGAGATACACAAAGAGAAAAACAAATCCTGGATTATATTTAATGGATATTTTTCAGGTGCTTATTCAGCAAGTTTTGAGATTAAGACCTTGGAAAATATATTTTTCATATTAAAATTATAAACATTTATCCAAAAGTTACATTCTTATTTTAAGCTAATCCCCCTGCATGTTTCACTGACAAAGAAAAAAAAAAAAAGAAGATTCTTTTTCTTTCACACTAGCAAAACAGACTTTGTCCCACCCATTTCTAACTCATATAAAATAGTCTACATTAGTGACTAATATATAAAATAATTCCTGTATAAAATCATTCCAGCTGATGGAATTGTTCCACTGAATTGAAGGTACTCCTTCAAGTCTGAAGTACTATAAAAATAAACAGGTTGGATCTTAAGCCTGGCAATACCTCTAAATAAACTCACTTGATATCGATCCATATCCCTGCCTTAAGTATTTTCAGCAGCGTGCTCTCAGTCCTCTTAAGCACTCCTATTTCCCTGACACAGGGTAAGTTTCACTTACCTCTGCCACATTAGTGTGTTCATCTATTGAAACAAATATCTTGTACAGGAGTGTTTCAAAGTAATCACCTTGCACTCTGTTCATCACAAAACCTTCCAGTGGTGGCACTGCAAAGAAGAATTACTTGCAAAATAACAAATTTTGTAACTTTTTTTTACCAAAGTAAAACTGCATTGAAATGAAAAAAAAATAAAATTAGACTTATTTTCATGGTACCAGCAACTCCAAGGATTTTCCAGTCACAAAGAATAAAATGCTAAAGACAGCATACATGGTATTTAAAATCCTCCCACTCCTGAAGTATAAAGTTGTCAATTTGTTTTCTAATGTAAAAACTAGAGCTACTCTGTATCACATCATAGCCTTGCTGTCTCCAGCTCATCCATTACAGGTAACTTCCAGTCATCCAGTCCACAAAATGATTTTGTAATATAGATGGAGAATAAATCATGGCTGGAGTGGGACACAAAAAAAATCCATACTGCCCACGCACTCCAGAGCTGAGACTCCCAAAGCTATTATCTATGCAGCAAGTCTCTTGTATCTAGAGGACTTTCATTTAACCAATCTCTGCTGCAACAATGACTGGTACTCTGCATGACCAGTTTCCAGACAATTTGTGTCTTTGCAGATTACACTGAATTCAGAAACCCGTGAGGACAGCATAGTGAGTTGTTTTAAGGGCTGCCACATACAATTTAAAAAAATGTTTTAATAGGGTTAATAACACTTGGGTAGGAAAAAAATTCATAGCTCAAATGTTTTGTTTAAGCAAACTCATGCACATAGACAAGCAGCTTCTACAACAGAGAACCTAAAGGGTAACTGAAATAAAAGCAAGAAAACAGCATTAAATATTTACTTACCTGCTATACAGCTGTCATCAGATATTGGTACATCGAGGTAAATAAACCCTTTGTTATATAAACCTTTGTAAATAAAAGTACATCATTTTACAAAAAAGAAAAAAAAAACAACAACATTTTCCAAAGTAGTAATGATACAAAGTACACTTCCCCATCAGCCAATTCAGAATTTAAAGTCGTTTTTCCTAGTAGCCTGTGCAGTAGAATATTACTTTGCAGTGCATGGACCAATAAATCACATCTAATATTAAACAAATGTCACCCTAAAGCAGAGCTTTTTACTTGCAGCCTGTTGCAGTAGACTTGGAGGTCTACAAGTACATCTAGGACAGCACAGCAGAATGACCACAGACCGAAGCAGCTACATTTGACAGAGACAAGCACATGTCTGCCTAAACATTAACTTAGTTTTCACCATCATCACCATACTGTCAAGAAGTGGGGTTTTTTCACCCTCAAATAGTTTTGTCAGTTGAGGATGCTGGCTGCATTTCAATTCCACTCTAACTCAGGCTGGAACTCGCATGCTTTGTAGCAAACTGAATCACATCAGTTCTGGTGGTCCTGATGTGCTCTTCCCACATATGTTCACAGAAAGCTGTTTTTACAAAACTGCAAAAATCTGGGGCAGTTCAACAAAGCTGCAGCAGATATAAATGAACATTGCATATAACAAGGACAATAATATAGAAGATTTTCAAATGACACCTTGCCCACATGAGACTGAATTGAGCAGTAAGTATCTCAACTGAATTCTGCAGCGTACATAAGCCAGGGTAACTTTTTAAGGAAGGGCAAAACATTTCAGCATGGTTCTCTTTAGAGTTTAAGGTTTGTAACAGCTATACTCTAATAGTAAAGCACAAAGCTAAATTACACAGTATAAAATAAGCCAAATTTATTGTCAGTGGTTCCTTTGAGGTTACCCAAGATTGTTTCACCCACACTACATTTGTGATTCTGTGAATAACAAGCAACAGCTGCTAATGGTTCACTGCCAAACCATTTACAAGATCCAGGCTGCAGCCTGCACAAGCTTCTGAGTGTTTCCCTTGACCTCCTCTTATGCTTCAGCTATCTACAACCTCTCTTATTCCTAGCCATCAGAAACTAACAATTTACAAAGCAAGATCTACAAACAGAAAAGGAATGTTCAACAAAAACTTACTGTGAACTACACTGAAGTCTAATGAACCAGCAAGCTGAGGACCTGAATCAATTATCTTATCAATAGCAGACTTCTCCGATGTAGTACAAATCTAGGTAAAAGAAATGTTACTTTCTTGTAGAAATGAATCTATGCATCTCATTTAATACCACTCTAAAATCCCAAACGTTTCAGCCTCAAATCTGTCATAAGCATTATAAGAATAGAGGAAGTAATGCATGCGTTGAAGAATTAACTGCTGTTCCTGTTAGTCTCACATTTTTTCCACTTGTCCCTGCACAAAATTATGTGTGCTCTAGGAATGGCACTTAATTGAACAAGTATTTGGCATGTCAAGTCCACGGTATAATAGGTTTGCTCTTCAAAACTTCCAAATTAAGCGTTCAGCCACAAAACAAAGAGGTCCATTACAGTATCAAAGTCATGTTCTTCAGTTAACTACTCTGGGTTGATAGGATGTCAGAAAACAAGTAGCCACTGCCAAGGTGTTCCAAATAGCAGCAAAAAAAGAAGATTCCATCACTGATTTCAATGTGTTCAAACCAAAAAGCAGAGAGAAGGAATTAAATCCAGATCAAACGACTAGCTGAATGTAAATAGAAACTGCAAAAATGGAAGCAGAATGAGAATGAAACATTAATTCTGCTCACAAGATTTACAAGAGCAAACAATTAAAAAAAAAAACAAACCCCAACCACCAAGGAGCAGAAACAATGAAAAAATATGAAATCAAATCCACTAACATTGTAATTACATTCAAGGTGAAGAGTCATTCAAAACTGAGCGGTCAGGGCTTAAATACAAAATTGAGAAACCATATTTTGTTGCTTCTTCCCCACGGAGCACATTATCATGCACAGCAGTTACCACAGACCACAGACTGGTTGACACTAAACCATCTCAGCACTGTACACAGTGCAGAAACTACGAAGGAGAGAGAGAGTAGAATGTATCAACAAAGAAAACATCACAATTTCCACGAGTTCCAATCTTATTTCCATAAAAGCTGTTACAAACCTACAACATGATCTTTGCATACTCTACACAAAATAAAGCCCCTGCATTCAGGGGCTATCAGCACAACTAAAATTAAAGATGGAATCCACACTAAAATACCTTGATGTCATCCTCAGTGATGTAGCCAGACTGCACGACCCACCATGCTTCTATAGCAATATCCACAGGTTTCACAGGTAACAGATCGTGAGCAGTTTTCCTTCTGAAAAATTTCTGCAGTGGTACAGTCCATTTGAGATAGTAATAAAGAGCATTTCACATGTGCAGACAGACATTTACCTTTATACAAACTGATTTTTATAAACATCAGTTTTTAAGTACTTGGTACTCTCAGGCTGGACACACACAAATACCATTAGCCTTGTCACTCAGTATGTTTCCTTTCTCTCTCAAATCATACAAAAGTCGCAAGAAAATATTATTTACATGTGATGCTGTTAAGTCTTCCCATAAACCTGTATTTTTTTAATCCATGTTGTAAGTGTCACTGATTAAAAATTAATATCAAAGTCCACATGGAAACTATGACATTTCCCAATGTGGACAGGTAAGGGAGTACAGCAAACAAAGTATACAAAAGGGATATTTTAAAGGAGGTCAGTGATCTTAAAACCAAACAAAACACCCAACAATGCAAAACCAAAATGAAACAAAAAACGACAAACAAACAAAACACCCAAACAAACCCACAACATTTTAGGAACATAATTTGTTTACTTTAAAGGACAAAGCATCCCACATTCTCAATAAGCATAGAGCTAATAAAGTACAGTGAATGTCAGTCCAGGGAAGAAAAAACAAAGGACATTATTAGACCTAAATAGTTTCTCTTCCATTGTATACTTTTTGATTCATTCTATCAGCTTCCTATTTTGATAAGGACACGTTTGGTCAAAGGAGCACTGTGAAGCAACTGCAAGAGTACTTAGGACTCTCCTGAAGAAAGACAGGAACTGTTGCAAACTAAAGGGCCAATTTCTACCAGCAGTTATTACAGTGTTTTCCATGTGCTGTTCATATGCTAGGATGCCTGTTCAGACTCACTGACATCACCTTACAGAAAAACATACATACTACAAAAATTTACATCTAGGCAGAAGACTGTCACAGACTAAATCAACCCTGATCTCAACTGCACCCACAGAGCATAAAATAATTCTACCAGAACCAGTATTGTTATTCCATGTTTACACTGGTCCAGAGACATGAGTTATCTGGTGCCACATAGTAAATATAGCTCTGAAAATACAAAATTAAAAATTAAAAAAAAAAGTATCACTGAATATCTTTTTCTTCAGTATACTCTGATTTTAAATTCGTAGAATGGCTTAGGTTGAAAGGGACCTTAGAGATCATCTGCTCCAACCTCCCCACCATTGGCAGGGGATGCCTCTCAACTACTCAGCTGTTCAAGGCCTCATCCAGCGTGGCCTTGAACATCTCCCAGGGAGCAAGCACCCACAACCTTCCGGGGCAACTCATTCCAGAGCCTCACTATGAAGAGCTTCTTCCTAATATCCAGTCTAAACCTAATCTCACTCATTTTAAAACCATTTCCTCTTGTCCTATAGCTTGACACCCTTATGACAAGTCCCTCTCCCACCTTCCTCTTGGATCCCTTCAGGTGCTGGAAAGCAGCTATAAGGTGCCCTTGGACCCTTCTCTTGGCTTAACAACCCCAGCTCCCTCAGCCCATCCTCACAGCAAAGGTGTTCCAGCCCTTGGATCACCTTTGTGGCCCTCCTCTGGACTCGCTCTTTATTAATTTCAGGAAACATAATATAATTAACAATACACTACATCACAATCAATCAGCCACACTATTAAACTAACCAGGCCCATGACATTATTCCATTCTTCATTTCCTATTAAATAATATATAAGGAGAGGAAAATGAAGGAAAGAGAAAATTAAAGACAAGCTTACCTTTGAAGACCTACATTGGTTCATTAGATCTATATATTGGTTTCTTCCTATACCAAGAAGTCTTAGACCTGAAAAATAAGTAAGGTTTTAATTCACTTGTTTAAACTGAAGATACATAAATCATTCTTCAAAGTCAGACCTACAATATTTTTAATTACTCTTTCTTCCTGTATGTGCAAGAGCTAAGCTCAGTTGTAACTGAATTTTAGAGAGCTGTATGAATTTAAAAACAGAAAATAAAAGATTAAAAATGAAAAATAATCCCCTATGACTCAAGTCACAGAGTAGCAGGGAACAATCCTTTTCTCTCCTACACTCATATCAACAGATAATAACTACGCTTCAAATTAACAGGGCTAAAGTTGTAAGAGATCATGGTCAACCCACACCACACTGGATTAGAATTCTAAATAAGAATTAGAGCAGAAAAGGTCATATAAGCCTCTAAGGAAGATGATCAAGATACAGTTGAGCTAAACTAAATCAAAATTGAATTCAGTAATCTCCAGCCTTCAACTGTTAAGGAACTACGAACAGACCTGAAACTCATCAGTTTTAATCTACACTCCAAGTCAGTTTTGACTTAAACTTTTGACACTAGTTTTTGAGGAAATGCTAATTATGTCCCTCAATCCAGACTGATACTAATTCTCAGGAGTGTCAACTGTCCTCCAGTGTCTTGCTAAAGCTTTCTGCCCAACACATGCTGAAAAATGCACTAGAAAAGGACCAGCAACTCAGCTTGATGATGCACAACATTGAGGAAGACTTTTCACGCAAAAACCCAAGCAAACAGGAATGCAATATAAGTGAGGACAGAACCTGAACAAAGGTTTGCACATAACTATCTGTATTTAAACTAGCCTACCTACAGTGCAGACCATACAGACAGAACTCTGTATGGACAGTACACACTCCTTAATATCACTCTTTAAATGCTTCTATCTCTTCCTTCATGTGCTTATGTTCAAGCAAACAGATGCCTGTCAATTCATTTTTAGAAGCTCCTCATTTCCAAATTCACTGGAAGCAATATTGCAAGTAGGTAATACTTACAGTCAGCAGCAGTGAAGTTGGGTAGTGAATCATAGCTTTTTTCACTATTCATTATATCCTTAAAAACACAAGAAAACTTAGTTACAGTAGGAAGGTTATTATTTCAGGAAAGAAGGTCCGAAATTCTGCCTTTTTTCCCCAAGAAAAAATTAAACAAATATATTGAAGTCAGTTACCTTATCAAACTTGCCTGTTATTTGATTAATCATTACACAATAAGTTAAATAAATAAAAAATTAGAACTTCTGTTTAATGGAAGCTTTAAAAATGCTCACTGAAAGAATAACAAAATCCTGTCTCTGTCTTCAAAAAAAAACCCCAGCACACAGAATTGCTAACAGTAATAACAGAATAAGCTGACAACTAATCTGTTATGTCTGCAATCACTATACACAAAATAAAAAAAAACCTCCTGATATCCAGTGAAAATAAAAGAAGGTTGCCAGAGAGCTGGCAGAAAACAGAACCATCTTTGTTCTCATAAAGAAGGATCTGCTTCAAGCTTTTGAAAAAGCTTTTAACATGGTTAAGTGTCCTTTTTTGACAAAAGAACAGAAAGGAAAAAGATTCAAATGCCTTGGTTTTAAAAGCAGGAATTTTCTTTGGTTTATTATTTTAATGGAATGAGGTATTTATTTCACAGTTTGAGTGGAAAGGCACAAATCAAACATCAAAAGAGAAAGACTGACCTTCGAGTAAGTCCCACCCCAGATCCACATAACAAAGTTCATCTCCTGAAAGGCTAATGGTGGGAGAAGCCAAAAAAATGCAGGTACAAAGTTCTCTGGAAACTTCCCTTACCGTTTCCTTAAGTTGTTAGCAGACCCTACCCAAAACCAAACAAGCCACATGACACACCTCACATGAATTACAGGGGGCATTACCAACATCTCTAGGACAGCAAAAAAACATAATCTTGCCATAGTTTTGTACTCACCTCCATTATTCCTGTGTAATAGGAAAATGGGGTTACCCTCAGACCTTTCACCATGATGTCAGACAAATGGTAAGGATACAACATGAGATGATCTCGACTGTATTTTAACAGATCCTCATAATATTTACGTTCGTCTTTCTTGACATGCTTAACTGCAAGGGAAAAAAAAAGTTACACTGTTCAATAAAGTTCAATTAAAACAAAGTACTACAACAGAAGGATTAAGAACAATTGATAGAATATTAAAAAAAAAAGTATAGTGCAGGGATTTCTGCATGTTACAAGTACTCTCAGAGCCTTTAAGGATGACATTAGAACAGATTACATTGTTTTTACAGGTCACAGGAAGTGGCACACTGAGAACTCACATAAGCTACAAAAAATTCTTTTAATTAGTGAAACTATTATCTATTAGGAAGATGAACAGATGCAGTCAATGCAAAATAAATTGAAGGTCATAGCCAATAGCTCATGTGAGTCAGGGCCACTGTCTGCATTTCATCTAGTGACAGGCCGTATTTTATTAAACCTCACTTAATATCTCTTAATTTCTTGGGAAAGGGCAGCGTAACTATAGCAGGAATTCAGCTCCACTCAGTATACTTACAGAGAGCCTCACTAGAAAAGTTGCCAAACGGACTCAAAAGTCAACACTTTTCTCAATGTTTTATCTCTTTAAAGTATTTATTTTAGGGGGAAGGAGGGACCTTTGAACAGGATTACTTCTTGCAGTTTTACAGCAAAGCCAAGCTTCTACCCGAAAGAAGTTAATTTGCTTCTTTACTCACCTAAGTTATTCCGGTATCGTAACTGATTGCGAATGCTGTAGAGTACGACCTGCCTTTCATATTCCCTCTGAGAGTTTCCAAGACCCTTGAAAACATAAATGCCTTTTAGCTGACATACACAAAAGCCGTTTAGTTAAGCCACTGCAAAGTATCTTATGAGGAAACATAAGCAGGCAGTTGTCATTACATAGGGAGCCCTCCAGTTCAATACCATGATAGCATCTTTAATCTCTGTATGAGGTCAAAACTATCTTTAGTTAAATAGGACTCTCTACATAGGATTTAAGCAATAACATTAAGATTTTTTTTTTTTACCAGTACCATTCCGACTAAAAGAGTGAGTATCTAACTCTCCAATCAAAGGGTTTTAACCAGCTTTTGGAAGACATGAGCCATGTAGTATTTTACCAAGCATTCAAGCATCTTGCCAACTTCAAAATTGCCCCAAATTAGTGTAGCACAAATCAAGCACAGTCAATGACCTGTGAAACTTCAACTGCTGCACTTAAGAAACTTATAATGCATAAAGTAATGAAACAATTCAAGTTATAGCTTCACCAGTTAAGGTAATCAAGTGATCTTTGGTTGCAACATTAATCTATAGGCATAGCACATTGGCTCACTATCACAAAATAAGATGAATGGAGAACTTTGGTCAATGCTTTAATGCCTTATTTCAAAAGCTGTCCCCTCCAAGTTCTTCATGTTGCTCTTCTACTCTGCCTCTACAAGTGATCTGAAGGTTTTCCTCTTTCCCTCCTAATTCCCTCATTCATGCTCATATTAAAAAAAGATCCTTAAAAGGCACTTTACTGTATATGTGGGGTGAAGTAGTAAGCTGTATACACATGGCAGAACCAGGTATTAGAAAAGAAACACCTGGTATCATAGACAGGGTCTCTAATAGATAAAACATCCAAAATGGGATCCAAGTATTTGCCCAAACTACAATAACATTAAGAAGCTACTCTGCCATTTCAATAAACAAAACAGCATTCCAGAACTTAAAGTAAATAACCCATTAAATACTAGCATATTTTCTATTCTGAATTACAAAGCCAACAGTATGGCACTCAGCTAGACTGGTAAAAAGAAATCATCATCACCCATACCCTCCTTACAGCTCCTGAAATATCAGACTCAAGGAATTCAATTACTCAGGGCCCGCAGCCTCCACTCATCCTCTCCATTCTTCCTCTGTGCAAGAGCAGGAATTGTTTAACTGCATCTGCTTTCAAGCAGCTCAAGACTCTGGAGACAAACACCTCCTCTTGACTTGACGTAGTACCTCCCCTCGGCTATCAGAGGCCCATTAAATCCAGCAAATCAATATTTCATGAGGTTTTCTTTTCCATGAGCCACACAATGCCAGCTCCCTGGCTACCAAAACAACCAGGCTGCACAAGTCTCTGCTAACACCCCACTGTCCAGGGGTTGTGTGAGGGATACTTGCCTCAGCTGGTTACAGCTGCACAAACTGAAAGAGAACACCCTCACTGCCATACCTCTCTCTGCCCACAGAGACCCCAAACCACCCTGAGTCCCACTCTGCTCACTGAGCTCCCCGCCCCGAACACACACCTGCAGGCAGGCAGCCCTCCTCACATACACACTCCATACCACCATGATACCCATTCTTCCCCCTTGTGGGGGCCCCACAGCACTCCCTACCACGACCCCGTACTTCCCTCTCCCTCCAAAAAGCCCCACGCCCGCACCCCCCTCCTTACAGCCTCACACCTCCCCGCCACGCAGGCACCCCACGGCTGCCAGGGCAGGCGAGACTGAGCCTCCACGTCTCCCCGCACATCCGCCTGACGTCTTCCCACCCTCCCCTTCCCCGGGCCGGGAGCTCAGTAGCTCGGACCCTGCCCGCCCACGGGCACCTGCTTGACACTAGCCGGCAGCCGGCTCCAGGGGTAGTTGTGGCGGATGTGGAACTCCACGTCGATGTTCATGGCGAGCAGGCCCCGCCGACCCGAGAAGCCCAGCCGCCGGGAGGCGCTCTAGCCCGGGAGGCGCTCTAGCCCAGGGGCCGCCCTGCCCTCGGCCTCCCGCCGCAGCCGCCTCCCGCCACTTCCGCGTTTCACCCCCGGAAGCAGCTAAAACGTCAGGTCCGGGGCAGCAGGGTCCGGCTCCTGCCTGGCGTGAGAGCTGCAAATGTGCACGGTGGTGGGCAAAAGAGTTCTGCGGCCTGCCTTCGTTCCTGGATCAGGCAGAGTCACTCGTCTCTTTCCCCAGTTTCGCGGGGCGGCGAGATTTCGGTCGTATTCAATGAGCTGCTGCGCTGCAGGCGGAGGTGGGGCTTGTGCTGCAGCCCGCGCGTTCAGTCGGCGGTAGCAGCAACGGCAAGAGTAGGAGTGTGGAAGCTTGACAGACCCTGTGGTGCTACACCAGCCTTACCGCGCCGGCACTTGAGCCTCGAGAAGGTTATCCCTCGGCTTGGCTGCTTTTCCCATTCAGCAACACAGACTGAGAGCAGATCCAACTTTAAAAAACTTCTGTTGCGTGCTTCGTTCATTTTAACATGAGATTCCTAGTGCAGTTCATGGTACACCTGGACAAATTGTCAGCGAGCCCTGGAACATCTGTGAGGACAGGCTGAGAGTATTGGGGGTAGTTCAGCCTGGAGAAGAGAAGACTGGGTAGATATTATTGCAGTGTTTTGGTACTTAAAGTCAGGGACAGGTTTTTTAGCAGGGTCTGTTGAGATAGGACAAAGGCTAATGGCTAACAGACTAGGTAAAAGGAAGATTTTTTTTTTTTGGTTGGTTGGTTGGTTGGTTGGGGTTTTTTTTCAATGAAAGTGGTCCAACACTGGCACAAGTTGCCCAGGGAGGTGGTAAATGCCCCATCCTTGGAACCATTCAAGGTCAGGGTGGAGAAGGCTCTGAGCAACCTGATCTAGTTTAAGATATCCCTGAGTCACTGCAGAGGAGTTGGACTAGATGACCTTTAATGGTCCCTCCTCACCTCAAAACGTTCTATGATTCTGTGCAATGCTATTGACTGCTCCAAAGCAAGGACAGGTATTGGAACAGAAATAAACATTTCATTTAGCAGTGGCTGTGGGCTGTGGCAATCCAGCTACACAGTCTGCATAGTGTGGACTATAAAAGTTTGCAGACCTGAGTACTAACAGCAGCCCATCCTAGTCAAAGGGTCTTGAGCAAGTGAGTAAATATCAAGGAAGCTGCTTCAAATAAAAAGCAGTCCTTATCTTACAACCTGGGTTATTGTGAGTTTATTTAAAGTCTTGTCTGGGTCAAAATCAGTGCAAGCTTCCCGTGCAGATTAATTTTTTAATTGCTTAAGCGTCAAGCAATGCAAGATGACAGAATGGCTCTATTTTTAATACTACACAACATTTTAATGAATTACCGACATAATGAACAAAGCAAGTGAGGCCCTGGTCACTTGCACCATTTATTTTTTAGGGCTGTTATCCTGCATACTCTAAGAACCCTGGAGAAGTAATGACAGATCTGAAAGAGGACCAACAGCAATATAAGGAAACAGTGCTCTGTTATCTTCTAATACGTCTCCAGAGAACTACAGATCCGGATCTCCAGTGTCACTGGTGTCTTTAGAATCCCACTTTTATTTAACTGCAGCCACAAGGCCTCAGCTGGCAGATATGCCTCGTGGTGCCCACATGCAGAGACTCTTGCAGCTGAGGAGATAGTGGTCAGCTCACATGATGATCTCCAGAATCTCAGATAAGGCTTTCCTGCTCATGTCACTGGTGGGATTCAGTCCAGGAACAGTCAGAGCCTATGAATCTGACCTCTTCCCTCAAATCACTTAACCCAGTTGTTAGGTTTCTTAGGAGCCCTTCTTTGTCACACCCTACAGTGGTTTATAAATAAACTATGAAGAGACATTAGTAAGAAACCTTATTTGCCTTGCCCATTTCCACATAAGACAGATGGTACAGGTCTTTGACTGGTACTATCTGTTTGCTTTTGATATCAGTAATTAGACACACCTCTCTGTAGGGCAGGACATTCTTTATTTTTGAATGGTTCTGAGGTAAATTATCTTGTTAGTGGCACCACCACCCAAATTATACTTGTAATAGGACACAGACATGAGAATTCACAAGCTAAGAATTCAGGTGCTCAGGATAACAGTAATGTATGCAGTATTCCATTATAGTCTTATCAGCTGCCTCAGACTTTTCAGTCATAGCACTGGCAAGAGGGAAATAAACATAAGTCCATTAGAAAGAAACTATCACATAGGGTAGAGCTTCAGAGAGGCAGAACTGTGATTTTAGAAGCCAGTATTGAAAGTACTTGATTTTTAACAGGATTTAAAGTTTTTATCAGAAAGGATATTGAACAACAAAATTACTTTCGGGATTTCAATCAGTTCCTCGTTTAAAATCAGGAGTAGCAGCTTGGCATCGTCTATTGACTTCCTCTATTTCTTGACATCTTAGATTCTTCTCCAAATTGGACATTTGAAAGCTTTAGTCCATCTTGCAGTTTACCCCTGTTAGTGAATGTCTTGGTAAACTTGTTTTAAAATATTTTGGTTCCTGGTAGTGTCCCATCAGTCTCTGGGCAGCCCACTGCCCTTTTTGTCTGGTCTGGATACATCTCCATCCAGATACTGCTCAGGATTCTTCTGGTTGTCTCTGCTTTCTGCAAATTCACAGCCTGACCCAGGTTCACCAAACATCAGCAGAGTTGAGCAGGAATGCCAGTCACCACTGTTAAGAGCCGTTTCACAGCTCGTACCAATACCTCAGTCAGGGTTGGTGAATTACTCATGTAATTCACAAGCTGAGTTTCTCTGTCACACAGAGATCCAGGGAAAGCCCTGTCTCTCCAGAGAAAGTTCTATCTCTTGCAGATAGGCAAAGAACCATCCTGCTCTCCAGGCATGTAGACATGCTGGTGCCACCAATACTCTCTGCCAAAAGCACAAAGCTCAGCCTTACCTGTTACCACCTTGATCCTTTGTTATTTCACTTACTTTGCTAAAACAAAGGTTTTCATTGTTTGTTCCATTTAGCCTCAATTAAAGCCCATCAGGTATAACTGATTCTGTGGTTGCTTTTAGAGCAAGGACTCACTTGGTGGTCACCAGCAATAATTTCCAGAGTGGCACTGCAGTGTGTGATGTTTCTTACCTGGCACAATATTTAATCTTCTTTTTCATGTTTTTGAATTTTCCATGCTCCATACTTTTCAGAGGGGAATGTTTATAGGCAGCCTTTGATAAGCCCTTAATGCTTTCTCATCCTCTCTGTCCAGCCTGCTTGATCTTGCTGTGGCATAAAACCTGTCCCTCAGTCTTCCATCCTGCTGGCAAAAGAAGGAAGAAATAGTTTGAGGTGGACTCCCTTCACAAGATACCAAGAAATGCTTCTATCTCATTGCCTGGGGTACATCACCCACAGGAATGCAATCTTCAGGACTTTTGCAGTGTATCAGTTCTGTTATTTACAGAGCTGAAAAGTACCCTACCAGCCTTAATTTTTGATAATTATACAAACTTTCTAACTCCCAATACATAACATAAGTCAGTCAAATTCATCACTGAGAGAAACACATCGTTGCCTACTGATACGCTGTTTGCATGTTTAGACAGAACATTTGCCTGCACACCAGATAAAGTATGACTCAATCTGCTGTTTGTTTTAAACCCTTGCTGAGTTGCCCCTTCTGGACTGCTATATTTCACTCACAACCAGTAACAGCATAGGGTTGCCAGTCTGTATTTGATCTTAGGATTTCCCTCTGGCCTCACAGATTCCAGAGAAACCCTGCAGATTTTTTCTCTCCAACTTTAGTGTTTCTTTTAATGTCAGTTGGGATGGCTTTATTCCCAAAAATATTATGAAAGAAGTGGGTAGTTCTCAGCTCACTGAAGGCTTTGAAGATGCCTTTGAGACAGTGTATTGCCACAAAGCATTGAATCGTGGATAAAATTCTTCATGCTTACGTTTGACTTGTACATTGCATGTGTTCAAACACCATAATCAAGGCTTATCGTTTATTTTTAAGCCTGTTTGAATGGTAGTGAGGTCTTTGCAGAAAAGTGCTATCAAACCATTTAAAGCCTAGAAGTAATACAGCACTTTCATTAACACAGGGATTTGCTTACTGTTTAGGTATCATGTGTATAATTTTCCACCCCCTGAACTTCTATACATTCACATATACTTGTTTTCTTCTCTTACTTTTCTCTGGGTGTCCCACCTGAGGTCTAAAGCACAACCTTAGCTGGCTGCCAGGTGCCCACTAAGTTCTTCTCTCACTCTCCCTCCTTAAAAGGACAGGAGGAGAAAATGAGATGAAAAAGCTTGTGGGTCGAGATAAAGACAGGGAGATAGTTCACCAGTTATTGTGATGGGCAAAACAAGCTTTGTTTAGGGAAACTAATTTATTCTCTTGCCAATTAAAAATAGAGTGGGATTGTGAGGAGCAAAGACAAAACTAAAACCACCACCAGCCCACCTTCTTCCAAGGCTCAACTTCACAACTTCATTTCAAACTTTTCTACCTCCTTCCCTAAGTGGTGCAGGGCGACAGGGAATGGGGGTTGCAGTCAGTCCATAATACTTTGTCTCTGCTGCTACTTCTTCTTCATGTTCTTCCCCTGCTCCAATGTGAGCTCCTTTCTCCGTGGGTCCACAGGTTCTGCCAGAAACCTGGTCCAGTGTGGAGCCATCCATGGTCTGCAGGTGGATATCTGCTCCACTGTTAACCTCCATGGGCTGCAGGGGTCCAGTGTGCACCACCATGGTCTTCACCACCTGCTGCAGGAGAATCTCTGCTGGAGTGCCTGGAGCACCTCCTCCCCCTCCTTCCTCACTGCCCTTAGTGTCTCCAGGGGTGTTTCTCTTACATCTTTCTCATTCCTCTCTCACAGCTGCTGTGCAGTATTTTTTACCATTTCTTAAACACATTATCACAAGAGACACCACTAGCAGTGGTAAGTCTGTTTTGCCTCTGTCTAGCATAGGGGCAGCCCCCAAGCACCCAATCTTTTCTCACAGAGGCCACCCCGCAGGTCCCCCACTACCAAAACCTTGCCACATAAACCCAATGAAAACAGTGAGGTTCTGTTTAACATATATTGTAGGAGCTGAAGATTCCTAATGGCAAATTAAATACCACTAAGTCCCATAAGATCTGGGATAAATTGTTCAGAGAAGGCATCATTCCTTCTCAAATGTTTGGAGAACTCCCATTGGACGCTACCATAGCTATATGTTTTAAATCATTGTGATAACAATTAGAGGAATTAGTATGTGTCATCTCAAGGCTTATATTCTGAAATCTTTGTTTTCCTTAGAGAAGCCAGCCAACAGGATGTGATGTGAGATAGTGGGGATAATAAAGCCACCATGGAATGATGAATATGCCCCACCTTGAAATGACTAGAATTTAAATAATGTCAGAAGTTATTGATTAACCCAGGGTTGGGTAGGATTTAGCTGCTCTAGTAAAAGTTGACTACTCCATCTGAATGCTTATTTTACTGAAGAGCAGAAGGGTTGCATCTTCCACACTTGAGCTAAATGGGGGGTTCACAGGTAAGTAATTATTTCATTTGGATTGTCAAGAATGCAACAATTTTCTGGGTTTAGTTTTGCTCATTTTTACTTTAAATGCTATGTAATGCAGCTGCAAAATTAGGTTTAACCTCAGAATCTACTTTAAGTGTGGGTAGGAAGCTTGTATGTGGCTGGTAACATTGCTTAATTGCAATACATGAATAATTAAACTGTTATTGCAACAGAGAGATTCTGACTGTTTTAACACTCATAGCTTTGAGGAAATGAAATTACGTCATGGGAAAACTACTTTTAGTTTATCAAATTTGTGTTGGAACGCTCTGAACACCAAAATAATTCTCTAAATATGTATGAAAATATTCTTTTCCCAAAGACCAACACTTTGAAAAGTTGGCTAAGTTTATCGCTGACAAGTAGAGACAGGAGTAAGCTCAAAGTGTGGTGCTCACAGAGAGACCTGATTAAAACCCAGGTGTAAAGATTTGCTATGTCAAATTGCTGTATGAGCTTTGATTGAGACAACTTTGGCTAGCATTTGGGTATTTAATAATTAATAACTAACTTGGCATGAAGATATTTAACCTCAAAACAACCTGATTGTCAAAAGTTTTCATGGTAGTTGTGAATGATCAGTGCTTCTGAAAATTAAGTAGCTTGTGCTGAAGTAGTTGCTAGGTTTTAGCTCTAATTTTGAAACTAGTAGTTAAAAAGCAATATTTATTCAGCAACACATTTTCTCCTCGAATGCTGAAAACCTGCAGTTTACAGGATGTATGAAGAAAAGACAGCCTGTTTGCTGCTGCAGACTACTGTTACACTAGCTTCTCTAAGATTTATATTGTTTTATTATCTGGCTATTTTTTAATTCAAATTCAGCAAGGCCTTGAGAGATGCTGAACATGTGCTGCTTTTGGACCAGCTCTCCAGGACCTTTCTTTTGTCAGACAGAGCAAGACAGCCTGTACCATTTGTGCAAACCTCCAGCTACTAAGCCAAGAAGCTTAGCAGCTCCTTCCTGTGAAAGGATGGGTGGTCCCAGCCCCTCATCATTTTGCAGCCTTGCTGTTTGCAGGGGAGAAAATTCTTTTTGTCCTCTACATAGGAAACAAGGCCAAGAAAGCTTCTGCTGCACAGTCCCATGTGTCCACATAACTGCACATCATAGGGTTGTCAGCAGGCATCTCCTGAGGGTCCTGACCCTGGAGAGCCTTTCACTGGACATTACACTGACTGCAGTGTAAAACAAGCATATTCAATTTAGGTTTAAACTAGCTAGGTGAGAGATGACAGCACTACATCTCAGGCAGCTCTATACTGGACTAGATAACATGGATCTAGGTGCAGTATGCCAGAGTTGGGCTGTAGGCTTCAGTGGGAAGAGGTGTGACCCTTCATTGCAAGAGAATCTTGTAATTCAGGCCATGACTCACCTGGGAACTGCATCATTCAGTGTTTGTCCTTAGAAAATTATAGATAGTCTTGGAGAAATGCCCACATCTGTATCAGAGAACCAGTTCTGGAACAGCCTGACAATATTCAGTTCTTAACAGAGCTTTTCAGCTGCATTTTGTTCTTTTTCCTAACCTCGTGTTTTGCAGCCATAGGTTGATGAGTGTCTTCTTTATATATTGTGTTTTTTAAACCTCCAGAGCAAGTCTTACAGTCTCACAGAGGATATACGGAAACCAACCATAGGGACCACCAGTTTGTCAGCAGATGAACCAGTAAGCACTTTATTTAACAAAGAATGGAAGGGGCACCTTGGTGTTGCAGCACATGTTGCTGTGGTTTCTGGTGGCTGTGAAAGCCCTGCAATGCACAAAGGCAACTTCTTTTTCAAGGTCAAGACTGGTACTGGAAAGCTGGGTAAAACTGGGGTGTTTCATTCTGTTGATACTGAGTCTTTCCAAAATTGTGTCTGCTTTGAAATTTCAGAAGTTATGGTTTTTTTTGTTTTTTTTTTTAAATTAGACCAGTTTCTGTTGGGAGAAATATGAATTATCCATGTTAAATGAAGTATTTTTGTTAGTGAAATGGATTTAGATTTTTTTAACACCTTAATTTTTAAATTAAATACTGAAAGCTAAGCAATGTTAAAACAAAACAAACACGAACAAACAAACAAAAGTCCCCCACACATGACGTTCCATTACAAGGACATTAAAATGAAACATTTTTAGCTATATCAAAATGTCTCATTTTAAAATGGAATTTTCCTGAACATGTTAATTTGAACAAATGTTTAGAAAAAATTGCTTTCAGCTAAAGATTTCCAACCAGCTCTGAAATGTGCTCTTGGACACTGAGCCTTTGATGCAGCATTACAGCTCCAAATCTGCCTATTTCCACACAGTGTTTGCTCTCTGAACTTGATCCAGTCCCTTTTTCTACAAAGTTTTTGACTGCACATTCTTAGAGATTTAAAGTCTAATTATTTTCTTTGTTTGCAGTCTGACATCAGCCTTATTTGTATTTCTGCTGTTTTTCAAATTGCCACATGTAGAATTGATCCACCTAAAAATCTGGGTAGCTGCTTTGCTGTAAACAAGGTGCCTTTGAGACATTTTGGGAATAGCAGCGCTGGTTTTGGTGATGTGATGGTTTGAGAAGTTTGATTGATTTTGACTTTTGTGAAATCCTGTCATTGTTTTTTAACCTTCTGTCTATTAAGACTCCAAGAATAATCTTCATGCATTGTTTTGTTGTTCTCTGTGATGTTTGTGGCTTGAATGGATCTGGAAAGCGGGAGTGTTCTTTGCTTTTAATTTAAATGGATTTTTGAGAATCTCTGGGACACCCTTGAATTTCATCATGTATATCAGCCCACACCTTTTGTATTTCATCATGTAAAGCAGCCCACACCTTTTGTTAGGGAGGACTCTGTAATGTAAGAAGCTGGGGGGGAGGTGTTCAGGTTGTCATGGGCCTGATGGTTTGAGAATTTTAAGGTTAAAAACTTAGTTTAACCTGGAGAACGTTTCTGCCTGAGGAGTCCTCTTGGAGATAAGCTCACAGACATGACAAGGGCTTCTGTGTTGCCTGTGGGCATTTCTATCATTGCAGAAATGTTTCTTTAATACAAGTATTTCTTATCACAGTGTGATTTTGTGATCACAAAGCTCAACAATTGCTGTTTGTTTCTTTCCCTGGCAGACCAATATTCACTGACAGTCAATTCTTGTTTAGTCCCTGGCCATAAGCCCACAACCAGCAGAAGGCAAAAATGCCTTCTTGTTTAGCTACCCAGAACTGGCAAGAGCTGTGACAGATTCTTTTTGTTTCCATGGTCCCCTTCTATGCAGGATATTTGCTGTTTCTTTTAGGTCTTAGTATGTCCTGTGACAGAAGCTGTGGTAGGTGTTAACAAGCATCTACCCATGAAAATTTTATGAAGTGTTTGGTGGGGGGAAGAACCTATCTGAAGTATTGAACAGTCATTAATTAACACTTGTACATGTGTCAGTGTGAGCTCAAAAAATTATTGTGTTTTATAAAAACATTTTTAAAAAATCTGGACCCTAATATTCTTGTTTGTATGCAACAATTTGAGTAAATTCCATCAAATTCTATTGTTACTATCCAGAGAAATTCCTCTGCCTTTATTGCTAACTATGGCTACTGACAAGCAATGGACTGAGGACTGCTGCTTTGGGTGACTCAGCTGCCATGGGAGTACCTTGAGGTTTCCTCCACCCTGGGAGGTAGAAAGGAGTTAGAGAGAGAAACCTCCAAGTTCAGTAGATGCAGTTGGTTTGTCGAACACTAAACATGGAATGTCTCTATAGCAACAGCTCTTCTATGTGTCTGCGAATATATAGATGGTCTTTAGATAATACACCTTGCAGAAAAATGTTTTAAAAACAATGAAGTGACCAAAGGGAGAAGCATGTAATCTTGGGACTTTCCTAATGGAATGCAACATCCTTCCACTTCCTTTACCTAATTCAGCTTTAGAACACATGACAGAGTCAAAATTATGTTCCCTAAGATTGTGTCCATGTTTTTCAGCCCTGCCTAGGCATACACAAGTCTTGTTATCTTGCATGTTGGTGTACACAATCATTTACTTCACTTCCAGCAATGTTAAATTACCAAAACTCTTTGCAGGTCTTAGCTAAGGTAAGAAATGTAAACTTTTTTATAAGACATAAAAGCACTTAAGCTAGTGATAGTGTGCAAGTCAGATATTTGATATCTCAGCTGAAAAAGTGGCAGAATACACCAATTTCCAAGAATTTTACTTATCCCTAATGGCCCAGCATACAAAGTGTTTTCCAACCAGGTATTTCCAAGCAGGTGAATAAAATAAAAGTAAACAAGTCCATCCCCAGCATAACAGAGCATTATTCCAGACATGGAGTTCTAGGTTTGTCCTATAAGAACAAAGCTGCTTGTTTACCATTTTTTGTTGCAAGAGAAGTATTGAAAGGAAGTGATGTGAGGCACCACTCATCACTAAACACAGGCATGATGTTTCTGGAGATTTCTGGTATCCTTTCCTGCTTCAGCATCAGCTGCCACACCAGGGAAGTCAGGTTCCTGTCGACCCTGTATCACTTCTGCCAGCTCCACGCAGATGCCAGGTGTTCTGGTACATCTCAAAAGTGGTTGTATTTAAGCAGATGAATTGAGACCTCTGGAAATGAAAGCTGCTGGTTTGCAACTTTGGCCTCCCTGTCACGTGGTGGTAGTTAACTGATTTTAAATGTATTCCACATTAAGAAGTTTCACTAGCCACGAGAGGATTTTGACACCTTAAACTGGACAATGTAAAATTCAGCCATGAGACAACCCCTTCCAAACATTTTTGGTTTTTTCCTCTTCTTTATGGACTTCTCTTCATGATGATGAACATGAAAAAAATGAGGGGATCAAAAATTAGCCATAAGCTATTATGAGATGATATAGTAGCAGATACTTTGAAACAGGAGGGACGTTGTAGGAGAGAGCTGGTTTTAATTTTGCAGTTTAAATAACTGTCAGAGCAATTACCTTCATTGTTGGCACTTGTTTATAATAGGAAAAAGTGAATGCAACTCATTCTAGTAGGGTTGTGTTGTCACTATAGTTTTAGTCCCAGATGCAGAAAATAATATTATTTGCACACCTCAGTTTGGAATGTCACTGAGTCACTGCAAATGCTGTTGAGCAAGGAAGCCTAATCTATGTGCTTTGTATATATTGTATTATCCAGTATAGGCTTCATATAGAAATTGTTTTGCTCTAGATAGCAACAGACTGTCCAGCAACAAGGTAGCCTGACAGTGCATGCTGCTGTCAGACAGCTGTTAGACCTAAAATAACCCTGAGGGTTTGGGAGAGTGGCAGCCTGTCTGGCAGATGGCAGATGCCATTCAGAGAGGCTGATTCCATTCTCTGAGCAGTCAAGGAAGCAGATGGCAATTTTCCAGTTACATATTTTATTTGACTGAAAAAATTGCTCAAACAACCAAAAATAATAGGTACGTTCTACAAAACAGCAGAGGAAACCTTGTGGTCCAAAGGACACAGGTGGTGCTTACCGTAGCACTTGCCAAAGTGTCAAAAAGGTGTTTATGAGCTCCACCTTTTCATTATCATAGCACAAACCTTGGTGCTTGCTGATACTGCCCCGCTGCCAACATGCTGCAGCTGTTTGCTTCTGTTTGGTTTTAAACATTAGCACCCCTCTACTTTCACCTGTGTGCTAAAAGTCTTTATATGTCATATAAAATCCTACCTGAACAATTGAGCCTAATTATTTGAGTTTCACTGAAGATGAACTTGCAGAAGAATATCTTCTTGTGCTGCAAGGATGATAGGAGATGGTGAACCCAACACCCATTAATGACCAGATGTCCCCTCCACTGAACAGCATTTCCCAGTTAGATGAGACCCAACCTTGCTTACCAGTATTTGCCTTTTGTTCCTTTTGCTTCTCCTCTATGTGAAAGAGTTTTAATATTTGGAACTTTTTCTCTTGGCAGTAACTACACACCAAAATGAAATAGGCATTATCAGCTTTTCTGCCCCTTCTGATTGATGGTCTGGAGCTTTCTGAGCAAGTCACCCTTTTATCTCCCAGGAATATTTGCAGTCCCAGGTCAGGCTGGCTCATGCAACCAGGAACAGGGCTGTGCCGGTGTCCCAGGGCCCTCCTGCCACAGAAAGCAGCCACACATAACCAGGTTCCATTGCCAGCCTGCCCCTGGTCCCTCACCAATCCCATGGCAACTACAGGGGCTGCTGGTGGAGGGGCGATGATCTCTCTGCCAGTCTGGAGAGAGCTCTCCTACCCACAGCTCTGAGCTGTGCAATAACACATCTCCAGGCTCTTTGCCATCCATGAGGGAGGTATGTTTCTTGTCAGGGAGGTCAGATGCCACTGTTGAAATGGCTTTTTCTCCTCTCTTTTGATGTGGCTATTCCTGTTATGCTAATACTTTCTGCTACAATCCCAACATTGATCCAGTTCAAAGGGGCAACCTACTCCCATGTTTGTGCTTGTGTTTTATCCTTACACACAAAAATGCATGGAAATAAGTGAAGAGATTTGGGCTGATTGTCACTAAGGCTGTCCCTTTGGGTGGGAGCTCAGAGTTTGTTCTGCTAACAGGATAATATCCTGACAAGGTGGGATGTACCACAAGAGTGAAATCACAAGATCTAATATAACATCTTTTTCTTTTTTTTTTCTATTCAGTACTGTTAGTCTACTTAACATTGGATTCCCATTGCATTATAGCTCATTAAGGGTTTTGTGCCAGGATAAATAATTAATCTTGAGTACATGTGCGTTGATAAAAAAATAATCATGTAGGTGCTGATTTGCCAAAAGCTGTCTTCCAGGATTGAAGTATGTTGGGTACAATTTAACTAATGAGATGAACACTCCAATCTGTTGTTTATTATGCTAACAAGATGACTGGATAGTTTGGAACATTTCTGGGAAGACAGAGAAAATAAATTTTCCTTTCCACACAAAAGAGGAATAGAGAAAACCATAGAATTGGAAGGCACCTTGATATGTCAGATCACTTATCCATTGCCTACAGCAAAATCAGCTCTGCTCACACCAGTCCTGACATTTTTAGCAGTGCTGAGCTGGAGGAGAAGTGGTTCATTAGTTGGAGAAGAGGCTCCCTGAAGGTCTTTTCAGTTGGTGACTCAGTGACTGTGCAGAATGAGAAGTGAGAACTCTCAACAGGTCCCACAGCCTTTGATTTGCAATGGGTTCTCAAATGTTCTGCCTTGTCTGGCTGGCTTTTCTACATTCCTCTGTTCACCTTTGGGACACCATGGACTGGGGCTTGGCTTCCTGAAGAAACAAGATGCATGACCCTGCAGTATGTATATATGTTACCCTAGCTAAAAACATTTGAATCTACTATACCATTTTTAGATGAATTTACCTGCAGTATATTAGTCTCAAAATCATTAGTTGCCTGTTAAGTTATTTAAAATCTAGAGAATAGAGAGACTGTATTAGAAATCCCCTTAACAAAAGACTTAGACATGACCTCAACTCTTGTAAGACACCAGAGAATCTACACAGTGATGAATCATTATGCCTGTGCCCATTACAGGAATTGCTTCTGCACCCAAATCAGCCAGACAGCAAGTGTAAATCTGTGGGAAACCAAGCAGAGATGTTTCTGGTGCTTTTGGTGTTTCTGCCTGGTAGAAGGGAAAGCTCAGATTGTTGTGTATGGAACGGCTTTCTGTCATTCTTTTTAAAACCTTAGTTTTCTCTATTGCATTTTTGTGAACATAATGAAACATATGTTAAGAATAAGAAAATGGTGACATCGTTGTGGTGTGATTTTATTGCCCACCTCCAGTAACCATTGGTGATGCCCTCAGGTGTGTATGGCATCAGCTACCTATGTTTATAAAAACTGCCCTGGGTATCATAGCCCTTAACTAACAGGTACCAGCATGACAAAGCAATTAGTCTGATCCACTTGATCCAATTTGAATGGAAATGCCAAAGCATTTACAGTGCCCATTTAGACCCCCTGAATCTGTGGCATGCATGTAGTTCTACTTGATTTAGGAGTCTAGGACCTGTTTTCCAGTATTATTTTAGTGTTCAGGCATTTTAAAGATTCGTTTCATGATATGAGAGGGGCTGAAAATGTTGCTGACCTCCTGGTCTCAGATAGTTCTCCCAGAAGAGAGAAGAAGAAGAACAGAACAGAGTGTGTACCAGCATTTCAGCCCTTGTGATTCACAGCTTGTCAGATTAGGAGGAACAGACAATGTTTTCTGTTAACATTGATATGTCCAGGCTGTAAACTGCTGCTGTGGCTCTGGACTTTGAATTATTATCCCAAATAGCTCAAGGTAACCACATGTACTATTTTGCCAAAAAAAAAAAAAAAAATTTGCCAGCTTTAGCGTGTTCTGTATCTACAGTTAGCTTGTATCTATGAATGCATCAATGCAAGAAAGGTTTGCAGCTTTTATTCAGCTGGTTGGGATGGTAATCTCCTAGTACTGCAGAGATGAGGCCTGATTCTGTAGGCAGCAGATAAGGCGTTTATGTCAGCCTGTTGTCAAAGCAGTGCAAACAAATAATGTTTGATCTGGCATGAAGATACCTAGTATGAAGTGATCACCTTTAAATTATTTTTAATAAGCCTGAACTGGCAGAACAAAGTAATATAGGATCAGCACCATGTGTCATGTGGTGACAACTATTTGTCAATCCATTCTAGGAGCCCTAGTGATAGATTACAGTATTCCAGTGAAGCTCGGTGTGGACGTCACAATTGAGATGGTGTGAACAAAGATAAAGCAAGAACCTGGCCCAAAGTGCTGTGACTCGGGAAGACTAATGCAAAATTGTTTCCCATGTATCTGTTGTGCCTCTGTTTTCCTAGTCAACCAATAAGCACCATCGTCACGGCTTTGATGCAGACCGAGATGCCAAGAAAATACATAGTGCCTGCAAAGGAGCAGGTAAGAAAGCTCTGGGTTTTCGTTGAAAGGACAATATTATAAAAAACATTTACATAAACTTAGGACAAATCCAATTTTCCAACCAGTTTCCAGTAATCTTTATGCTTTGCATCACTTACTGACTCAAAGAACGTGCACACCCATGAAGCTTTTTGTGATTTAAGATAAATAGGAAGGGAAGGCAGCTTGTTTCTCAAAGCCTGGTAAGATCTAGTTTATTAATTGCTTGGCTCCAGAGGATTGGGATAAACATATTTGCCTCCTGGAATAGTAACATCAAACTACCAAGACTGATGTGACAGCCACAGGGTCCAGCTAGTCATGTCAAATTAAGCTCATGGCTCTATGTCCTTTCCCAGGCCTCCAAGGAGCAGGAAAAAACATTACCTCCCCAATATGTTCATCAGAGCCTAGTGCAGCTCCATCAGCTGAAAAGAAATATAGTGCTCTCAGTCTGCATCATTGTTTTTTTACCAAAAATACTGTCTCACACCATCTTCTAAGGTAGTCTGAAGTAAGCTGACTGACTACAAGTGTTCTTGGGATCCTCAGGTCCATGGAGATGACAATGTCCAGCAAAAGAAGAACATCCAGGTGGCATGCAAGTCTGATACATTATTAATTCACACCCTGCATTTGCACAGTAAATGTGTATTTAAGCATTTCTTCCTGGTACAGCACTGACATTCAGAATCACATAGTTCAGTGCTGTTCCTGTCCTATCAGCTGAGCCCCCTTAAGACAGTTTCACAAAGGACTCTCCTACTGAGGGTTTGACCCCAGTTTGTCAGATAGGAGTGATTTTCCTTCTAAAGTTCTGTTCTGCTGTGATTATAAATAGGAAGATCTGTACAAGATGCCCTAAACTCGTCCTGTATGTACCTGCCAGTGATTTGTAGGAAGGAAAATGTATCAATTGCTGCTGAACGCCAATAGAATTTGTAATTTTATCCTTTGCACTGGTAGCTCATGGGAAACTCTTGTTGGTCCCTGCTCCTGAGAGCCCAAGATGAGCTATGGCACAAAGCCCAGTAGGTGAATATAACAGATTAGAAGAGCACAAGGAGAGCATGCCATGCACACATCAGCAAGCCTGCCATACGTCTTGATGCCTTTCATCTGCCAGCTAAACCCTTTGTATGATAGGGGCATTTTGGCAGTGCACATCACATGCAGGGTCATAGGTCTCTCCTGACACAATTCTCCATTTCAG
This sequence comes from Indicator indicator, assembly GCF_027791375.1. Lineage (NCBI taxonomy): Eukaryota > Metazoa > Chordata > Aves > Piciformes > Indicatoridae > Indicator > Indicator indicator. Next base: position 13,940,121 of record NC_072021.1, on the reverse strand, counting down.
TACTTGCATAGTGAAGAAATAACACCCAAGGCAAGCTGCTGGCCTTTGGATGGAAGTGCACCAGGACATGTGTTAATGCAATAGCTACTCTGCTGCATCTTCTGGGCATCCAAGGAACATCTTTCTGGTGCTGTCCCTTTAGCTACAAACATAACAAATAACCTTCCAGTCGTTTTGTTTTCTGCAAACATCTCAGAACAAGAAAAATACAAGAACATTGCCTTTAGTAAGCTGCATCCATCCATTGCATAACTTACAGCTGAAAGCTGCCCAAGGGCTTTCTCCTGAAGGGAGGTTGCATATTCAGATCTTCTGTGGGCCCCCATAAGATGCAGCTGCACCAGGGCAGCCCATGCTCCAATTCACTGTCACTTTTGCCAATCAAACCAGCATCAGCAAAGACTCAGACCAAGAAGGCTGGTGTCTGCTCCTCTCCCTGAGTCCATTTAGCACAAAGCACAACTCAGTTTGTGCAGGCTGTGGGTTAATGAAGCCAGTTTAAACACATCTTCACTTCCGCCAGCCTCTCGCCCCACTCTGTTGATTCCGCTGTGCTGTCACAAGTGTTTGCACACTTAATGAACTGGATCTGATGGCTGAACCCTTGGGACTACTCAAACAAGCAATTTTTTTTCTCTTTTGAGATCTTGTTTTCTTTCCGCTGCATTAGATCACTGATTAAATAATTTCTATACACAACTTCTTTTTCAGGAACTGATGAGAAGAAAATTATTGAAGTCTTGTTGAGTCGAACATCGGAGCAGAGACAACAAATAAAACAGAAGTATAAGGCTCTGTATAACAAGGTATTTAGAAGCAGGTGGCCTCTCAGTTTCAAACTTCATGCCAGCTAGAAATACAGCCTAGACCTTTGAAAACATCAAGGATACAGTGGATTTGAAGACACCAGCTAGTTTATAATACAGCAGTTCATTTATGTCCTAAACTACCAATCATAATTGAAATCTTAGGCCTCAGAGTCTTCTTGAAAGCAGTCTTAACCAGATCAGAGCATTTTAATCACAAGTTGGGAGAGATAGAAAATAATTCATAATTAAAATGTAAAATATTTCTGTTTCCTTTCAGCTTCAGCACAGTGTAAAAAGGAAATTTGAAGTCAGATGCAAACTCAGAGGAACTATTTGATTTTACATCATTATATTTTGTCTGAGTTTGATAGATGTAGTATTGATTTCTTCCAGTGATGAAGCAGAACATGTTGTAAAACTAAGAAGTCTCTTTGGGCACCTGATTTCTAGAAGAGGAAACAGAGACTGCCTTAAAGATTTTGCATGTAGGAAAAATAAAGCCTCCAGGACATTATTTAGGTAAACAGCTGAATCCTACAGAATTTATTATTAAATTGCCATTTTCTTAGTATCTGCTTACTCATTAGTCATCAATCAATATTAATAAGGCAGCACTTGAAAGCCTTTTATGTGTAAAACTTATAGCAAGTATGATAAAGATTTTGATTACATGAATACTGTAGACTTAGTTCTATCATGAGAATTAACAAAAATAGGCATTAGAAATGTGCAAATGCCATGAAACATCTGTTACATCAGCAACCCTTCTTGCTTGCCTGGGCAGCCTGAATTTCGTAGGAAGGAGCTCTAAGTTTTAGTATTTCATTCTCCTGCTGCTCCAGGAAGCCAGGTTCATGGTGCATGAGTTGAACTGCTCCAACACCGACCTCGGCCTCTGACTTGATAGATTGAGTACTCTCTTGTGATTGTGTAACACAGTACTTAAGAACAATGGATTCAGAGCTGGGCTTCTCATTTGTTGTCCTGAACTTGTCAAGTACTTCCCATACTACAGGAAATGTTAACTGCAAGACAGAGCTTCAAATAAATCATCAGTGGGCTTCATTCTCAGCATGCATACACTAGGATAGTTCTTCTCCAAGGTCTTATTAAGTTTTTAATTAAGTAGATCATACTACAGAAGGTTGGGGTTGCTTGGATTTGGGTCTCTTTTTTTTTTTTTTTTTTTTGGTGGAAAAATACTGATTGCATGGCACCAAAGCACTTTGTAGAATTTTGTTGCTTTTTCCAGGAAATCAATTTTAACCAAAACTGAAGAGATGTTTAGTAAACTTTATTCCTTCTGTTGCAGCTCTTTCAAAGCAGGAAGTTTCTGCATTGTGTTTCATAGTGAAGTCTCCTGTTAAAGATGCTAGTTTCCATTTACTTAAACAAGTCAGAACTGGGCTATTATCAGTTGGTATTTGAAGATGGGAAAAGAATTTCTTTCTAGCTGAAACAAAAGCTTTAAGGAATTTATTTTGGAAAAAAACCTAACTCTGTGTATTTGAAGACACTTTTAGGGTTTTGTCCCTTTTTAGTACAGGAGCAGCTTTGAAATCACGAACTTCCCTGAAACAAAGTAAGAGATCCTCAAATCCTGCCTCAGGTTTTGTGCTAACCCTTGCAACTATCCCCACAGGACATGGAAGAGGTCCTGAAGGGAGACCTGAGTGGGAATTTCGAAAAGGCTGTGCTGGCTCTGTTGGACCTGCCCTGCGAGTATGAAGCCCGAGAGCTTCGAAAGGCAATGAAGGGTGCTGGGACAGATGAGTGCCTGCTAATTGAGATTCTCTGCACACGAAACAATAAGGTTGGGACACCATGAGTAACCTTCTTTAAGTAGCAGGACAAAGAGCTTGCCAAGAACATCCTCCCAGGCGGAGGAGGAGGGTTGAGACCAGCGACCACAGGTGAAATGGCTGTTGTCAATGGTTGCAGCAGTAATGTTACCACATTGGAGCTGAAGCTGCTTGCAGGAGTTGAGAGAAAAAAAATTAAATTCCTTCCTTAGTCCTACTCATATCTCTCATGGATGGCATAAAGACAACACTGATGACAGAGAAATCCCTAGGTGCCTGTTAAAGGCAGCTTTGGCACTGCTCTGACCATTCAGAGATGGCTCCCACTACGTATGGGAATGTGGTCCTCTTCCAAAATCCCTTTAGCTTTTACCTGAACACAAGAGAAAGGAGCAGGACACCTGCAGAAGTCAGATATCATTTGAAATGCTGTACTAAACTGGGCTGGGCTTGAGCCATGTCTCTGTGAGTTCCAACATGAGTGGAGAACTGGAATTTGGTTTCTTACACTCCGGTGCCTGCTTTGCCTCAACAACATGGTCATGATACTGACTGTCTAGGATTTTGCTTGCTTGCATATTTATCCATTTATTTATTTACCAGGTATTTTCCCCTTATTTATTTATTTGGGTTTTTTCCCCCTAGGAAATTGTAAACATAAAGGAGGCATACAAACGGCGTAAGTAGTATTGTCTTTCAAACACCTTCATTTAAAGCCTTTATCACTGGGGGAACACTCACAGGTTGGTGGTTTTTTTTTTCTCCACAGTCTTTGACAGGGATCTAGGTTCTGATGTTAAAAGTGAGACAAGTGGCTCCCTACGGAAGATACTAGTCACTGTGCTAGAGGTAAGGCTAGGGGCTTCCCTCTTATGCAGCTACCTGCCAGAGGTACTTCCTTTTCTCTGTCCTGCCTACCTTGAGTAACCATATTAGCTGGTATTTATAATAATGTAATTATGGTATGTGATATAATAATGACTTAATTAGAGTAAAAAATAAATACATTCTTCAGTATAAGAGCCTTCTTTGGCTGTAGCTTTTTAATATATAAAATTTTCATTTATCAAATCAGAGGGAAAATTTAAATAATTTCTGATACTCTGAAAACATTGGTTTGTCATTAGTTGTACCATGGTAATAGTTAGAATACCCATTCAATGTCATGGCTACATTATGCTGAGTTCTGCTCCAAACCAGCAAAATCTGATTTCCATCTCAGCTGAGAACTTTAGAGTTCAGGCAGATACAGAAGTAGTAAGAAAGAGATTGCTGTTACGTTAGTTTTCCATTCACTCACATACACACAGAAGCATATTTTCCATTACAACACATTTTCTTTTAAACCACCTACATGAAATAAAAATAATTATTATTATTATCTCCGTACAGACATGGTATAACTAAGAAGAGTAGGATCATACCTAGAAATGCAGTGTGGTGGCCACTCTGATCAGATAGCCCTGAGAAATTAAAAGATTCAATAAACAGAAGAATCTTTAAAGAACTGTCACATCACTGAGTACATCACAGTTAGATTCCCTTAATTCAGCTCTCTTCAACCTCTTGGGGTGTTATTTTCAGGAGTGAAAAGTACATATGATTAATAGATTTTTTTTTTTGCAGTGATTAGTCCTTCATAATTTCTACCAGGAATGAAAATGTTAGTGGATGCTCAAAGTATTTAATTTAGTCAGGAAAATATTTTGCAGTTACCAGGGCATATCCAGCACCATAAAAACCATTAGCATTTCACTGCAGGTACTGGGAACCTTTTTGCAGTAGCTTATTGACAGATACAGCAGCTGCTTTCCTAAGAAATATTGTGGTTTGAACCTAAGGTGCTGTATGTACCAGCAGCTCAGCCCTCCAGGGGTGAAAACCAGAGGCTGTACTGAGGGCATCTGGCTCCAACTCAGTCTCCACACCTCAGCTCTGTTCTCACCCCAACATCTGGACGTGCACTGTACCACTTCCTACCAGTGGAAAAATGGCTGAAAAAAATGGCAGAAAGCAGAACCAAAAAACAAACTAGGTGGCAAGTGACCTCTGGAGCTACTCCAGTCTGGCCTTCCTCAATGCAAGGCAAACTCCAAACTCAGATCGAGTTCTGATTTTGTTTTCTTCACTGGTCACGTGCTGGATGTGGAAGGGAGCAGCAATGGGATGGCAAAAATTCTGGTGACAAGGGGAACTGGAGGGCCACCCTGCCACAGGGGAGCATCCACAGGATACAATCTAATGCTGTGCAGCTGCCAACCCCTGATAGTGCCTTCCTGCTCCAGAGGAAGCAGATTGCAATCTCATTAGGGTTCCAGCACATAGCAAATAAACTGCAGATAAACTCTACCGTGCAGGCTTCACCTCTAAAGCTAGCAGACTCAGGGACAGTAGTAAATGTGAACAGGCAGTTCAAAGCTGTACCACGAAGTCTCTCGGGGCCCCATTACCAGGCATTTGTCAGCAGATGGCAGCAAAACTATAACCAAAAACATTTGTGAGGGCCACAGAGGAATCTTCCTTCCACTAGAAAATGTAACCAGTGCTTTATCTGTTTGTTGTGAGTTTTTTTTTTTGTGGTCATGTCCTTTCTGTAGGCAACTCGAGATGAGACCCAACAGGTCAATTCAGAGCTCGCTGAGCAAGATGCCACAGATCTGTATAAAGTAAGTGCAGTTGTAGAAAAATCTCTCTTAGTCCTGTGCTATGCAGCAAGATCTTGCCTTGAGGGTGACAAATGCACCAAGAACGGGGGCAGCAGCAGAATAAGGAGATGAGCAAGGGGGCCACAGGCTGGAGTTTGGTAGATCAAGAGCTCTGGCTGACTTTTTGTCTCTACTGTGAATAAACAAGTGCTTAAAAAAAAAATAACGTGTAATCTCTAAGGCAGGAGAAGGACGCTGGGGAACAGAGGAGATGGCTTTCAATGTGGTTTTAGCCAAAAGAAGCTATAGTCAGCTGAGAGCTACTTTTCAAGCCTATGAAAAGGTGAGTTACTTTATTCTGTGAGATGAGTTGCATAGGGCCTGACATAGTTTACCAGCTCTACAGTGAACTCAAGCAGGCAATCCTTTCTTTGACATTTTAAAACTTCTTGAATGCTTTAATAATCTTGGGGGGGAAATTGTATACAATTCAATCCTGATCTTATGGAAACAGAGGATAAAAGCTGTACCTTTTAATGGCAAAGAGCCTATTTTCCTTCATAACCTACACAACATCCAGCCAAGTAAGTGTTATGATGTTGTTTCCTTTCCAGAGGGACCAGCAAAGGAACAGGTTCAATAAAGTCCTGTCCTGAAGTTTTGCTTTTCTGGTCTTTTCCTCTCCTTCTCCAAGGCAAAGCCTTGTGAGGTCTCTCCTCCTGATCTCCCTGCTTCACATGCTTTTATTGACTGGGCAGAGGCACATCTCCAGCCTCTTCCTCCCTTCCCATATTGGACAGACAGCCCATGCAGGTATTTTGCTGTGTTCTCCACTGTCTCCAAACATTAGCCAAAGTAGGAAGCAGGATCCTGGCTGTCTGGTACAGAATTCTCCCTGTGTCACCACCAAGGACATTCTACTCATGCCCAGGCCTGGAGCTAACCCCCACTGAAACCTATCTCCTGGAAATTACCTGAGAAGGTCAAAGCAATGGGGAATCCAAGATCCTTCTCCTGCCAATGAAATGGAAACTCAGCAATTACATCTATTCTCAGGAGAAGATCTCCCCTACAGTCTCTTGATCACAGTCTTGCACTTCCCTAGGGTGACTCTGAGTTCATCAAAAAACTATAAGCCTAGGCACCAGAGATGAAAAAACCTTCAGTCAAGGCCATATTTCAGTGTCAGCATAATAAGGATCCCATAGCTGGAAAAATGTTTGGGGTTTAATTCCAGTTTTGGGTTGTTGCTGGCAGGAGAACAAACACAGTCACTAACTGATACTCTCTCCCTCAAAGTAGCGCAACCACTGGAGGTTCAGTCAAATGCTCCAGTAGCCAAGCTACCTTGGCTTTTGGATTCCTGAAGCCAAGTAGATGATCCACCACATCCTGCCTGGCTGTATTTGAAGTAGAAGTGGGCCAAGATTAGAGCCATGCTAACTTCAGTCCTCCTCTGCAGCTGGAAAGAAGGGCAAGATCTAAACCAGTTTGAGGGTTTGCAAAACTTAAGTTTAAATCCTCAGAAGGTATCCCTTGCTGCCTTGTAATCATGATCTCCCAGGTGTGACCTGAAAGTCCACTAGTGTCTTGAACCATGCAGTGCCATCCTGATAAGCAAAACAGAGCAAAGTAAAAGCCTTTGAGGTTCATGAAGTTCACAAAAGTCTGGCTAAACTCTGTTTTGAAGTAGCAGTCTTTTTTTCCTCCTTTCTACAGAACAATACCAAAACTCGGAAACAACTGCAGTGCTTGTAAACTTTCCCTGAGAACCCAAAGACAATAGTAAAAAAAACTTCAGAGGGTTGGTAAAGCTCCAAAAGTTATCTCATTTGTGTGGGAGCCATCCAGAACATTTGATAGAGGGGTTAGAGGAAGATCAAGCAGTTGCTCCTGAATAGAGGTCACTCAAGAAGAAGCTGCAGCTCCTTTGTCCTAGAAGCCCTCATTCATACACATGTGACTGTTTGATGTAGGTTATCCATGTATTAACCATTGGGCCTCACCTGGCTGCACACACCTTTTTTCTTGGTTACAGTGGATCTGTGACTGCTTACACCAGAGGAGAACTTCATGTGCCCTTGAATCACTCTCTTGGAAAGGCTTTGAACTGGCCTTTTGCCATTGGAGCCAAGGCAAATGATGCTGGTTTTTCAGTAGTGGGATGAAGTGTGCAGACAGCAGATCTTACAGCTCCTTTTTGTTGTCCTCATAGGTGTATGGGAAGGACATTGAAGAATCCATTAAAAGTGAAACATCTGGAGATCTGGAGAAGGCTTATCTTACTCTTGGTAAAGAAAATAAAAACCCAACATGTATCAAGAGCTTTCTTTTCTAGTTGTGGCCATCATTTGGCATTGGTTGTTGGGGATCTGTGCATAGCCTAGAGACAGCCATCCAGATAGCCGTAACCTGGACTGACATATCTGGCAGTAAAAAAAGAGACAGGCTTCAGTACTGATTTGGACCCCTTGGTTCTAGAAATCAAACTGACTAGACATAGCTCCTCTCCACACAACTAAATTATTTACCATCTCACATAAGGTGGCCTCCTCTTAGCTGCCCATGAGACCATATCTGTAAAGTTCCAGCAAATGCCTGGGCATCCTCAGAAGTGTGCTAGCCAGTCACCACAAAACTATACAGAGTCTGTGACAGAAGTTTAGCACTGGGGATGATCGTGACTGGTATTTAACCCAGAGCCTGGGTTAAATAGCTGTTATCCATCTGGATCTAGGCTCTCCCAGATCTTGCTCCTGTGAGCTGCAGAGTGAGCAACTACCCCAAGAATAGATGGGCAAGAGGAACTCTGGAGGGGCAAGTGCTCATTTTCATTCATTTAATCTTCACTGTGAAATGGCAGAGTACTCAGTTCTGATCATCTCACTGTATAACATGCTTTCTTCATGGAGAAATGTACATCCCTGTTGAGATTCCAAGATTTCTCCTTGCATACTGATAAGGGACTAGGCACAGAATGAAAGCCCTTTTGTCTGAGCATAAACCCTAGAAAGTTTCCTTTATTTCTTCTTTATTTCCTTTTCCTTGAAGATGTATCACAAATATACCAGCTTAATGAAACCTCTTACTGTTTTCTCTAGTCAGCTGTGCCAAAGACTGCCCAGGTTACTTTGCTACACTTCTGCACAAGTCAATGAAAGGAGCTGGGACTGATGAAGAGACCTTGATTCGCATCCTTGTGACCAGGGCTGAGGTAGAGTACCCTGTGACTTGAAGTACCTCACATCAGCTCTGGGAGAAATACAAATGTAGAGAGTGTGGAGTGAGTCCTGGCAGATCATGTGCTCAGTCAACCCATTTCAGCCCAATGACATCAGTGGTCACACTCTGCTTTTGTACCCAGGCAACTCCAATTTTGATATTGCATCTATTTCTGTTTTCAAAAGAACTAAACCAGCAAGCATGCAGGCGATTTCAAGTGGAGTCAACCATACCTAGTTAAAACTGACCCATGGGGAAGTCTGGCCCAAATAATATGTATAAAAGTAAATTCCTAGTTAAGTAATGGTAAAGCAGCAGTTCCCAAATTGGGAATTGCTTATAAACATATGTTGCCAATTCTTTCTGCTGCCAGCTGTGAAAAACAGATGGGGAGGAGGGAAGAAAAAATAAAGAGCCAAAGGAGATAATTGTCATTCTTAAAAGCACAAAACTGCATTAGACATTTGAGATCTTAAACATGGTCTTTAAGTTTTCATTCCTTGTAAGCTGTGTAGGTTGTAACTCCAGTGCTCAGTCTTGACACTGAGGAGGAGTTGTTCATAGGGACAAGCAGAGCCTAATTTCTCAATGATCAGCAGTGTGAGAAATTAGACTCCAGGGCAGTCTCTCTGTTAAGACATGATCCAATCAAGATAACATTTAAAACCCACAGTGATAAAGATCAGTCCCATGCTGTGGGTGCTTTTTCACAGGAAGGCTCAAGACAAGGCATATAATTCTCAACACACACACACACAGAGCCCTGTACTAACCAAAAAATTAGTTCTGTAGAACAAAATTCTCTCTTTAGCACTCCTGGAAGTGCCTTTTTCCCTGCTTGCCACCATGGAGTAGTCTCAGAATCTTGTAGCAACCTGTGCAAATGTGTCTGGTACGAAGGCTGTGCTGGAACAGCACTGCTAAGGAGCAGGCAGAAATGCCCCTGGCCACCCCAGCATGGCTTTCCACACAGGCTCATATTGGCCTCTTCACAGCTAGCATCCTCTCACTACACCATCTGACATGGGCTTACCTCAAATCCAAATGTTAAGCTGAAAGGCCTCCAAGATTTTTAAACCTTCTGCTTTCTCCTCTCCTCCTCCCACTGGGTGTGCTGGACTTTGGATCAGACCCCAGGAGTCTTTGCAGGAGCAGGGCATATCACTCAAAGTACATCTCACTCTTCTAAAAAGGTTCTTGGTTTCTCCTCAGAGTGACCTGCCAGCAATAAAGGAGAGATTCCAGCAAATGTACAAGAAATCGTTAGCTGAAGCTGTCCGATCTGATACCTCTGGGGACTTCAGAAATTTGCTGCTGGCTCTTTTGCACTAAAAAACCATCAAGAATGAAAAGGCATGCTGAGCAGTCACCTCTTGATTAGTTTCCAAAATAGCATCAAAAAAATGTGGCATTAGCACTAAGAAAAAAATTCAATTTATTTTCTTTCCAACTGGGGAGCGTGTTGCCAAGTAATGCTGGATGTGAGGTTTATGTTATGGCTATCTCACCAAATGTCCTTAAGCAATAAAGACATGTTAAAAAAAAAATAAAACTAAATCAGCCTCTTTGTGTTTGCTTATGTGGGGGAATCTGCTGTCATTGTTTCTTCTGGGTACATTTTCTGTCTTTCTCTTGTTCTGGAGATTATCCTTGTTCTTTCCCCAATTCTACTGGTGCCAGGTCATGCAGTTACATCTCCTGCCAAGAGAAAATGGGTAGTCATTTCTTCTCAGCCCATTGTCACAGCTCTTTAAACAATCTGAGGGCTGTGAATTCATGATTTAAGTCAGGGCCTGATTAAATTCCTGCTACCATCAGGAAAGGTTGGAGGGATTTCCCTGTCTACGAGTTGCTCTCTCTGCATAGTCATCTCCTAAGTCATCCCAGGAAGGAAATAAGTACTTGCTGTCCCCATTGGCACCATCCCCTAGGATCTGGTGCAGGAGCACACCTGGGGAAGAGAGGAGGCTTCGTGAGATGGATCTGTCAGACAGGGAAATGCTGTTCCCACAGAGACAGACATGGGGGCTCAGAACAGCTGCATGGTCAACAGCCTCAGAGGTTTCCAAAATCTGACTGGATGAAACCCTGAACAACTTGACGTGATGTGATCAGGTGTAAGAGGATGTTCTGGTGTTTTAGAGGTCTTATCCCCCTTTAGCAACAATTATAGGAACCTAAAAATAGCAGGGACACATTCTGAACCCGAAATGAGCCATCTGATGCCAAATTTGCCTTTATCGAAGGCGTTTTAATGTTCAGTCCTGGAAAGTGCAGAGCGGTGCAGGATCTGTGTATCTCCATGTTGCTGTTGCCATGGGGCTCTTGTAACCAGACACTATAGAAAGGATAGATGAATGATCTGCTTAAGTGTCCAGTGTTCCTAGTGATATTTCATCCTCCAGGGATGACACTGTATGTTCAGTCCAAGATAAGCTGGCAGGTACCCATTCTCAAATGATGTAGTTTTAAGAAAAAGCCAGTGAGTGTCTGAAATGCAGAGGAAGAGGCTGGTTTAGGCAAAGGATTTGTTTTAAAATATTCCAACAAAAGTGCCCAAAGCTATATGAATCATTTCTGTGAAACCTCTAGGAGCTCAGCACACTTTAAACCCAGCTATGTCCTTATTTAATGTGAAGCATATAACTTTGGCAGCCAAATTTATTTTTGCCTGAAGACTGTTTTAATTAACGCTAGTAGGTCATTCTGACTAAAGAAGGAAGAGTACAATTGCTTTCATCTTAATCTTTCACTCTTTAATTAGAGATTGTCCTGAAACCAAGCCAGGAGCCCACACATCTTCACACCCACACATACTGGGTCAAAGTCATTATTGAATTACATGCAATATCTCTCTATCTGTGCACAATACATACAGTGACAACAGTGACACTTAGGAAGTTGATCTCTCTCTCAAATGATGTAAAAATATAACTTGTCCCTAATGCATCTACAGCAAAAGTTTGTCAGAGGTTCAAAATTCAGGTTCAGATTTTGTATCAGTGTCTACAAATACAGTCTGTCACCTTGCCTACAAAATCAGAACCAAATGCAAATTCTGTCAGGTCTTAAATTAAGCTTTAGTTCAGAATTAAGTATCACACTAATGTGAACAGCTATGGTGATAGATAACTCAGGGAAATCACGTTTCCTGAGCAGTTAAACAGAAAATGAGTAGTGCAATAGTTATAGAGGAAGGAGAGAGAAGGACCGTAAGGGTTTCTGGCCTTTAGGAAGAAGACCAGATAGCTGGCAACTAGTAGCAGCAGAAGGAAGTTAGCAGCCTTCTTTGTGGGGAAGAGGCAGCATTGACAAGTGGCAACAAAAGAAATTCCTATTGGACATACAGAAAAAAAATCTTCTACCAGGGGAGTGGTTTGGGACTGGAGCAGGTTGTCTAGAGAGGTTGTGAAATCTCCATCTTTCAAGATTTCAAAAATGCAACTGGACAAGTCCCTGAGCAGCATGATCTAACTCTGAGGCTAGCCCTGCTGTGAGGAGGAGGTTGCATTAGGTGAGCTCCTAGGGTCTTCCCACATAATTTTTCCATGACTCTAGGAGAATTAGGGAGTTTTTGAGCAGGAGAATGCATTTGTCAGTGCTGTGTGGAACAGCCATTGTATTTCTGCTGCCTGAAGGACTTCATCTTATTGTCACTTACGATTGTCCATCAATTCCCGATGTTCACACTGGATTCTGTTTACTTTTCAGTATCTTCTTCACTACTTGCTATCTTGGGGAGTTTCATCCCCTTCAGTGAACCTGAGATGCCAACCAGGGAGCTAGAGCACAGGGTCAAAAGGCTGTTTTCCCAATTCAGTGAAGCAAATAGCAAGTCCACACTGAGCTCCAGATGGATAGGAGTGTGGACAGGACCTGGGGAGGTGCTTCAGTGGGGAGTAAAAGAATAAGTCCAAAACTGGGTGCTGCATGTAGGGAAACACTTGTTTCATAGGTCTGGCCCAGACATCACATGTGGCATTAGGTCTCCTGGTAGTACTATCATGCAGGTGAGATACAGACATACATGCTGAGCAGAAAGGTCCCTACCCATGCTATCTTTTGATAGTAACTTGCTAATATTGAGGTATGTTTGCTCTTTGAGTGCATTTTTTCATCATATGCATTTACATGCATGTGTGAATATGCAATACATAAATCTAATAATTCTCTAACACATTAGTCTTCCTTTCTGCTCCAGTATTTCTTTTCCGTCCAGCTTACAATAATCAAAATGGTGTCAGGTGCCAATCTTACCCTGGTCAGGGCCCACCAACCAAGCTCCACACTGCCAGGGCATGCAGCATCTCAGACAGTGCTGGCTGTTCTCCCATCCTGGGCAGAAGGCTTCTACTCTAGCCAGCCACTGCTGCTGCTTGGGGTATCTTTTTCTCATACTCTCCAACTCCTGGCATCTGATTAATTATGATCCCTCTAATTGTCTCTTTTTACAATGAGGAATGTTAATTCTAGGTTTTGTTCTCTCTCCCAGAGACCATAATAAGGAATATTTTTGCTTGTCCCTCTGCCTCTTTTGACTGTAAATTTGGGGAAAGGGTCAACCTGTCTCCTGATAACTATGGGGCTGGTAGTCATCAAGACAGTGCACATAACACTGAATAAGCTTGGTGAAGTCTCTGCCTTAAACAGTTCTTTTTTCCTTATCCATGTTTGTTCATTTTCACCTGAATTGTAATAGGATCACAGTGTATGAGTTTTGGAAGTTATCTGACATCACCAATCTTCTCTGTGCACCTGTCTGCTGGACGATTAGATTACAGCTTTTTTCCACTCTGTTGCTTAGTGAATGATAACAGACATTTCATCATTCCATTACATTAAAACATAAGAAGAGCTGCTCAGGGTCAGATCAAAGGTTCAGCTATCCTAATTTCAAAATTGAGCAATCCCAAGCACTTAAGGAGGGAGAGGAGAAGGGGCAGGATGAGTACACAGTATTGCAGAAAAGTGGTTGTTCTTCAGTACACATTTCCATTTTCTAGAAATTGGGCATTGATGCAGTTCACAAAGCAGCAGCTGTAGAGGGCTGCTCTTTTTAACAGTGTCCAAGGGTTCCAGGCTCCCCCATATCCCAAAGTACTGCTGGATAAATGAGCCCACTTTCAGAACAGCCTTATCATCCATGCAACATCCCACTTCTGTGGTTAATGCAACATTTTATCCTCCCAAAAAAGACTACTCAGGCCTGCTTCAGTCAATAGCGTGCCACCCCAGGAAACATGCCTCAAGAACTCATTCAGAAAGAGAGGTTCTCAGACAGCTTACACTGTCCCACAGAAGAAACAGCTTCTCCCTCTCACTAGTAGGCACGCTGCAGCAGTAGGGGCTATATAGGACATACTGTTCTAGGATACACCATGAAAAAGTATTTCTGTTTGTTTATAAAGGAAATCCTAACTAAGCAGTGCTGATGTGCCCACTTGGTTGGAGATGTGTCTGGAAACATAACCTCTGGGAAAGAAAAAAGAGAGAGTGTAAAGCAGGAGCTTCGGCTCGGGAGCCTTGGCCCCAAATTGGCAGGGACCTGTGTGGGGACTCAGCAGGGAGCAGCAACCCCCCCGAGAGCAATAAGCTATTTAAACAGCACATGCTGTACTCTGGGATAGCAGGAGTTTGCATAACTGTGCAAAGCCCTCGAGCATGGGATCTTCTAAATAAATGCCACATTTATCAGTATCTAAAGCAAAAGAACATCCCACCTACCCCTTCCTGACCCCATAAAACAGTGTCGTTAGTGAAGTCACATAACATCATTTGTTTCTCTAAGGGTTAAAAAAAATAACCCAGAGCCACTGCCAGGAAGAGGCAGAACTAAACAGGCAGCAAAGAGTTAGAGCCAGAACAGAGATATAAAACTAAATCATTCATCAAAACAGACTATAATGAGAGCATATACATACAGAGCAAGAAAGAAAGGGAGAGGGCGTTTTGTTTGGGTAATTAATGTTCTCTGGACGAAGAGAGAAAAATTCTCCTTTGATTTTTTAATGCCACTCTAAATATTTATAGCATGATCATGGCCAGCTGGTGACGCAGTGGTGGCAGGGAGCAGGACAGGGAGGGTGCATTTTCCCCCAGAACCCCAACATCATCCTCTAGATTGTCTCTTTACTCCAGGAGAGGCAAAAGGCTGCACATTGCTGTGTTTATCCTTTAAAGTGAGTCACCCACAGCAGTCAAGTCCAGTGACTTCTGCCTTTCCCACCCCTCACCTTGCCTGGCCATTCACACACACATGTGAATGCACACCCACAGATTGTTCATGAAGGGAAGATGCCACAGCCTCCAAAAAGATATTCCAGCCCAACTTGACCTTTTTAACACAGGTCTGTGCCTTCATGGTTTTGTCTAGCCTCAGGTATTTCACCACATTGTTATGCTGCATTGAACAGTCTCTGGGAAAGGCCACATACAGCATGACCCAGGATGCGAAGCTGCTGTCTTTAGAGGAACAGACTGCCCCCATGCCTGCAGTCTGCTAGGCCATGGACATGGGGGCAGGAACATATGGAGTGCTGCAAACACCAGTGCAGCACGGGAGTTGACATAAGGGCACTGTGGCTCCCAATGATTTTTTGCTCATCTGCCTCACTGTGACTAGAAGCAGACATGACTCACCCATGAGCTTTGGCTTAGAAAATATGTGAAGGAGTTTTGCTTTAACCTTATGTTTCCCTGTGGTAGTGATGCTCAGAAACAACATTTTGGATTCACTCCCATCTCAGAATAGAAGGAGGAATTTCAGCACAGATGAGTGGCCAAATCCAGTTACCCAGACATGGGCAGCCAATGCCATTTTTCTTGAAATACCCAGGAAATCAGCACAGAGCTGGGACACGTTGCACTGGAACCGCTGGAGACCTCAGCTGGGGGCTGGTGGAGGATCCTCTACTGGCATGACATGCTCGTCTGATGCCAGCTCTGGGACTGAATTTAGGCTTATCATCACAGATACCAACATAGGAGTGTTAAATAGGACCCCTAGATGTGACTGAGGCAGCTGAGCACCTGTGGAGACCTAGCAGTGCCTGGAGGACTATTCACCTGCCCAAATATAGGTGACGACCTGAATAACATGGCAGACTCAGTTGTACTGACTAGGCTTCATGGCCTGCAAAAGGAGCTTGAACGTTTTGCTAGTGTGCAGGCATCTGCAGTTAGGAACCCCATCAAAGTGTCTGCCCTGGGGATCTGAGAGCTACTCTAGGACCTGTCACTCTAGATTCCAGCTCGCTGCACTCACTTCCACAACCTTTTGCAGTCCTCCCACCTCAAGCCATCCACTCAAGAAATTCTTTTCTAAGGGATTCTGAGAGTTGAGGCCCTTACATGAAAATCCACAATCTGTTATTTTCTGTATGAAACATCAAGCATCATCATAAACTTC
Source organism: Indicator indicator (assembly GCF_027791375.1). Lineage (NCBI taxonomy): Eukaryota > Metazoa > Chordata > Aves > Piciformes > Indicatoridae > Indicator > Indicator indicator. The sequence goes on along the minus strand of NC_072021.1, from coordinate 13,924,235 downwards.
TCCAAGAGGGAACTTCCAAGAAGGGACTCTGCTTGGTAGAGGTAGCTGGTCTTTGCAGGGGGTCTAGTGCATCAGCATCTCCCACCAGACTGCAATGGACCGATGCACCCAGATCTCTCCATAAGGTGGGGACACGGTCCAGCCCACTGGGGTCCCTGGAAGCCCTTCTCTCGCCTTCCTTCTCCATGAAACTGCGGTGACAGTGTGTTACCTAGCACAAGAAATTGCAGACTGTTTACAGGCTTCTAGAGTTCCCAGGCACTTTAGGACAGGGTCCTGCCACTGTTTCCAAGCAGACAGCCAGGACTTTTATAAGTGAACTTTCCTCTCCCTGTCTATTTATTATGTGTAAGCATTTGCCAGAAAAACAGCACCGGGGCATGCTCAGTCCTGGCCAGGTCATTGCAAAAGGCAGCGGCGGCGTCCCATGTGATAAGAGCGAGGAGCCCGAGCGCGCCTATTCTTAGCGCTGGAATGTATACAATGCCCCTCCGCCCCACCGCTCCTGCGCACAGCGCCCGGGAGCGGCAAAAGTGACTGCAGAATAAACACGTCCAGAAATCACCCTCTATGAATCACTTCCCTACTGAAAGAAACCTCCCGTGGGTTTATAGGTTTTTATCCAGGCTCTAGCTATGGAAAATCTCAGCAGAGAATAAACGACAGAGAGTAAATGCATGCAGTGAAGGACAACAGAAGGTAAACATTTCTACCCTACCGTTTCACTGCAGGTGGAGCAGCCATGACGATAGATGCTCATCATACTGTTGTTCTGCCTGGTACTTAATTTAGTCATTGTGTGCCTGATTAACATAAAAACCCCCACAGCTAAGCTGAGTTAATAAATAACCGTTTTAATGCAGATTCCCAGTCTCTAGGGTTTCGTTTGTCCTGCTGCAGAGTTCAGTTTTGCCAGCTTTACATTCTTTGGGAGTGACTAACTCTGGGGGAAAGAGGCGCAAGCTACTAAACTGCTAATACATTAAAACAGTGAATAAATGTCTAAGTGCATTTATTCAACGTGATGAAAATGAACAAACCAGTTGCTTCAGCTGTCCAGCTTTCATCTCAGATCAGTGAGATAACTTCAGCACTTTCACTTCTTGCCAGGGACACAGGCAGTGCTGACCTCAGAGCTTCAACCTATCTGATAACTTTATGAAAATTTTAAAGGCTCTTAACGACCTTTTAGCTTCTTTATTATTTTTCCACTGTGCTTAACTCATGTTCCATTTTTATGCATAACAGTGAACAGATATCTAGAGCAACATCAAAGTCCCAGTGTGCTCCTTTGGATCTGGATAGTCCAATAAAAGCTCCTAAGAATTTTTTTTTTTTTTCTGCCAAGTCCAGACTTTGTCTCTCTCCTGTTTTGCTATGGAGAAGGGATCCACTGAGGAGCTTCTCTTCAAAGACCAAGACTTCTCCTGTGCCCTGTTGATGCAGCTGAATGCTCTGCGTCAGAGCAGGATGCTGACTGATGTTACCCTCTGCTCTGGGGGCTTTGAAATCCCCTGCCACCGGAACGTGCTAGCTTCCAGCAGTCCATATTTCAAGGCAATGTTCTGTAATGATTTCAGAGAGAGTCGTCAGGCTAAAGTCATCCTGAAGGGCATTGACGCTGAGATTTTGGACCAGATTATCCTTTACATTTACACAGGGGAGATTCTTATATCCACCGAGAATGTCCTGTGCCTGTTGGAGGCAGCCTCCATGCTTCAGTATGATAAACTGTTTGAGGCCTGCTCTGCTTACCTTCAAGACAAGCTGACTCCTGACAACTGTCTGAGCATGATCAGATTGGCAAAGGTCTTGAACTGCCAAAGACTGAATAAGAAAGCCAAGGCTATGGCTTTGAAATGCTTTCCTCAGGTGGCCTCTTCTGAGGAACTGAAGGACCTTTGTCCCTTGGAGCTCATTGAGTACCTTGGGGATGATGAGCTCTGTGGGGAAGAGGAGCAGGTCTTTGAGGCACTGATGGTCTGGATCCGGCATGACCTCCCGGCAAGACAAGGCTATATCCAAGAGTTGTTCAAGAAGGTCCGTCTTCAATACGTGCATCCAACTTTCCTCTTCCACTTCATTGCCAATGACTCCCTTATTCAGTCCTCACCCACTTGCAGGAGCATCCTTGAGTCAGCCTGGAGACATATGTTTTCCTTGTATAGCACTAATGTGCCTGACATTAAGCCCATGCTGCATGTTCCTCGCAGGTACTCCAACCAAGAGTTCCTCATCATCATCGGTGGCAGGAAGGACAGCCAGCAGACAACAAGGGATGTCCTGCTCTATGATGACAAGACAAACCAATGGCTAAGCCTGGCCAAACTTCCCATGCGCCTGTACAAAGCCTCTGCAGTGAGCTTACACAGCAATATTTATGTGCTCGGAGGGATGCCTGTTAGCAATAAGAAAAGCCCAGTCAGTGATAATATTTACATTTACTCCCTCAAACTCAATCAGTGGAGGTTGGTTGAGCACATGTTAGTACCACGTTATTCCCACAGAAGCTTGGCATACAAAAATTATATCTTATCATTCGGTGGAATAGGCAAAAACCAGGAAATCCTGAATTCTGTGGAAAGATATGATAGCATTTACAACACCTGTGAGAGCATGGCAAACATGCCTGTCGCTGTCCTTCACCCTGCTGTTGCTGCCAAAGATCAGAGGGTCTACCTCTTTGGGGGAGAAGATATTATGCAAAACCCTGTTCGGTTGATCCAGGTAATGATCAGTCCCGTTTGTCGCAGACAGTTTCATCTACAGTATTCAGCAGTTCACCACCCTCCTGAGGAAATCACCCCCCAAAAACCCCTTTATTGTGAGTTGCAGAAAGAGGCAGGATGAGTTGACACACGGCTTCAAAGAAGGCTGCAAAGAGCATTTTCCCTTTAAGTTTTTGTCAGGGAGAAGCCCTGCGGTGCTTCTTTGGATGTCAGTCAGCTCTATTGCTGGTGGACACTGGAGCCAGGGCTGCTGCAGGTGATGCTATGGTAGGCAGCAGCTGACCTCCCTGCCCAGCTCCATGCCTGTAGCCAATATCACTAAAATCAGTGCCTTCCACTTGGCAGCTGAGCTGGGGTCTCAGCCATGCACCTGCTCACTCACAGCAAAAGCAAAGATTGGTGATCATTAGAGCAATTAGATTTCAACTCGTCAAAGGGCCAGGACTTGAACTTAGAGTTACTTCTTACAAACAGCTGTGGTAAAAATGTGGGTCCTGCCACATGTTGCTGGCTCTGTGCCTGCTTTCAGCAGTTACATTCTATGAGAAGGAAAAAAATACACAAAATCTGTTCTCAGCTGATTCGATGCTTTAGCACTGTTGTAATGTTGCTTTCCCTGTGAGTGTTTGTCACTGGTTTAGGCTAAGATAGCAGCCCACACACCAATACTTCCTTACAGTGATAACAATATTTGGTTATCAGGGGGAAGTAAATGTATTTATCAGGTAGTGTGGAGATGTCCTAGAGATATTTGCTATATTAAGAAGTGGATGACATGACGTAAAAGTTTGTGGTGCCCACATACAGATGACTGAGTGATCATCATCTGGCAACAGCTCTTTCTCTCACATAAATTGATGACTTAGATACCACTCTAAGTCCCATCAACAAGTCCCTTTGCCAGTCTGAGTGCATACCAGCCACCAGCATAAACAGAGCAGCTGGGCAAAGACAGTGGCTGCCAGCAGAGCTAGGTGAAGTTGAGGTTTGATTGTCCAGGAAATTGTTAAGAGTAAGGCAGGAACACACAGAGTAACTGAAAGAATAAATGCCTTGTGCTTTGGGAGAACATTTTCCAGGAGTTACAGTGATTTAATGGCCATGCAAAGATTTACGGCCAAGAAAACTGCATATGTCAGATACATTCTGCTTAGTGCACGTGCTGGCATCTCCTGGGCAGACAAGTCTGGAGAACTAGAATGCTTTCCAAGGGACATATTAGGGAAAAAAAAAAAAGTCGATAAATTCTTGAATTTTCAGCGGTTCAAGCCAGAGGACTGTATTCATTAGGACAAAATAAAAACCATAAGTTCCTCTGTAATGACAATTGCCAACTAAAATGCAACATAAACACCTGCATGTATATCTTTATTTATTTGTCAGGTCTACCATGTCTCCAGGAATATGTGGTTTCGAATGGAGACCAGAGTGGTGAAGAATGTCTGTGCACCAGCTGTTGTGATTGGAGACCAGATTATCATCGTAGGTGGTAAGGACTCTGTTTCACCCTCCCTCCCACCTCCCCATGCTCAGCTCCTGTGGGATTTCGCATCCTTCTTTCTTGGGGTGCTCCCTTAGATAAGATGTAGAGCTTGAAAAGGAAAGGAGGAGTGTGTCCATGCCTGTGTAAGCAGGGACAAGTTCTCCACAGGGCACCTTCTTAATACAAGTAGCAGGACCTTGCAGCAGGGCGCAGATGGGGGACGACACTGGGGTAAAGCCAATGCAAGTTACTGCTCTGCAGAAGAAGGGATGAGGCCAAGGGCATGGGGGTCCTGCTGCCCCCCTGCAAACTCACAGCCTGGCCCTCCCAGACTGCTCTTCTTGGAAGGGTGGAGAGCACAGTTACTACAAGTCCATGAACAGCTCTTTGGGATGTGTGGGCTACAGAGCTAGGAGGAGTCAGTTGGTCCTGTAGGTGTCTCCTGGGGGTAATTGTGAAATGTCCTGAAAAGGGCATGAAACACAGAGGGGAAGCTTAGTGTCTTTCAACATGAGGATGAGCCTCTGCCCATGGCACTTTGGGAGGTCACATCATTGGTAATTGTACACTCTATAGTCCTTAGTGCTGCTCCCCTGACCATAGGCTGCCACAAGGAAGCATGTGTTAGATTATTTAACAGAAAATGAGATGAGGGGAAGCTTTAGCAAAGCAGAGTTCTGAACCCAAATTACACAGGCCTCAAACATGGTGTCATCTCTCAATGGGAGACCACTGCTACTCTGAACAGAGGAGAGCTGAATCAAAAAGTCCAGGACTATCAGCTTTCTGTGACTATCAGCCAGACTTCAGCCAACAGTGCCAAAAATACAGTGTTTTCAACTCTCTTCAAATGCATTAATCTGAAGGGCCTGCAGTGACCCAAGCCTGATGCTGCCAAGCTTAAGTTCTCAATTTATATTTTATTTATCTAATGAAAGCCACAGAAAATCATGTTAACTTTAAACATCTTTCATTTTTCTTGGCAGTAGAGAAACACACCATGGTCAGGTTTTATTTAGCAGCTTCCATGCCAAAACATTGGCCAAACACTCTTAGTTTATCAACAACAGTAAAACCCACAGAAATGTTTTCTCTTAAAAACAGCTTTCATCACATTTCAGGTCCTCTTTGCATGGCTGATCACATCATAACAAAGGGGAGTGGGTAGGTTTAAGCAATACAGGCCTTGATTTTTGTTAGGGAAAGCGGCTTGAAGGCTTGCAAAACATGGTCCAAAGCTGTTTGTTTGCAATGTTGATTATCTAAAGGGCAAGGTATTGCTGGGTACCAAGCTTCCACACCTACATTGCTCCATGGAAATGGCTTTGATAGAGCCCTTACCTCTCAGCAGATGTGAGGTTACATCAGCCTTCAGTGGAAGAGCTGTCCATTGGATCATTGGAATGGTGGCCAGCACAGTCACGGCACCAAGGGTTTTGGGAGAGGAGCGAGCAACAGTGAACACTGAGCTATTGAGCACCCAGCTCTGCTCAGTAGACAGCTACAACTCCAATCCAACAAGGCATTGTTGCTGCATTCCCATGTGCCTTTGCTTTCTGTATTTCCAAGTGAAGCTGTAGGAGTCTGTTGGGTGAAAAGAAATACTTTGAGACATTTGAAGGCACATGCAGAAGCTGCAAGCTCCAACTGTGTTTGACAGGTTGCTTGCCTGGTTAGATGGATTTTATGGTGTTCATCAAGACTTGGCTGCCAAAATGCTATGAGAAAGGGTGGGGACAAAGAAGAAGGGATTCCTGTGATGCACTATCACTTCCCATTTTAGATATATTAATTCTGCCAAATTATGTACCAGTATAAAATGTTTTATTGAAGACTACCAGGAAATATATTATCATTCCTTCTGCTGTCCATAAGCTCTAATTCCCAATCTGTCTCTTCCACATCTGGCTTTGCATCTAGGGTACACACGAAGAATAATTGCTTATGATACAAAAGGCAACAAGTTTGTTAAATGTGCGGACATGAAGGACAGAAGAATGCATCACGGGGCCACTGTCATCAAGAGCAAGCTGTATGTCACAGGAGGACGATGTCTCACCACAGACAATGTCATCGAGGACTTGGATTCTTTAGATTGCTATGATCCAGAGACGGATACATGGACACCAAGGGGAAAACTGCCACACAAACTCTTTGACCATGGGTGTCTTACACTCCAGTGTGTTCCTAGTTCTAACCTTCTCTGAATAACCTTTGACACTTCCAAAGACATTTTGTGCTTTCCTTAAAGGACCCACCTAGTTCTGTCAAGAGTACACGGGGAATCCTCATGGGGTCTCACAAACTCCTGACCTTGAAGATGCCAATGGCATTAGTCATTCCCCAAATGCTCTGCCAAAAGGTCATGAGCTTGGTGCTCATGCCATATTCACCTGATGAGTATGGAACATGGTGCTGCTATGTCCAGCCCAGGGGACTTACCTGGAGTCTCAGGACAAAACAGGGAAAAGACATCTTCTGGATGAGAACCTGGTGCAGCATTTAGCCTTATACAGACTTTAAAATGAACAGTGAATAAGAATGGTGGTAACTCCAGGGAAAGTAAGAGCTGGGTAACCTGCATTTGTTGTCTTGTAAACTCAGCTGCATGCCACTAGCCTTTGCTGCTCAGTGCTGACCAACATTTCTATTTCGAGTAGTGAAGGTGTTCAGAATATAAAGCCCCAAGCTCTAGTCTTGTAGTCAGCCCAACAGCAGCTACCTGTGTTAGCTGTGGTAGTCATCTCATAAGACGTATAACGTATGATGATAGCATATTTTTAATGTTCCTAACATCAAACTAGAAATGAGCAAAAAAGGCTGATGCTTTGATCTGAGCTCTGACATTGCTACAAGATGCAGATTTCACTTCTCTGAGCTACCACTCTTTGACAGTGCAGGAAAGGTTTTTGTTCCATCAGCCTACTTACTCTCTGAAGGAGCGGAGAAGGTGGGATGGAAATGAGGATCATGAGGGATCTTGTTTTGCATGAGGGATCTGCTTCTGCACAGGGATGGCAGTTAGGAAGCCCTTGGATGAAATTCCTGAAATCTGAAATACCAGAGAGTACACATGGAGGAAAGATGTAAAAGAGAAGAGGTATTTGGGAGAAATAATTTTTTTTTGCTGTTCCTACTGACTCCAAACCACTGGAAAACAGCAGTGAGAGAAAACCAGGGACAGGAAACCAGCTTTCCAAGAAGAGCAAGTCAAAGTTTGCCACTTGGCAGAGCACCTCTGGCTCCACCAACAATTCTGTGGGGTTCTGCCACTAAGTGCATATTTTTAAAGGGAGGGGATTAATCATCACATACTGAATAGGTTGTGAACTGCTGCCAGGTCACCAGGCTTGGTAAGACTGCTGAGATAGCAAGAAGCTTTAAAGATAGCACTGGTGACCACCATCCAGAAAGAAGATTGTAGAAACGACACCTCTTTTTCCTCATATTTGAAAGAAAGTGGGACTTTTTCAAGGATACAGAGGGGCATGAGGAAAGCATGCTCAACTCTCCTCTTCACAGAAGGCTGCATGGCCATGTGGTCACCACCACATTGCAGGATGCCAGCTCCAGCTGCCAAGATCTCTCCCATAAATCTTTGTCTGGAGGCAGAAGGGTGACAGAAATAGTTAATGAAGTGGGGACCTGGAAGTAATAATTGCATATCACTGTTTTAACAATTCAAAATAAAAGAGTTATTGTTTGTAAGAGCTTTGTGTTCTGGAGTCCCCATTGTTCCCTCTGTTGATAAAGGGAATTGGTTTTGTACCAATGTTTTTTGACAGAGTTTCCTTCTAAGGATCTGAGTAAATCTGCAAAAAATGAGTGGGAACCCAAACTCATTTTCCAGCTCAGAAGCCTTTGGCTATGTTTTTCCTCTGTCTTTCAGTCTATATCATCATCTCCTCACCATGCAAATCAGGGCTAAATCATGACACTTGCCAAACTGGACCAGAGCAGTGATTCATTTTGCTTCCTCACAGGCCAGCTCCAGCTCTCTGGAGAAAGAAGCCTTGTCATGACCAATTATGGAAAATCTGCCCCAGGGAGATACTTATTCCTAACTCCTCAGTGCCAGCTTCCCAAACTCCTTCCTGTTTGACCCCACGTGGCTCCAAAACTCCAGGACACACCAGTTGTTTCTATGCATTTTAGCTGACATGGATTCCTGCCAGACTCGTGACTGTACCCAGAACTGAAAGGGAAAAAAAAAAAGCTGACTTGGGGCCATAACTCCATGTTTGCAAACCATTGCCACAGTCATTGGCTTACACTTAGAAGCAAACAGATTTTTTTTTTTATTCCTGCATCATATAACTAGTGATTTTCTCAGCATTCATGCAAGGACCAAATGGTACATTGAACAGATGTAGCTGGGCAGGAAATGGGGAGTGCAGAGAAGAGGCAAGATTGCAGCAGCAGCAATGAGCACAGCATCCTTCCCCAGGCCCTTGGGGAGCCCTCATGTCACCTTCAAGTCCTTGGAGATGCCAAGGGCTATAGCCAGCTCTGCTTCAGCTGCAGCCCTGTGCTCCTTCCTTTCACAAACTCCTTATCTTGTGCCTGTAATTCAAAGAATTTGAGTTTTCTGGGCAGTGAATAAAAAGCCTGGGTTTTGATAGACTTCTGTCTCGTGGTCAGTTTTTACACAACCTCTAACGAAAGCTTTTGAGGCCCTTTGCAAACAGGGTTGAAAGCAGAGAATGGTGTTACCAAGGCAGACAAGGGCTGGCAGTCCCTTGGTTACAGGGAAGGCAGCAGCACACACAGCTTCAGGGCAGGGGCTATGCAGCCCCTGGGGCAGACATTATGAGGAGAATGGATGCTGCCTTTCTAATCAGGCTCAGGCTACCACCTGCTTCACCCAAAGCAATACCAAGTACCATCTCAAGTGCTTTGCAGTTGTCCTACATAGTGGTGCTAAGGGTGAAAGCACTTCTAGGAAAGACTGACCAAGGTATCCCTTCCTCTGGTGTCAGGAGGGGAGTTTCCCAAACAGGAAACTGTAGGACTGCATGGCTGAAAGCAGCAGCTCCACAGGACCCTGAATTACCCAGTCCCTTGTGGCAGGTACTTGTCCAACACATTTAAATTCTCCCATGGGAAACACTCTACTGCCTCCCTAAGTAACATACTTGAGCACATTATAAACCTCACAGCTTTAAATACTATTTATCCTAAATCTTCTTTTCTGTACCTTCTGCTATCCTCACAGAGATAAAGGGCAATCACTAACCCTTTTTTGATACCAAATTTTTTTAATATCTTTCAAGTTTATTAGGATGTTTCAAATTCTCTAGACTAAACAAACCCAGCCCTTTCAATCTTTCCTCATAAGTCATGTTTTCTAGACCTCTGATCATTTTTGTTGCTCTCTTCTGGGCAATTTCCAGTTTTTCTGTTTGGTTTTGGGGAGTTTTTGTTGTTTTTTTTTTTTTCTAAGTGCAGGGCCATGGCTCAGCCTCCCTTCTGCATGTTACCTACAGCACTCCCTGTTTCACAGCACAGAAGAATTTTTGCTTTTCACAGCAGCAGCAGATTCCTGACTTGGGTTCAGTTGTGTTTGGGATTATGGAACGTTTACAAGTTTGGGCAAGGCCTGAAGGATCTCCTAGGGTTATGCTGTAGCTCCATCTTTGCTTTGGCTCACCAGAATCCCAAGCCAGATCACAGTGAAAACAATAAGTCTCTCCATGGGCTTTGGACTGGGTCCTAATTACCATGTTCTCATCTGGGTTCATCACTAATTCTATTAATTTTAACTGCAAATATTTAATGTTTGAGTCATTTTTATACTAGGGGAAAAGTTTTAGGCAAAAAAAAAATATAAAAAATTGAAGGGAGGAGATTACATTTTCTTTTTAACTTTCTTCCACCTCCCTTACTTAAGCTCAGGGCTGAATGCTGCTGCAGCCTGTGGTGGCAGGTAGCTTTGCTTTGATCTTAGTGAAGAGCTTGGTAGGTTAAGCCTGGGTTTTTTCATTGGAACCGTTTATCTAACAATACATTACATTCCAAGGGCAGCCTTTTTCTTCTGCAGTAATATGTTTATAATTATAATGCATTTCCTGCTTCTTTTTGATTAAACACACCTGACAAAGTAGGAAAGATGTCAATGCATAAATAAACGGGCACTCTGAGTTCATCAACGAGGAGTTCATGGTGAGGTGAATCCTCCAGTTGAGAAGGAAACAACTGGGGAGAGCATATATGAATAGCCTACAGGGTAATTTATCCCTGGCATTGTTCCTTAGCCTGACCTGAAAGCCATTAATAATTGACAGCAGCAGAAACAATCCCTTTTTAAAAAATATAAACATCCATTCTTTTTTAAAAGCTGCTTGAATGCTCCCCCACAGAAGTTATACAGTCATACTCTCCATGGCACAAATGAGCATGAATTCCTTGGTGCAAGCTTGCACCAGCAACAGAGCTGAGACCTCCTAATTAGTGAACTGCTAATAATGTTTTCAGTGGCTGTTTCTGATGAGCTTCTCCAAGGTATAAGTGAAGCACAGTGCAGGCAGAGAAACTGTTGTCTCAGGCTGCCACTGCCACCAAAATTGTGTTCCTCAGGGTTGGTGCTGGAGTACTAAAAGATTGATCTGGCCTCTTCTGTTTATTGAAGTTTCCAAAATAGTAGCAGAGTAGTGAGGAGCCCAAGAGCTCTGTCACTCGGCAAGTCACCCATCAACTTCAGCTGCTGCTTTTCAATTCTCTCCCCAAGGCTCTTTGTTTGCCTGCACTTCTTTCATGTTGCAGGAACCTTTTCTGAGAAAAGCAAGGAGCAGCACAACTTGAGCATTAGGTGGATGCTGCATGGATGCTTTAAACATGAGGCCACCCCATAGCTGTTGGAGATGTTTGGCTTTAGGCTAGGGGTGAGCCATGGGAAAACAGTACTGCTGGAGGTGAGGGAAATGGCAAAATCTGGTCCACTTCTTCATCTGGTCAGGTCTATAAACCATCCTCCTATATCTAATCCTCCCATGTATAGTCTTCTGAAGTTTGTTTCTTGTTCATGCTGTGTATTCTGCTGCATGAGCCATGTCCCACTACTCCTCCCTAAAACAGGGATGCTGGAACAAGAGCAAAGGCATGTCCTCTTTAGGTGTCCCAGCACCACAGCTATAGTAGCATCCCCAGAGTGTTGCCCTGGTCTTGGCATGTTGCTCAGGTTTCTCCCTGTTCTCAGGCCACACAGCTGGGCAGGTGTGCTCTGCAGGTGCCCTGCATTCATGTTTGGAGGTGATAATGACCACTCAGAGCACAGGCAAGTGGCACCACGGACTCTCAAGTCCAAGTTCTCAAGTTGATGGCATGCTCCTAGTCTGACAAGTGCAGCCAAAACCATTCTAAGCCTTAGAGCAGAGTCCAGATACCTGTCTGTGAGAGCTGGGGGACTGCACAGGAACATGTCCAGCCCCAAGAAACAGAGAGCAAACTGCACAGAGTGTGCTGCAAAACAAAACATAGCTACAAAGCTTCAGTGATGGGAAAGTGCAGTGTTTTATCCACATCAGCAGCAAGCTCTGAAATTAATAGGGTTGATTAAACCATTTTCATGTGCATGGTATGTGGAGATAAGAGCCCAATTCCCAAGGGCTTCCAGTGAAAATTAGATGCTAATCATAACAGCACATGACATCTCCTGACAGGGGTGAGGAAGGCTGCTGGAAGACAAGAGACAAGTACAAACCAAGGGAGCAAAGAGGCATCTCTTGGGAGAGCAGAGTTACCATGAAATTTTGCTGGATCTATTTTGATGCTGAAATGATGTGTACCCTGGCACCAGGCAGATCGAAAGCAAGGGAACTGTGCCTGCTTTATGTTGTTATGACACACATATTTCCCTGAAAATGACATTAAAGAGTAACAGAGGCTCAAACATTGTTCTGTTTATCTGTTCCCTGGGTAGGGCTCTTATTCTTAGAGGAAGCCTAAGCACTGCAGAATATGACCCCTGTCAAGAAAACTTAGCCCCTGGCATGAGAACAAGTTAGCAAGCATGACATGGGAAGCCAGCCCAGGTTCAGGGCATGCAGGACTACTGCCGCTGCCACCTAGCAGGATGGCATCCTTTTGAGACACACAAAGGGATGAGTCACCAGAGGAGACTCCCCTGCCAGGCACTAAGGTTCATAGATAGGAAGCTGATGGCAGAGGACAATTCCTCCCCAAGGTGTTGAACTAGGGGTCAGCCTACGCAAAAGCATGGAAAGGTTGCTCATCACTCAGGCTGTGCCAATGGTGAATCCAAATGTTTCAGGCCTGGGATCTCCTTGCAGTGGAGCTTGCACATCCATTAGCCATTAATGGAATGCTAAATTCCCTCTACCCCCGGTGTGAACTAATCCATGCTTCTGCAAGCTAAGCACACAAAACCATGGCATCCTAAGGAGAAGAGTCCCAGCACTTTAATTGGGTGCCACCTCAAAGTTTGACCAAAGAAGAAAGCAGAGAGGTCCTGTTCCTCAAGATGCTGATGTTTGATGGGTAATTCAGACCTTTTTAAAAGAAGGAAGTCTTTGGTCTTGGGAGATGCTGGCTAAAGCTCTGAAGGCTTCTAGCTGAGTGATCCTGTTTGGAACCTAAAAGAGTTGTCTTTCTGCTCTTTAAACTTGGAACAAATATAAGTAAATAAAGTCTGTTTCTTCTCCAGGTTTTGGAAACTTTCTCAAGAGAAAAACAACACCACACAGTGAAAGAAGCAGTGCCTCCAGACTGAAATACAAATGGCAGAGAAGCCAAAAGCATGTCCGTCCTTCCAGCCATGAGCTTATGTTTTTAATGTCACGAAATGTGGCATGCACAGTGGGTCACAGCTTTCAAGCCAAGAGTCTGTTATTTTTGATGGCAGTGCAAAATACACAAGTCCTTACTCCAAGGAATCTACAAGAGAGTCAGAGTAGACAACAGAGATGACCCTTGGAGCATCAGCAGCTGGAGTTTCAAAGCCTCCATTTAATTTGTCAGGAAAGAACAACACCTATACCATAACCCAGATAACTCAAGTACCCCTCAAACTAACTAACTGATCTTTCCTATGATTCTCTGGTCCACAGCCCCTGCCACAGATCACCACACAGATTTGATCAAACAAGTGCCAGGCCCACGACTTCCTGGAAACTCAAGCAACATGTAGAGAATGGGCATTAGCTGTCTAACACCTTTTCTGTCCTCAGGTGCCCCATAGTCAGAAGGGTTTCATTAGCCTAAAGCATGCCTAGGAGAAGAGGGTTTTTTTCCCTGGTTTTCAACATCCAGATTTCCCCCTTCCCCAGGAAAGGTAGCAGAAGGTTTGGGAAAACTCTAATAGTAGGCACAGAACTGGAAAAGGGAATCCCTTCTGCTTTTAAAAAAAAATGCTTTGTAAGAGTGAGGAGGGAGAACATTCAGACATCTCTAGGCTCTCTGATTTCTAGGAACTATAAAAGCCATTTAGACTGACTGACAATACTCTGGCCTTTCCATTTCATTTTTCTAAAGCAGTTTTGAAGATAAAGTGATAGGTAGTGCAGACCAACCTTCTTAGGACTGTCACCAGGAAAGGAAAATGCAGCTGGGGAAATGATTACATGGATCAGTAGGGTTTTGCATTAATCATATCTGGTATAGGTGATCGGGCTCTGGCAGAGGGGTTGGACTAGATGATCTTTCGATATCCCTTCCAGCCCCTAATATTCTGTGATTCTGTATTTGTTTTATTCTAGAATACATTCTCCTTGTCTGATTTGTGGCTGGACTGGTGCAAATACACAGCTTTTCATGTAACTACAACATACCACGCTCTGGCTGCAGGATGTTGATGAGCTCAGCTTGATCAGGAGAAAATCCCTGCCCAGGTTGTAGTAGAAATCTGCAATCAAAGTATTAGCAGAATCCTGGTCCTGCCAGGCTCAGTGGGATATGGCCCTTGCAAACGGCATGAGTCATTTGCCTTGGAGCTGTAGGAGCAGAGAACATCTGAAGATCTAGATCAGACTGGTGAATCAGCAGCATCACAGTTTAAGAGGTTAAGCCTATTTATAGACAAATTAGGGTAATTTTCATATGTGAAGGGATTGGATTTGTTTTTTTATAAAAATTCATAATAAACTCTAGGAAGGAAAATACTGAGATCTGTTCTCAGTTAACTCCTTGGAGACAAGATGAAGTTTGTCCAAGATAGGGATGGAGTCGAAGGAGCCAGAAACTCAAGAGTTCATTATTCTCACTGCTTTGCTTTTTTCCACTCGCAGAATGAAGTTATGCTTTCAGGACAGTACAAATCATCCCTGTGGAGGCAGACCTTGATCTTCCTGCTTAGCACATGGGTGGGACTCCCCTGGCACCTGCACAAGTACTCTGATGGGGAACACTGGGAGGCCTGCATGAGGAAACAAGTCCCTTCTTTACAGGGGACTTTCTGTTCATCATTTCTGGCCTTGCTCTTCACACTTTGCTCTTGGTTTTCACTAGCCGTGAACACCCGAGTTTGTTTGTCAGTGTGTCGCTACACAGCAGAGTTGTGTGTCATCAGTCAAGTGAGAAAGGATAGGACTTGCTGAGTGATTGTGGGCAAAATGGTATTTCTTCTATGTCTCCAGTGCCACATCATTAAAATAAAGATGATATCAACCCCAAGGCAAAGGTATTGTGAATTAACCCACTAAATCCTCAAAAAAGTATTTTTGTGCAATCCCACTTGCAATTTGGGAAGTAACCACACATAGGGAAACAATGCTCTTAAATAAATATAAAGGTGATGTCTAATGAACTGGTAATCAACTGGATAAGTATAACGATGTTCATTTTGTACACTGCTTTCAACAGAAGTGAAGGATGGGTTTAATACAGTTACAGACCCACTAAGAGAAAAGCCCTTGTGAAAAGGACACTTGCAGGGTTTGCAGGTGGATTGTGCCCATGCACTAGAAATGCTTTTACTTAAGCAAAGACTCTACTTCTTGGGAGGCTATCTCTCAAGTAAGCTAAAAGATATAAAAATCAGCCCTTTGAGGTCATCTGAAACATTTTTTTTTCAAATTCAGAGTAATGATGTGCAAAGCACTTCATTCACTCATTTAATTCCCAAGTCTGCAATTTCAGATTATGCCAACATGTGGCATTTCCATAACATTTGTTTCTACATCCAAGGTCTGTAGGACCAGGTTCCTCCTTGTGCTCTTGGAAAAAGCAAGTTTTTCATCTCTTTCAATGTTTTTGCACCAGCCTTTCTGAGACACCTTCTTATAATCTCCCCTTAGCATCTGTTTTATTTTAAAAGGATAAAAATGCATCACAATCTCACATATTCTTGCTACTTTTGAGGTTCTCCAATTACACTACTTATATGAATCCATTCTCTTTTGTTAATTAGGGGTTTGTTTGGTTTTTTTCAGTTTAAATTTCATATATCCAGTGGCAAGGACAGAGACCTGAGGGGCGTGTTGTTTTTAAAAAGAAAACATTTTATTTTGTCTGTTCTGTGATGAAAACTGCCTACAACTGTCAGATTGCAAGGATGTTTGGGCAACTGCCACCACTCTGTTAACTTTAAGCCAATCCTAGGAACTGGCAGTACTTGACTATCTGATTACGAAGTAGCATTTGTGAACTGCAGGAGTCCTTCAACCTTGTCTCCCAAGCACAACTCCTTAGGTCCCTGCACTCACCACCTGTCTTGGCAAGCTCATTTCATCCTGAAATTGCAAAGCTGACATGGGGCATCTCCTTTCTTTGATCTCTTCATGCCTGTCTTTGCACAAAAGGAGACACAGCATGGAGGTGCCCAGGCTGGCAGCTCAGGAGAATCAACAGTGTACACTTCATCTGTGCTTGTCCAAGCCAAAATTCTCTAATTCATCTCCTGCATTTGATCTGACAGTAGATGAGTCAAATGCTTCAAAGCAACCTTGGGGCATTGGTTAACTCTCTCAGGACTAGTGTGGGGCTCCTTGATGCTCCACCATTTCCCACACCTTCACAAAAGAGGCTTTGCTCAGTCTGCTTCAAGGAAGGCAAGGCAATCAAATTAACTACTTCTGAAAATCCTGGCCTCGGTCTGTTGTAATGAGATCCTGTTGGTAACAGCACTGCCTGGAGTGACCAAAGAGCTTCCCTTGTTTTCCTCTATTCAAATTCATGCAAACTTCTGCTGACCTCTTAATTTTGGCTGTTTGATTTCAATGGGAAATGGACTGCACAGGAATCTTTGACTTCAAGCCTTGTATATTTTCTCTAATATTCTTTTATCTTCACAAAAAAACATTTGCTAATATCTTAAGCTAATGTTTCTCTTCAGAGGGTCACACACAGTTCAGCATGCATCTTGCATCCAAAGATTTCTTCAGGTCTCTAGTGTTAAGTTTTTCTAAACAGGTTGGGCATTTACTTGTTGTTGCTGAAGGGAGCAAGCAGAGCCCTTCTAAGTGACATCTAAAATAATGAAAGGAAAACCATATGTAAACCATACTTTCTAGAAATAAACTGACCCTTCTACATTTACAGGGTCAGGGGAGTGTTAGTAGCCCCACATGTCCCCATGTGACTGCCCAAGTTTCTACATAGCAGGAGAGAACAGGTCAGACAGATGTAGTTACAAACGTTGAAATGGGGATGCAGGGGAGATGAAGAAACACTGCCAGATTTAGCGTAACAGGTGGCTCCTCCACAGCACCCATGAGGAATGAGTGGAGTTGAGTGCTGAGAGCAACCTCTGCTGAGGTGCCTGCATGGCATGGGGTGGAAAAGTGCCTACAGGAATGGGGCACCATGGAAATAAACAGAGGAACTGACACCCACAGCATCAGCCTTTTCCTAGGATTGGTCCTGCAAGGAGCTTTGGAGAAATCCGACTCTGTGATCAGGGCTCTACCTTAGCACTTTGGAAACACTGGGTTTAGGCACCTGCTGTCCCAGACTGCATGTGACTATCAACAAACCACTTGGCCACAATGTGCAGATCCCAGCGAGTGCTTAAATACCTCCATAGACGTGGGCGTTGATATCTCGGTTATCCTGTTTCCTTTCCATGCCAGGGAGAAAATAGCTCTTCCCTACCTCACACAGTAGAGAAGACAAGCGTGTTCTGCTCTGCCAAATGCTATTTGAAATGAGGTCCTTATTTCAAGGGCCCACTTGATTCAGAAGAAATAACCCATTCTCGTGTTTCCAGCTCAGCACAAGCACCTCATGTGACCCTGCAGGTTTATGGCCAGCAGAGGACAGGTCACAAAGAGATGGTGACAGAAATCTAAGCAGAACACTGTGATCTGAAGAAGATTATCAAGCCCTGGGCTGCTATGAGAGTGAACTCATAGCAGGGGAATAAGAAAACAGTTAGTAGAAGGTTTGAAACAGTCTCTGGGGAAGGTCAGAAAGACTTCCCATAGAAGTTTTAGGGTCTCACATGGGCACTGAGCTTAGTTCTCAACCATCCTACACCCTACCCCTCATGTGGGCACTGGCACATAAAGTGCACATGAAACACCACCTGGCTTAAGTCATAGTTTACCTCCAATTCATGCTCCTGAGCCTGTCCAGGAGAAGAATGAGCTAGATTTTTACATACTGATCTTACAGGATTACACTGCTGCTGTGTGGCTGAGCCTTTCAGAAGTTAAAACCAGATGCAGCCAGACCCTTTCCAGTCCCACTGACCTTTTCCCATCAGTGACTAACATCAGGCTTGTGTGTATGAGCAGAGAGCAAACAAGTCCAGAGTGGCAGTTCCTTGGCAGGGACTTAGTTTACCTTTCAGTGCCACATTTAATAACACTGGATGGCACTTATCGGAATAGATTTTCCAGCAAGTGGCATGCCAAAGCCTTGATGAAATCAGGCCTTCTGTCTGATGTCAATCACCTACCCTTTTCCAGTTCAAAAGTGCTATCCATGCTGAAAAAGCTAGACCCAAGGAGCACTTCATTCCAGAAGCACACAACTAAACCTGGCCTAGCAATGCGCTGTAGTAAAATGAGGTCATCAGAGCAAGGCTTTCAACCTGTTCTACACTATGTGTTAAACAACAGATTCATCAAATTAATAGATGTGCTTCCACATGTCTTCTTACCTGTCTTATTGGAACATTGGTGCTGGAATATGCAAATAGGCACTGGTGTCTACTAGGTGAAAGAAGTAGAGGTGCATTCACTACCTTATTTTTCAGACATTCCATAGTCTTTATGATAGATTGACCCAAGAAGCTGATAACAAACAAGGGTGTGGCCAAAGCTAATTCTCAGCTCATGGTCTGAGCCCATCCTTGCTAAATATGCAAAAGTAGACATTGTTCTCACCCTAGACTAGGTTATAGTTTCGGTTCTTCTTGTTCCCTGGTGTCAATAGGAAGTGTGTTCTCTGGCATCTGCGTTAGGCCAATTTGCACCAGTCCCCAGTGGCTACGGAGCTGCAAGTTCTGCTTGTGGGTGGTGACTTTGCCTCCTGATCTTTTGTTTTCAAAATGCAGCTGCAGAGAAGAGGAACACGGCATCATTACTGCTATGAAAGGTCTTTTCATCCTCTGTGGTTTCCGGGTTAGAGCTGTGTTGGCTGAGGATTCCTCCCCCAGGGTGGAGGAGTAATGGAAACACAGCCTAAAACAAGATCAGGAGGAAGATGTGAAAATGAGTGTAAATGTGCAGCATATGAGTCAGTGCCACAAGGAATCTCTATCCCATAAGTCAAGATCACACCTCCTCTTGGTACAGCAGAGATGTTCCCACACAGAGAAGTGTTAAGCATCTTAAAAAGAACTTGTGTCCTTACTGAAACTTTAATAGTAGAACAATGTTTTCAGGTCAGTAACACTGCAGGTTCAGAGATGAGTAGGAGAAGCAAGCATGACATGCTGCATTAATTAGCTGCTGTAAAATAACATAGACCTAGCACTGAGGCCAAATCCTCTCTGTATGCAAATCAGCAAAGCCTCACTGATGCTAAATTGATGCTGAACTGATTAACTCCAGCCGATGAGCTGGTCTCGGGTAACAAAACTAGTTCCTGTACCATCAGAGGTCTCTCATGGGGTATCATGCTTTGAAATTTTCTTTGACAGACTGTTTAGGGAAATGAAACTGTAGCTTTAGCACAAGGAGTAGGCAACATGGGCTGAGAAATACCCAAAACAACCACTCTGCTGTCAAGTGTCTTCAGACCCCTAGATCCTCAAGAGGCAGTCCATGGCAGCCTGATGCCAGCTAGACATCTGAGCGCACTTCATGCTTGACACCAGCTCACTGCTTCTGCAAATGGGCCTCACAGATAGATGACAAGCAGTGGCATGCCACACCACCTGCTCATCCATCATGTGGCAGACAAAGCAATGCACTGGCCATGCAGCCAACACAGTGCTGAGCCTGCATGCAGGCTACCTTGCAGCCCAAGGAGGCATGTCTCATGCTTCTGCTATGACTGTAGCTCATCTGGCCGCACCCAGCTGTCTGCCACATCAGCACCAGGTGTTGCAGTGCCAGCCCTTCCACCAGTGGCTCTCCTAGGGAATGTGGAAGGAGCTTTTCCAGGAGAGAGGGTGCTTACAGAGGTGGTGGACCATAGTGGACAGATGGCTCTAGGGACAACCACCTCCAAGAAAATGCAAGATGAGGATACCTCGAGTCTCTCTACATGCTCAAGTGTCTTAACCAGCCTGGGAGACATCCCAAGGAACACAGGACAGGGAAGGCCTATGACTTGGCCCAGGAAGACAGTCTGGGTCATGCCTTGGCATCCATTTCCCAGCTGGTTGCTCAGTAGTGTCCCTGCAGATGTGCACCTGCACGGGAAGAGGGGACACCTCTTTTACTCCCTGGATCAGTAGGACATGGCCAAAAGCAAGCCCTGAGCCATTTTGGGTGCATGTCTCCTATTTCTGGTGGGTCTGTGACACAGTACACTATATTATAAAAGCTTGTATGTAATTTCTTGAAGCAACTGGTCTCTGCTGTGTTCAATTTCTAGCTGCAATGACTTTTTCCTAAGTGTTGAACTGATGAATGCCACTGGTATCCAAAGTTCAGGATGCTCCCGATTAAAAAATCATCTTTCCAAGGACACAGGCACATCTTCCTCTCTTCTATGATTTACATGGCCGGAACCTGGTGAACTGCTCTACAAGGCACACAGAGGAACAGGGTGCAGGTCATTCTTTGGTATCCATCCTGGCTTATTTGAAAGCAAGCCTTGTTTCAAATACAAAGTGCTGAATAGAAGAGTAGATTTTTCACTGTAGAAGCCCTAGAGTCATTTACAACAAATTGCCTCATAATGTGCAGGTGATTTATGACATTATTCATCTATAAATTATATTTACATCCACACTATGATCTCTTTACATCATTAAAGTGTATTAATGTGTCTGTAGAGTAAGTGATATTGATAACTTGTCTACAAGGAAAAATTCATCAGAATAACTGTGTGCATGAATCTTTTTTCATCTTGGAAGAACATTCTTTCTGGTTTCCTTATGTGAAACAAACCCCGAACATTCACATCACAGATTTGATCTACAGGCATTGTTTCCCTTGACCTGCACACCACAGATATGTGCTGAATCTTTGTCTGAAATGGGTTCAGGAATTATGAATCTCTTCTGTAACTAACATTATTTTTATTCACAGTATTCATCCAAAGATCACAAGCATGGAGAAGAAAGCTTCCACCAGAAACAATCTAAACTCTGAATGAGGATAAATTTGTCCTGTTTGCTTTCTTGCTTTGCTTTTCCAGCATCCGGAGAATATATCTCTTTCTATTATAAGCTATTTTTCAAGGGGGATCTTACTTACAGTCAAAAATGAGCATTGTGAAATCAATTGTTAAATTTAGATCTTCGGGCTGTTTTCATCAGAACAAAAACACAGGGATTTGTAGTCCTAAAATTGATTCATACAGAATAAACAAATCCTGAGCTCAATTACTTTAAGGTGATTTCCTGTGATATCAGAGCCACGGGCATGACATCAAGGTCCCTTTGGACCTCAGGATCTTTTGAGCATTTCAGGCAATGACCAGATCAGGAGAAGTAATTGGGAAAGAGCCATTTTAGTGGTTTCTCACTGACAGCTTCCTGCTGAAACTTTTGAAAGAGGAAAACAACATTTCTGGTTTCTCATTTTTCTTTCTATTTTAAGATATTACTTTGGCTATAGTTGGAGCTTTCTGGCTTTGAAAGCCATTAGATCTACAGGACATTTTATGTGGGAGGGAAAGAAGCAAGTTGGCTGGAACACATAATGGAGGACCAACAGAGGATTCTTCTGTGCTTCAGATACTGGTCACAGTGGATCCATGGTGATTGTGTGCTTGGGATAATGCTGTATTTGTCCAAAAGGAGGCAATTCTAGTACTATTTGCACCACTAAAACACACGCAGTGTGCCGAAGTCCTCCCATACACTGTCTGATGACTTTTGAGGCCAGATTGCTTAATATGATAAATTATAGCAAATTGCCTTATTATTATGGATAGAGTAGTTTTGTCCAGCATGCCAGGGAGATGAATATTGTATGAAGCACAATGCCTCTGAAGTTCACAGCCATTTTCTGAGACATCCACCTGGTTTGCTGGAAAATGCAATGCCTTTTATAACTTCCCAGTAGAGGGAATTGACCAGATAGTGGATGAACTCCTGCCTTCAGATCTGTACTTGAGTCCTGGAATTTAGTCCAAGACCTAAACTCTGGGCCGTATCTCTGGTATCTGCCAACTTGAGTTTTTATCTTCATTAGTCCAGCAAACCATATGAATGGTCTGACTGATACTGTCAGTTTAATTGCAGGAATCATTGCTTTTAATAATCGTTGTACCAATGAAAGATTTTATGTGCACGCTCATTTTTATGTCATTTTGAACGTCCTTTACATCAGGTTAGTTTTCCTAGCCCTGACCCTCTACATTATCTCTGTGTTGCCTTTTGTCTAGGGGAAAAAAAAAACTGTTTGCTACCAGACTGGCTGCTGCTGATAGCCTGTAAGTAAACTAAAACCATGTATGTGGTTAGTTGGAAAATTAGATTTACACGAGAAGAGGCACAACTCCAGGGCTGACTTTTTTTGTGTTTGTGTCAAACATTATGGAACCTGTAGCTAATGCACTTTATGCTGCCAATCCTATGGGCCGTTTCACTGGTAAAGACCAAAACACAAGGGAAGCACTAAAATCTGTTTTGGAGAAAGGAAATGCTATGAAAGACATTGATGATGATCCACCACAAAAGACCTTCTGTAGATGAGAAGGACACCCCACAGAAAAGGACAGAAAAACACAGAGACACAGGTCCTGCCTCCTGGAGCACACTGAGGTAATATCCCCATGGCAGCTCTTAACGTTTCTCAACCCAGAACGTCTCTGGAAAGCAGGCACTTCATGAAAAACGGCATAAAGTTGAATTTAACCTTTTGCTGCTGGAAATGTCACAGCCAAACATTTTGCCTGCTGACAGAGGATGCCACTTTTCCTTTTTCCTTTCTTTTGTTAACCCCAGAAAACTCCAGGCATGCGGTATGGACAATCAGGCTTTGACCGGGCTACAACGTTGGGAAAGAAATGGAATCAGAATGTGGAAGGCTATGTCCTCTTCTGCCCTTTGTGCTATCCAGGCCTGAGGAACAGGGGGATATTTTTGGAATATTATTTTAAATAGCAGGGAGGGGCTATCAGGTTTCATTTTGTCTGTTGGTCCTGGTCTGCCATGCCAGTCGAGCCATAGCTGTAAATTATAAAATGGAGTCATATGTGAGGAGGAGCAAAGGAAGAGACAATGCCCTCCTATGCAGCTGGAGCATGCCTGTGGTGATCTGTGCTTTCACCCCTAAGCCCATGTTACTGCAATGATTGTCTACCTCAGACTTATTTATTTGAAGCCTATTATGTCAGCTTAGTCAGGTCAGTGCAGTAATGCTCTGCCCTCTCTACTTCAGCACCTGGCTGGAGAGAAAATAACTTCCTCTTTCTAGCAGGAACTGGGGGCCTTCTGACAATGTGTGACAGGGCACAAATTCATGGCACAGCTGGCATCATCTAAATTCTCAAGTCCTTACCCAAGCCCCTCTCTGGGAGATCCACCCGGATCCCATGAACCCCCAGTGAAGGAGGATCAACAGGAAGCACAGCCGATCACCCTCATGCTCCCTTCCTCTCTGGGAATAGCATCCACCCGTGCTTTCCATTTTGTCCCTTTACAGCCTACACGTCTTTCAGCCATTTTTGTTTTGCATCAGCTTCTGCTGCTGCTGAAACAGCTGATGATCATACAGTCTGACCATGTGGGGAAGATGGCCCAGAGATGCACTGAGCATCTCTGTTTATATCCAGATAAGGCTGGGCATTGGGCTGGGGAATGGCTTTGAAGGTCCATCAAGATAAATGAGTTGAGTGGTATCTCCAGCTGACTTTTCTTGAGAAATACATTTGAATGTAATCTTGCACAAATCCCAGCACTGGGGAAGGGTGAAAAAGGGATCAACTGTTCTCATGGTATCAGCCATACTTGTAAGCTCTCAGCTACAGTGAAACCACACCAGAAGATAAGGTGGCTTCTGACTGTGGTGACACGAAAGCTTCGGGGCTGATCTTGAAGGTGAATTTGCCTTCTCTTTCTTCCTTCAGCTTAAACGCTCTATTCAAAAGACAGCAGGAAGGCTTATTTCAAAAACATTGTGAAATTAGTTATATGGGAAAAGTAATAAATGTACATCCTGGGTTGCAGTATTGTATATTGGCTACATTGCTACAATGATCTCATTTAGCTGGAGGACTTAAGACTCCAGTGTGAGGACAATGGCTGTTTCTGCATGGGCTAAACAATAACAGCTTTGTATCAGGTAGGCTGCCATGCCTGGGAGTGGGAGGATAAGACTGGGTTGAGGCAGTTTAAGATAGGTAGCTGCCTTATGATGTACGTCTGCATTTCAAACAGCTCAGAAATCTAAAAATTCAGCTGTTTCATCAGCTGTCACCTGTTCAGGGTTTCCTAATTCTCCCATGCTATGCACACTACCTTAGAGGATATGTATTTTCCACAGGCACATGATGAGATCTCCATTAGTCCCCATGTGTCATTACCCTCCCAAACCAGAGGTAATGTCCTTCCCTTAATGGATAGACATAGCGATTACACAACACACCTTCTTCCAAAAAAAGCTTTCCAAGCTTTTTCTGTATTAATTTAACCTCAGTTGTATTATCTGGAATTGATTTTGCTACATTACTTGTTGGATGTTTAACAGGGAGACGAATGCTGTAAGTTCTTACACAAGTTTCATGTTCAACTTGGATCTAGAAGAATTTTCTCTTCTTGTGCTCACCTTATTCACCTACAGTGGTCACATTTTAAAAATCAGCATTCTCTGCACAGTGCTCAAAACCCTCCAGTAAATAGCACAGCATCTGCTGCAAAGTATTTTTCTTGGTCATCAGCTCTGCTTCCAGCCACCAGAGTTAGAGGAAGAGGACTACTGGTTCACTGCAGCCATCAGCAAAAAGCCTCATTTGAACCACCACAGATTTTCAAGCTAGAGTATTCCTTAGGGACACAAGCTGCAAATTTGAGAACAAAACCTGCCCACTAATATCGGTGGGAAAGTCACCACCAGTGGCTGCATATGCCAAATTAGCTGTTCTGGCAGCAGCAGAAGAGGCTATTTTGTACTCTCAAACTAATACAGCTAGCATGTCCCACCCAGCCTGGGCAAACCCCGGGTGAGTTAGAGTAGAACAACTAAATGCCAGCTTAGGAGGCCTCACCTTTTCCTTGATGCAATATGGGGAGAAAAATCACCTTAGAGAGTATAGCTCTGAAAAAAAGCAAATCCTGCTACCAGGGACGTGAAGAACAGGCTGGGACAGACTCAACAAAAGACTTGCAGTTAATTACTGAAATGTACCAATTTCCTGCCTGTGAGTTGAGCCAGGGTAACTACCTCTGAGCACACTTCTGACACCAACAGAAGGTAATCTGACCTCCTGTGAGGAGTGAGGAGGCACATTGCATAACCCCACAGCTGGTGCACACAGAGCATGGAGCCACTGCGTCCCTGAGCTCTGCTTGTGCATGGGGCCTTGTGAAACCCAGGCAATCCTGCATCACCACTGCCAAATGAAAAACAGAAGAAAGGTCCTGTCCTAGGCCAGGTAATGCATGTTGGATCAGAGGGGCAAAAATTTCTGCTGAACTGACTTACAATTATGTGGCAACTCACTTATCTTACAATGAGCCAAGGAAGGATGACAGGTTACATTTTTTCCCCCTTAGGATTAATTCGCAGTGGCTGCATAGAGCACCTAACTGCTTCTGCAGAGTGCAGAGGCTCTTAATGCACAGCAGTTCTTGCCAATAAAAACCTCACAATCGGTGTTCCAGCCATGCAGGTGGCCTGCTTGGGCTGCTTCTGAATTACAAGCCTGCTGAGTTTGCTGAGTTATTCACAGATCTGCAAGCCCATATCCCAGTTTTACTATGGCAGGGGTTAATTATTTAATTTCCATCAGTCCCAAACACCTCAATCTGTGCCATATAAAGAGGCTTTTTTCTGACTTTGAGAAACTATCAGGGTTTGTACCTCAACCTTTGAGAAACAAACCTTGGATACTCCAAAAAAAATTATTCTGCCCATAACCCAAGTTTTGAGACAAGCAACTCAGCACAGAGGTGTGTAATTGCAGTTTTAGTCTTGATTAAGAGACAGGACTTGTCTTTTGAATGGGACAACCTTTAAAGCAGCAAGTTGATTTATTTCCTGCAATTTTAATTATTTCTTAACATTTGAAAATCAAGCCACTAGATATATATTTATAATGATAGATCTAGTATACTCTGATCTTTCTTCTATTTTACAAGGATAAGACTAACTCTTTCTCAGCTAAAACTTGGAAAAGAGATAACTGCAGCCAAAGAAATACTGACTTAAACTCTGAATTCATTCCTATTGTTGCAGATAGAAGTGTTATGCCCTTTCCTTGCACCTACCACTTCCGGATTGATGAAAACCACCTTGAGGAGTATTCCTCTTGGGCTATCTCTGGGCTGCCTTCCCTCTTCCAGCATCTTTGAGAAGTTGGGCTCCATTGCCTAAAGAAAGACTAAAAGGTCCTAAAGATGTAGTAGGCACCCATCATCATTTCAGCACAGCGTGTGCTTAAAATCCCCTCCTTGTAGTAACAGCAATGGTGCTGTGACTCCTGAGCACTTTCCCTGCAAATCCACTTGCTTCCAGGAAAAATCAGGCACACTACTCCATTCCCAGCCAAGAAAGTCCAGATGCTTTATTGCTTCATTCTTGTGCTGCATTTAGTTTGTTAATGCTTTCATGTAAAAACAGTGTGACACATGGGAACCCTGAGTTGATATTCTATTTACTTCTCCTGTGAAGTCATTTCTTGATGAGAGAGTTAAAGTTTACAACCAGTGAATGGCTGTTGACTCCAGGGGTTACTCTTATGAAGTAAACCAACACTGTTTTTTATTTCTGTTTATCTGAAGCTTGAAGAACACTACACACCACGTAAACATCACAAGGCAGCAAGTGGGAAGTTGAAAGCAAGGACTGACCACTGAGATTACGTCTGCAGACAGCACAGGGAAGCCACCAGAAAAGAAAAAAAAAGAAGATTAAAAACTGTGGTTGCTGAGCTACAAAGTCTGTCTCTGTTGGAGCAATACCAAGCCTGAGAGAGATGAAGCTAAAGCCTCTAAGATATGTCTTCATATTATCTGCTGGAAGGGAAAAGTTCCAATGTGCAGTGATCTTCAGCAGGAGGTCTGAGTAGACAATATTCCTCCTTCTTGCAACTCTTCATTAAAGAAAAAAAAGGTTTATAAAAATATCTTACTTGTATGTATTTAGATTGAGAGTGCTGGCATCAGGGTTGCCTGTGGACAATGAGGTGCAGAGCAAGGTGAAGGAGACAACTTGTTTTGATGACTTCCTACCTGCTCCTCTAAAGGATCCTGGCATGAAAGGACTTCAGTCACCACTGCAGCTCTACCCTTCTCAGCACTTCCTAGGAGTGAAGGGAAAAATTTGTCATCTATTCCAGGACACCTAAATCCTTGGTTCTCAAAATTATGGGTAACATCTCCATAACAAAAAGGCCTAGTACATTGGCATCTTTCCCTGAAATGGCCAGTGCAAAGTACTCGAGGACTATGACTTAGCCCTAAAATACACAATAGTCCTTTTTTGAATACCTTCTTAACCAAAGCATGGGGTGTTTTGCATTTTTTGAACCACAGGAACATGCTTGAAAGTCACTTTGCAGCTTCTTTCTGCAGCTGTTAGGCTGCAAATATGCATTCTTGGTTTAAACTGAAAGCTTGACCTTCTCATCCCAAAACTATGCTCCAGATACTGGTTATGTCAAAAGAAAGCAGCTATCTCAAGACTTAGGATAAAAATCAGAAGCCAGTGACTGCCCTTCCAGGAAAGCATTCTTTGTGGCTGCAAGTACCCATCTGAACTTCAGCTATGTGATTTTTAGAGGCAGAAATTAGTACCTCCAGCTGCACTACAACAAGCCTTAACTATATAACCTCAAGAAGGCAGCTCCCCAAAAGTCACTGCTTACTGATACCCCTGTGCTGGCTCCATGCACAGCCTAATAGAGGGCAATGGTACATGCATAGCTCCCGTCAGGTGCTGAAGAAACAGAAAACAAAGCTGAAAGAGTGGTGGTGTTTATAAGTCATAGATGTGAGGGATAAACAAATAGATGGCATTAGGTAGAAAAGGCAAAAAGAACAGTAATGACAATACTTCTCTCCTGATCCGACTTCAAGCATACTGACCAAGTGGCCCTGTTGAATTAAACATGTATTTGGGAGAGGTCCCACAAGAAGCCACAAGGTTATTCCTGGCCACACTCAGGGTAAGCTAACCCAGCAAGGAATGTGTACATCAGGAATGCAGCTGGACAGGCTGTGTTTAGGAAAAGTTGTGTATCCTACCAACAGCGAGGAGGATCGGAACTCTCTAATAAGTGAGGCGAGTGAAATAAATGAGGCTAGAGATAGCCACAGACATAGAGATGAGCATCCTGAGAAACTCCTGTGAGCTTTCATTGAGATCAAGTAATTGAAGCTCTGGCTTTTGTGGAAAGCAGCTGCTGGTGCAGGAGAGGGCTTTATCACATATAGAAAAATGAGCTGTTCTGTAAAACAGATCATTCTGGATTAGGAACACATTAATAGACAAGAGGATCAGCTAAGGGGCACCTTCAAATCCATCCAGGAACATCATCACAGGCTGTTTCCCCTGCAGTGGATTCTATAGCATGACCATTTTCTTAATGGCCAATAAGAAAAACAACTTTCAGAACCTGTGAGAGAGGATAGATGTGCTGTGTGGTCCAACAGCACGGGCTTACCTTCAGTTTTTTCCCCACATCGTGTTTAACAGAGGCCTGGAGTGAACATTATGCCTAACGGGCAAGGCTGTGACCCCCAGCACCTTCCTAAACCTCACCTGGGGCCACCTCTCACCTTTAGAAACTGCCTGGCCCAGGGATGTATCTTCATGCAATGGAGACAGTTGCTCTCTGCAGCCTGCTAGAGGGAGAGGACAGAAGGACAGAAATTTCACACTCCATTCCCCCCATCTGTGTTCCTACCTTCCCTTCCAGGGACATCCGTCCTCCGAAGAAGGCTCTGCCCTTGGACTGCATCATCATTTCATTTCTGAAGGCTTAAAATCCCTTTAGGAAACATCAAAATTAAGATGTATGGAGACTGCAGAAGGGAGCACCTGGCATTAATGACCTTGCCTGTAACAGGTATCCAAAGAATAAGAGCAGTGGGCAAAAAAAGGGAGAATTTTGGTGACCAAACTGGATCCCCTCAGACTGCAGGCACCTGGACAGCAATGCTTGCATAGGTGGCCACAAAAGCCACAGAAAACACTGCAGCACCAATCACAAACTTCAGAGCCATTGTAAGAGCCACAGCCATGATGTGCCACAAGGAGGATGGAAGAGATGAAAGGCATAGCCTCGCTATGATGTCCCTGCGGCTCACTGATTATTCTAGGAGGTCAGCCATGGTCTGCACAACAAAGCCACGCCAGGTGTGATACCCTCAGAACTTAGTCCCTTTTGGTGCCTTCTGTTTTTCCCAGCACTGGCAGTGCTGCACACGTTGCCATGGACCTTAGGGAGGCCCTGAAGCTGATCCAGCTCTTGGCTTGGTGCGTTGCTGCCCCACAGAGAAACCTGCATCCTGCAGGACTGTTGCTTCAGCCAGTTCATGCACCGCTGGCCCCTTGCCCACTGTAGCTCTCAACTCCTGCTCTTCTCCTCTGTGGAACTGAATGTCAAGTACCAACAGCTCCTAGCTGCAAAATTCTGGCCAGCAGACAGGACGTGGAGACACCCTTTGACATGGAAAATACCTATTTCCTATAAAATCAAATGCCCACGCCTGCCGTCAGCTACACTGTGCACAATTTACTATAAACAAGAAACAATTTACGGACACATTTCCAATTTGACAAGTCCCTTGGGCTGCTCCTTTTCTCAGTCAGTTTGCTGACATTAATTTGCTGCCAGTCTCTTTCCTCCTTTAGAGATACCTGTGGTGCAGGGGGGAGGGAGGATGGGCTGGCCCATCGCGTGCGGCGTACGTGGAAGTCGGCTCATGTTCAACATCCTGCTGATTGCTGATTCCCTACTGGTACAGGGAACTGCCAGCACTATTGTGGCTTTCTCTTTTCTGTTGTCTCTACTAACCACATCTCCCCATGGTTAGGGGTACATTTCTGTTAACTGAGGTAAAGCCAGGGCATCATTTTATTTTTCCTAAATATTTGCTATTTTCACACCAAATCTGCTTGCAGGTACTTGCCCAGGAAATTATGTTGTTCCTCTCCCTCTGGTTCCCAAGGAGCTGCCATTCTGCCCCGCTCCTGTTTCATTGTGGAGCAAGCTTCTCTCCAAGGAGATCAAGTAACTTGACCAAGGTCAAGCAGCAGCTGGTGAGACCAAATCCACCCTTGGGGCCAGTCTCCTAGGCTTGATACCTTACTAGCAATTCTCATGAACAGCCCTCTCCCTGCCACACCAGCAGCCAGAACTCCGTCCAGAGGGCTAAAATCTCAAGCTCAGACTTTCAAAGTCCTGCCCAGAGCTGCTTCTCTTGGCCCTTCAGTATCCTTAACTGAGTGGTCTCCTACTGCCAGACCCCAGGCGTGAGCTGTCATTGGATGCACCTCTCAACTCTCCAGCCGTATCCAACACCAGAACTTGCTTCCAAAGGTGAGTCATGGCCCAGCACCTCCCAACAGACTGCATGACTTGCAGCCAAAGGAGAGGTTGGCTCCTGCACTTCCTTGGATGCCAGCTACCTCCTTGATGACTACATAAGGTCTAATGGTCACGGGATGAGCAGGCAGGAACTGCTGTGATTTCATCGCAGCTGTGACCTGATTCACCCTTCATCACATCATTTACTCTGTCTCTCTGTAGAGCAAGGGTTATGAGTTTTGCCTGCCAGGTATGAGGATTAGTTCCCACCAGCTAATGCTTTGAAGATGAGAAGAGCATACATACTGTGTGCTGCTGTTATTGCTGTTAGAACTGTGCTCTGTCCACCTGCAACCAGGCACAGGTAATACACAAGTAAGAGCCTGTGGTGAGAGGCATCTATGTCATGGGTGTCTGTGCAACATACCTCTTTCAGGATGAATCACTGTGGGGTGTCTTGAAGGACCTCTGTCCCCCAGATAGTCACCAGGAGGCTGCTGGGCAAGGGCAGGAGGGTCTCCTCACGTGCCTGGGGCCAAAGAGAAACCTGATCTAGGGAAGATTTACTGATTTTTTTGAAATATAAGACTCCACAGGATACCTGTGAGCATCTAGACAGGAGAAAGAGAGTATCCCTGTAACATGCCCAAAACAGAAGTTTACTTCTGGCATTTGCTCTTACCTAGTGAATTGCTGCTTTCAGGGAACAGAGGTGTAGGAAAGTAAAGCTTGGGCCACAGCAGGATGCACTGTGCCTGAAGTTAGATGCCCTTCATTATCACGATTGGGCTTTGCCAGATGGCAAACCCTCCTGCAGCAGCATGAATCAAAGCATGCCAATTCCAACTCAATTTCCAGCATGCCCAGCTACAGATGGTGCAGGCATGGAAGTTACCAGACCTGTGTCCCTAAGGAAATAACCATTAACTGGATCATTTTTGGGGTAAGGCAGACAAGTTTGCTTCCTGAGGTTTGAGAGCACAAGCCTACACAGCCACACACAGGCTAGTCATATCAGATAGTGGGAGCATGTCTGGAATGGCCTGAGTCTGTGGCATGGACAGGGTCCTGTAAAATGTGCCAAATGAGGGTTCATTGCCCAAAGTTTGCTCTGAAAGAGTGTTCTAGGCTTTACCCCATGCAGGAAATACATCCTTTAATGCAGAAAAGATGATGCAATGACCACATCAATACTTTTCCCATAGTCCACTTACCTGTGGAAAACCCAGTGAGTCACAACCAAGTCAAACATCCACTGCCTTTTTGTAAACCAACTCTGCCACGTTTTGTTATGCTCTGACCAGCGCAGTGCCTGTTTTCACTGCCAGAGCTGATTTCCAGTGTTAGCTTTGCTCTATGGTTTTTATGCTGGCTGTGAGTCTACACAGGTTGAAGTTGAGACACTGATGGAATTTACTTCTCACTACTCCCCATACAGAGCAGTTGTACCACTGCTCTGGGTCTGTGCTCACTCCCAGCTGCATCCTGTGGCCACTTGGCAATGTCACCCTGTACCCTGATCAGTTTTTCCCTTCGAAATTGCCCTGCAGCAAATTCCTCTTGCTCCAACTAGTTGTAGGCAATGGCACAGCCACCCTGCCTGGTTCCTGTCTGATGTGAGATAAAACATATTCCTCAGTGTGAGGAGCCCAGCCTTGGAGAGGTTCAAGGTTGGGGAGGTGGGGTTGTATGCAGGAGCTCCAGGAGGAGGCATAAAAGGCTGCTTTGATGTCTGTGCAACCCGCATGCTCACATGTGTGTGGGGCTAGCTGTATGTCACTGGTTTCTACAGTGCCAGTAATGCCAGTCGTGATGGATATGCTGTACAGAGGCCCCTCCCAGAGCCACCTCTCTGGTGCAGGGAGGGGGACATTCTCCTTTGACAGCTAAACACACCACTTTTAATCCCTTTGCTGCCAGTTCCTAGATCTGTAAGCACAGGGCCACAATCGGTCACAGATGTACCAGCTTCGGATAAAAACAATGACTCCAACTGGCTCCTTTGTAAATCTCTGCACCTTCCCAGGCATGTGCATGGATTTGTCCCTGCTTCATTAACCCCTGCATGCCAACAGCCTGCAAAGTAACAAAGGCAGAGTTTGAACACCTGTGTACATGCTACGTAAAGGCTTAAGTAAATAAAGGAGGCTGCTGTCCTGCAACACTCTGGTGTGGAAACATGTTTGTCAGAGGAGCACCCAAAAAAGCTGCCCCTCTGCATCCAGCTCTATGCACACCATTGCTACTGCACTCCACCAGTGCAAGCAGAGCAGCTCAGCCATGACTGGATCTATTTTGGTCTCCAAAGAAAGAGTTCATGCTCCAGAATAGCAGCTTCCATTTCTGTCTGTGCCACCATTTCCAAAACATCAGTGCCTGCAGTGTGTCCAGCCCAGCTAACCCTGGCTCTGCAGCTGTGTGTTCACACAGTGAATGTCATTCTCAGGCTTTTTCAATCATAAAATTTTTTAGCCTGAGTTCAGGCTGTCCTATTGTGGCCAATGGCAGCAGCTTTCCTGCTGCCCCATGTTAACATCTCCAAAGGTTTTAGCATGCCCCCTGTTCGGTTGGACTAGTGACTCTCAGCAGCTCATGGTCTGACACAGCACTTTCAGTCAGCAGCCAACCACCTGCTGCAGACCACCAGTGGCTCCCTGGCTGTTCACAAGGATTTGATGGTGCTTGCAGATTACCACTTCAGATCACAATGGCTTTGAAAAGACAAACCAGTTTCTGTGTCTGCCTCACTTAGCACTCATTTCTCTTTCCATCCCCTTCTGTAGACCTGCAGTTCAGAGTTGCTGAGCAAATCTCGTTAAAAGGATGAAAATATTTTCGGTGATCAGGATCTGCCTGGCTTAACTCACTCTGAGAAGCAGGGTGTGAATGACAGGCAGTCACAGCCTTTCTGGGCCACACTGAACTCAGTGACACTGTTAGGAGGTTGCCTCACCTCAAGCAGCTCCAGTGCTGCAGGACCTGGTCCTTTCCAAGGTCTCCTAGTGTGTGAAGAGCATCACCTACAGTGATGTTTTTTGAAGATGCTTGCTTGTCAGAGGCATGGGGCATTTCACTGCATAAAAAAACTCACTGAAAATGATTTTGCAGCTTAAACAATATCCCCTGCCACTCAAAAATAGCCTGAACTGACTGCAAGGGAAGGTGAGATCATTGCTCCAAAGGAGTGGATTGGGTGGGCAGAAGGAAGAGATTTGGGCCCTGGTGTACCTGGATTCTTTTTTTTTTTATGTGCTGCTGCTCACTGCCACTCTCCAGTGCTTTCTGTCCTCAGGGGCTGCAGGCACCTCTCAGACATGGCAGCTTTTAGTCAGTGGGCTTTCACACTTCCTTCCACCAACCCCTAAGTTTATAAAGCCCACCCAGGGGAGCTGTGGCAGGAAAGAGAAATAAGATGACCAGGAGTGGCTGATGCTCCCAGTGCGTAGCTTCCTGCATCAGCAGTTAACTGTCCCACAGCCCTGCTGCCTGCAGAGTTCCTGCTGCCTTCAGCCTCAGCAGTGCTTCATGTGCACATGCAGCTTTCCCTGTGCCTCAAGTGCTTGTTTTTATAGGAGTTTATTTGATAGTAAATACATAAAACCATCGCTTGCAAGCACAATATGTTGCTGAATGCCCTATGGTGGCAGGTAACGCAGCCAGGGAATGGCTGGCAACGGTGACCTGGATTAGGGCATCTTATCTTCCCAGCCCCGCAGCCACCTGCTCTCCTCGTCTCTTCAGCCCTTGGCCCAGAACAGCATCCCCGTCCCAACGGCCCGACGGCCACCTGCCGCTTCCTGTGGGACTGGAGCTGCTCCTGGCCGCCCACAGCAGCGCCTTCCCCAGGAGCTCACAGAAAACACCATAGCTGCCCCACACAAGGTGCCCCCAAGTACCAGCAACTCGGCAATATGAAAATCAGTGTATTGAGAAACATGCACCACAGCTCAGGGCAGGTATGTCCTAATCTGAATACAAAACGTCCTATAATTACAAAATGAGCTATAGCGCATTCCTGGCTGTGGATACACCTCCACAGCCTGGGCTTTAGAATGTAAAACCCCCTAAATTTTTAATCTTCAGTATATAAAACTTTCTCCACCAACTACCAGTGCATGCACCTAATAAGTTACACATATCTATTTTACATATTTTCATATATAGTTTCATATATATTTATCTTTATTCCAAGAATATTTATTCATAAGCTATTTTAAAATGTCATTACATGTATAACATAATACATATAAAAGTACACCCACATATAACACACAGTCATAAAACATGATATATATACATAAAATATTATAGATATAAAATAGACTCATATGAAACATACAGTTAGAAAACATATTTTCTCTGTATATAACATTCTCTGTATAGAACCATATATAACTACATATATTGTTTATGTTCTCACAATGTGTGCTTAGATTCTGAGCTTCTATAAGCAGTAACAATTTTTGTGATATGTAAATATCTAAAACACATTTAGAAGCATTAGCAAACATTCCTGCAAAGGTTTGAGTGAATATGTATCAGTAAATCAGATATAGGAGTTATATATAGAAATATGCAGAAAACGTTTGGTTTATACACATTTGTACTCTAATGCTATATAGATCTACGTATATTGATAGATATATATACAATGCAAACATATTAGGACGTTTTTATGTCCAGTGCATACATTGATGCATATTATGTATAGATGCAGTTTGTGTGCCATAGCACAGCCGAACACTCACAGATCGCGCAGAACCCGCAAACCCCACAGCTCGATCGCCCCGGCCCCTCCTCCCGGCCCCGCCCGGCCCCTCGGCCCATCCCCATCCCCTTGTCCCGGCCCCATCTCCTCGGCCCATCCCCATCCCCTTGTCCCGGCCCCGTCCCCTCAGCCCGGCCCCGCAGCAGGGCGCTGGCAGAGGGCGGGACGCTGCCGATAAACACCGCCACGTGCGGCGGGCGGAGGCGGGGCCAGACCCGCGCTTCCGGCAACACACCGCCCCCCGCCGCCTCATAAATAGCACGGAGCGGCGCGGTGCCTGCAGCTCTGTCTCCGTGGATTTCATCGTGTTGCTCTTCTCCGCTACAGGCTCTGGTCTCGCCGCTGCTCCTAGTCTCGGTCCCCATCCCGGTTTTGGTCCCGATCCGTCCTGCCGCCATGCCGTTCTTGGGGCAGGACTGGCGCTCTCCCGGGCAGAGCTGGGTAAAGACGGCCGACGGCTGGACGCGGTTCCTCGATGAGAAGAGCGGCGGCTACGTGGGCGATATCAGCAGGTACCGGCAGTGACGGCGACTCGGTCCCGGCCGCCCTCCCTCCCGGCCCCCTGCGCCGACCGTGCCGCTAGGGGGCGCCGCGGTGCGGTCGCGGTGTCGGGACGGAGGGTGAGCGGTGCTAAGATGGACGGCAGCGCCTCGCTCGCCCCTGGGTCGGGGGCGAGCTGAGCCACAGGGGCCGTTCTGCTCCGCTCTTGGTGGTGGGAGCCTCGTTGTGCGGGCCTGCTGGTAGCTCCGGGCCCTAGCGTCGCTGAGGCGGCCGGGCTTGCTAGCGGCAGGATTCGGCGGCTCTCTCCACGGCCTGTCGTGAACCCAAACCTTATCTCCCCCAGCCGCTGCAGGTTCCCAGGACGCCTGGGCACGGAGGTGTCAGTTCCTCCCTAAGGCGGCTGGGCCAGCCCTGCAGCTGCAGGATGGGGTGGAAAAGTGAGGGCAAGGTGAAAACAGTGTCTGCCCCACCGATTGGGCGATGTGACCCCGGGGAGAATCGCTGAGCTGTGTGTGTCCTCTCAAAACATCCCTTCCTAGAACTTCCTGGCTTTCAGGATGGAGAAGGATGATGTCTCTGAAGCCATAAATCTTCCTTAGACCATGAGTAATGTTTATTACATGCTGCTTGACTAATCAGGCTGCAAAACATCCACGAAACACCAAGATGGTGAAGCATCATGGAGTTGTGTGCATAGGAAGCCTTTGCAGCAGCCTGGGTATAATTCTCTTTCTCTGGATTGCCCTTCTCAAAAACAGATTTTTCTTGCAGAGCTGTGTCTTTGTGCAGTCAGATTTGGATTTGCTGAGACCAGAGTGAGGGATGGGTTAGGACTGCCCATTACAAGGGATTTGGAGCAAACTGGATTGAATGTGGACCATTAATGAGACATTATTGTGGAGTAAGATTTATGTAAAAGGTCTCTTTCTCTTTGCTTTCTTTTATGCAAGCTGTAAAAAAACCCTGAAGTTTAGCATCCAAAGAATCTGATTTGTAAGTAGGTAGAAAAACATCAAACTAGTGATAGTGTCATTAGGAATACTGAATTTGGCATGCATTTATACATCCTTTTCCCATTAAAAAGCAAGGATGTGACATGCTGGCCCCAGGCTGAAGTCCTTGCAGTGCCATGCCCCGATGCCCAACTGTTCAACCTGTCAAGATGCCTTAGAGAACTGTATGGAAACCTGCCAATACATGAACAGGGAAATATTCTGCCTCCCATACTGGAATTCATCCATTGCTGTTATGAAGGTTTCAGATTACAGAGTCATTCAGTAGGAAGTCAACAGTCAAGGGTGTGCTGTTGATATGTAAGATTTAAAGCAGCTCTGTCTTGCACTCTTGGGCTTGGATTCTGCCACTGTATGAGGCATGTTAACCTGGCAAGTTACTGATTTTGTACAACCCTGAAAATAGGAGCTTGAACATCTCAAAACTGCTTCATACTCTGATCTCAGGTTTCAGTCTTCTCAGTGGAAAGAAGCATGAATGGGGGAAATGTTTAGCTGAGATGTTCTGATTACAGGTTTTGGTTCTTTTGGGCCAGCATCTGGTGGAAGTGTCAGGTTCCCTGAGCTGTTGTGGCTGTGAACATTGTCCACCTCCGTTGCTGCTGCTGTTCCCCTTCTGCAGTGTTGTTTTGGAGCATGCAGGAGTGGTGCCCTCCCCACAGTTGTGATGCCCAGTGAGAGGGGAAATGTGGAGCAGGAAGGAGGACTTGAACTCTTGATGCTCTGAAGCAGAGTGAGGTTTCCTGCACCAGTGGGACCATGCGCAGGTGTCAAACCAGAACATCCATCTGGGTCCTTCACAGTCTCTGGCTTGGTGACTTCTGAGTGTGTTAGTGGTGTGGTTGTGCTTGACAGACCATAATGAGTGGAAACAAGGGAGCCTTGTCTTGCAGATTTCATTCCTTTGCAGGAACCTGTGCTGAATAGCAGTCAGATGTGTGAGTTGGTATGGTGCTCATGGGGTGGGGTTTTTTTGAGACTAAACAGTATAAACATGTCTGAAGACGAAGCAGCCTGGCTGCATGAGGGTCCTTGTGGCTGTCACAGAGGAAGCTTGCCCAGTGCTACAAGCAGCAGCATGTTTCAGTGCTTGCCAGGGATTGTGGGGTGTCCTAGCCACAGCAGCTGAGATGTGCCTGAAATCCTTTGAATTTAAACCTTCAGGCAGCCATCTCCCATCCCTTGTGAGCTGCAGGAGCAGTAGGGGTGGCTCTGTTTTGTTATCCCAGATTCTTTGCCAGTCTTCTCCCCAGCACCTTCAAGGCATCCTTGCAGTTCTGGGCAGCATGCTGTATGCAGAGGAGACTGCTGAGAGCTTCTGATGGGTGCTGCCTTCTCCTGCCACCACCAGGGATCGGCACAGCAGTGCTGTGGCTGCCCAGGGCCTTCTCAGTTTCACATTGCTGCCTGGATCTGCTGATTTGCAGGTCTGCAGAATGTGGAGATGTTGATGCATAGCATTTTTATAGATAGTCTTTAATTGCCCTCAAAGGAAATAAGGGGTTATAGCTCCCTTCACTAATAATATAGCTTATGCCAGCAAAAGCAGAAGATGGACAGTCTTGGACAAGAGATCCTAGCTGTTGTAATTTGTGTAGTCACTACTATGTGAGGTTTGGAAAGCCACCAGCCAAGTCTGAACCTCAGCTGAGCTTTTCCAGTAATCTTGAAAAAATGTTTTGTAGGGATTCTTCTGTTAATACTGACTGCATATGCGTGTGCTCAGAAATGGCTAAATATGTCCTCCCTTAGGAGGCTGCCTGGCTTAGAGGAATCTACCACTTACAGTAGGAGGGTATGGTGTTACTTAAAGATAAAAAGGTTAAAGGGAGGAAAAGAATTCTGCCCAGCAGTGTCCCAGCACTATGATGTGGATTACGTTTTTGTCTGTTATGGGTAGCAAGCACAGGAATGAGGTGCCCAAAGCTCATTTAAAAATACCATTACTGGATGCAAAAATGGTGTGCAGACTTCTCAAGAGCAGCCTGCAGTGAAACAGCTTTGGAGCTCACAATGAACACCTGTGTATTTTCTCTCCTTGCAGGAAATATAGTGTTCATCAGACTGCAGAAATAAACAGAATCCTTGCTTTGTCATTCACAGCTTTTGTAAAAAGGATGATCACAACAAAGAGAATCTCTTCAACAGCCTGAACTATGATGTTGCTGCCAAGAAGAGAAAAAAAGACCTACTGAATAACAAAGCCAAGATTCAATGTAAGATTTCCGTTTAGGCTTTTTCTTAACTAAAAGGTCTGCAGAATGGAAAATGCTTCATATCTATGGTTTTTGCACAGTGCTTGAAGAGCCTTCCAGAGTGCCTTGAAGGGCTTTGTGCCCATGTTTGACCTGAGTAGGGAACTTGGATACAGCTTAATGTGAAGATTTATGCCCCTGTTAGTAATCCTTGCTCTGAGAAGTTGTGCTTGTTGTGTTCAAATTTGTCATTTGTGTTTCAGAAGAAGGGTAATTTTTTCCTATGGTACATTCAAGTGAACCAGTTCCAGGTTTTTTTTTTTTCCCCCTGTAGACTTCCTTGTGCACAACAAGCTACAGTTATTCTTCCTTCCATATGCATGTTGAGCACTAATCTACATTACTGGAGGCTACAAGCCTGAATGTGTGCTTTGATCCTATCTGTGTGTGGACTGCATGAAAAGAAAAATGAAATAAGATTTCAGCTCACTCAAAACAACGGAAAGCTTGAAATCTTGCTGTACACAGTGAGCAGCTGAGATCTCAGATGGTATATTATGGGAGGACCCTGGGAAGCCTGCAGGGACAGCAAGGTCTGCATTGGTCTGATTGCAAGATAGGTACTGGAGTTAGAAAGCTACAAATGTAAACATACACAGAGGAAATGAGTTACAATTCCCACACTACTATTAGCTCATTGTGCATCCCCCAGGATTTTGGAAACTGGTGCCAGAAGTTGGCCCCTCAGTACATTTGATTCTCTGAACAAATAAATGTTACCATGACAGTTTTTGGCTGGATTCTGCAGTGACCTACTGTTTTAGAAGGTCCTGATACAGGATCTGCATGCCTGTAACTAAGACTGGGTTTGTCCTTGGACTCACAGTACCAGGCAGGAATATATTCCTTCATTCTCTGGTGGAAAAATACTCAGGAGCATAATATTTCCTTTAAGGAAAGGAGTCTAGCAAGTTGGGGAGAATTTTTCTTACACTAGCTGTTTAATTACTAGTGTCATGGAAGTAGGGTCAAAATCTCATGTGAGAATGGGATGATGGGAGGAGGATCAAGCAGCAACTACTTGCAGAAAGGACTCTTATGCATGTGGGTACAGGGAAGCTATTTTGGGGAGTGGATGGGACAACTCCCGTTTCTGAGGAAAGGGAGGGGCAATTAGAAATAGGAAAACTTTGGTCCCAAGTAGGTTATTATTTAGTAAGTTAGCTGCAAGCACAAGCATGTTCCTCGGAGCCTGACCTCACTACTAAAAGCTCTCTCACATGCCTGGTGTCTCATGACATTTTTGCTCAACTTCAAATTTGACATTCAGTCCTAAGCCTGCAGCCAAGGTAATGAATAGTTAATAAAATCAATAACAAAACCTGGCTGTCAGCCACACATTGTTTGTGACCAAAGAGGAGGTGCTATGGTATATCTGTGGCTGGCAGATTAAACATTTACAGCCCTTTTTAATGCTCAGAACCGCAGTCTCAAATGAAGCAGTACAGAGAAAAACCAACTCATCCCAATTGCTAGTTTTGATTTCAAGTGCATTGGGGTAAACACAAAATAACTTCATTTGCCCTAAAAGGGCAATGAGTGTTGAGGAGAACTGAGATCCAGCCTGCTGCAGCGTGGAAAATGAGCTAAGCAAAATGTCTTTGTCCAAACAGATTTCCACCAGGAGAAGTGGATCTATGTTCACAAGGGGAGCACAAAAGAGGTGAGTGACTCTGCAGGTTCTTTGTTCCCTTTTCTGCTGTTTTTTCCAAGTGGTGGAAGATTCTGTGCTGATATAAATCAGCAGAAGCTCTTAAGAGATAAGTGGGAGATCTGGCTTGTGGTTGGAATTTCAGTAATGATTTTAAGCCCTGATCAGGAAGCCAGAGCTTGCTGTACAAGGCTTTGTACATGTGTTTAAAATATGACTTGTTTGCTTCCCTCAGTTAAAAAATACAGCCATTTGCAGACCAAGCCATAATAGTGTTCTTGGCTTTCACCCAGTACAGTCCTAACATGGAAAATCATTGGAATTCATCACAATGACTTGAGCTCATGGAGAGAAGTGGCCCTATGGGACCCCTCTGAA
The DNA here is from genome assembly GCF_027791375.1 of Indicator indicator. NCBI lineage: Eukaryota > Metazoa > Chordata > Aves > Piciformes > Indicatoridae > Indicator > Indicator indicator. Next base: position 13,883,243 of record NC_072021.1, on the reverse strand, counting down.
CTCACACTATATGTTGAACCCCAGGAATGTGTGGCTTATTCTCACCAGTAAATTCATAGGTCATGAGCACAGCTTGGATGATTCTTGGGGAACTGCCATAATCTATACTGGACCATGCCCACTCTTGATGTCAAGTGCAGCTCTGTGGGAGACAGGCCTCCTTTCTCTGACTGTGATCTGGTCCCATGGTTTGTACCCATTAGCTTGCTAAATTGAGGTACCCTGGGTCATGTCTTCATGGTGCTATCCGGACTCATGTCTGCCAAAACATGACCCAGACTGTTTCTTTTCTCAGCGCCATGGTTACTGCACCTTGGGAGAAGCCTTCAACCGACTTGACTTCTCCAGTGCTATCTTGGACTCCAGGAGATTCAACTATGTTGTGAGGGTGAGTGACTAGTCAGGGTTTATTTTACTGTGATGGTGATGGAGGCTTTGAACCTGGCACCAACTGAGTGATAGAGAGGTCCAAGCATGCAAGCATGGGGGTGTTGGGCTTTGCCGCATGATGTAATTGATAGAAGTTGTGGATGGGTGCCCAAAACTTGCTCTTTGATCTGTTAAAATGAAGGGAGGGAGGTGTCAGTAATGTAGCATTCTAGTCTAGCATTCCTACTTTCTGGTTGTGAAATTAATTTCTGAAACCCAGAAAACTTAGCTTTTAACTCCTGAATTCTTAGTTCAGCTTCCAAATATGATTCCTGTAAAGTAAGTCCCAAAAGGAGCATGGGCTGTCTGCAGAGGCTATAGAGCAGTGGGGACTTCTCTTCACAGAAGGCTTCAGCTCCACAAGGACTGTGGAGCTTTGTCTCCTTTGAAGGGAGTCTAGGGAACCAAGTCTTTTGAGAATGAAACCTCTTGGAGGCACTGATTTTAACTTCTCTTTTAAGGATTATAGTTGCTCTTAATCCTGTGACTGGCAGCAGTTTCAGTGGGTGAAGCATTTTAGTCCTGATGCTGTTAGTTGGTAGGAGGGAATCATCAGCCCCAGGTTCCCCATGCTCTGGCTTTGCATAACAGGGTTTTTCTTTTGGTTCTGGGTAGCTAAGAGGGGTGGTAGTGGTTGGGGGTGCTACTGTCCTGGGGGCTGCAGATGCTTGATCTCAGATTTCAGAATGCTTATGAAGGTTTGGAATTCAATAAGATTAAAATCTGTTATTAACTTGAGGCTGTTTATAAACAGCTCCTTTTCACATCTCATCAGCAGTTGATCACTAGTGAGGCACCAGCTGTTCAGGTTTTAGTTTCTGGAGCAGGCAGTATTGGTATTGCTTTCCCTTTGCCGAGTCAAATGTCATGAAAAGTGTCTAAGAAAGAAATGATCTAGCAAGTTCACCTTAGTTGTGCAAACCTCTGTCACCTTGGGGAGGTTACAGGCATTGGCAGTTATTACTCACCTGCTGTGCAGGAAGGGCACTGGCAATCACTTGGATGTCCCACTGCAGGGGTGGTGGCAGAGGCTGGGAATGCTGGGGGAGTCAATTGGGAAAGCAGGAAGTCAATTTGTTTTCCTGATTGTACAGAGAAACTGATCACCAGCACTGAAGTACTTGGTGTTTTCTGATACAGAATATCTGTACACAAATGTGTCATCTTTATGGGAATTATTGTGGAAGGAACAGTTCAAGGCTATAAACCCCTTTAGTCAGCTATGAAGGAGGAAAAGAAAAGAACTTGTATTTGGTGCTCCAGAGGTCCCTTTGGCAGGCTTTCTATCTTATGACAACAAAGAATTTCAATTTCAAACTCACAGCACAGGTTGTGCTGTGGTGGCTTTCTCACATGGGACTAATGATTGGGCAAAAGTCCCATTTTGATTTTTTTGAAGAGCAAACTCAAATTTCTGTGAAGCCGATGTGATCTGGTGGGGAGGCTCAGGCTGACCTTCTTCCCCTTTTTCCCATAAAGACTTCATAAAAGCATCCCGAATCTTCTGTGCATACCAGATAGCATTGTGTATGGAAGCCAAGATGTGTTCTTGTTTCTACAAATTACCTCTTTTGAGCTTTTCAGAGTAGTTTTTCCCCTAGCAGTTTTAAGGATACAGCACTACTGAGAAGTATGAAGATTTCTAGTTAAAACTGACTTAAGGTTTGTTAGGTTAAAGAAAAATATTAAGTGCCATGGATCAAATATAAATCTGACTTCTTAAAATGAGAGGCTTGTATCAGCCAAGTCCCTGATGCATAGTAGCTCATAAAATGCCGTAAGTGCCAGATTTACTTGTGAGAAGTTCTGCCTAGATGTGGATCTTGTTTATGGTCCTTTGCAAATTGCAAGCCTCCTAGGGCATGCAGATGAGCAATCTATCACATGGAAAATGCCTGAACGTTGGCAGGCAAAACATTTTTCCCTTCCCTCCCTCTCCTTGTTCCCTCTAGTTCCACCCATTGCTTGGGGTATCTGATTAATGTCACACTACTTATGAACTAAGGCAAATGCTTTCCAAGGAGACAAATTTAGGGTTGAAGCTTAGGTGAGAATTTGAGGATGTCTGTAGGGGAAGAAAGAAAGCACTGCAGGCTTGGGGATCTGCTGGCTATACCCAAACTTGCCCTCTAGAGGAATAAGCTCTGTCACTGCTGATAGCAAAAATGGGCTTTCAGGCTGAACATGTTGTCTTTCTCAAAGCATTCTTTCCTCCATTTCTCTCAATATAAGTACTACAATGTTTTCAGTGCTGATTTTGTTTCATGCTTGCACAGAAATGTCTGCTTCTTAAGATACTCAGACTAACTTCTTATTCTTAATGGTGCAGTGATAAAATGGGCACCTCCTTCAAGTGAGGTGGAGATGAGCTGCAAGAAGCTTGGCAGGTATTTTTTCATGGGCAGATACCATCGCTTGTTGCCAGTGAGTTCATGTAACTGAGGTGGAAGAAATTTTCTTCCAACATCAATCTCATTTTGACAGACTGCTGATAGAGTGCTTAGTAGTCCTGCTGTGACATGGTCCCTGCTGATCTTTTAAACTACAGCATCTGCCTACAGGTTACATGACAATGTCCCCCTTTTAGAGCTGGTAAGGAAGTGTGATTGACCCAGAGGATCCAAACTGCTGTTCAAATCATAGAATCATTTAGATTGGAAAAGAACTTTATGATCATGAATTCAAACATTGCCCTAGCACTGCCAAGTCTGTCACTAAGCCATGTCACGAAGTGTCACATCTACACATCTTTAAAATACCTCTAGGGATGATGACTAAATCGCTTCCCTGGGCAGCCTGTTCCAAGGCTTGTTTTCAGGGAAGAAACTTCTCCCTAGTAAATTTTGTGCAAAGAGCAATGGAGCTGGTGAAGAGTCTAAAGCACAAGTCTGTGAGAAGTGGCTGAGGGACCTGGGCTTGTTTAGTCTGGAGAAAAAGAGGCTCTTGAAGCAGCCCTGGTTTCTCTCGTCTTCCTGATTTACAAAACTGGAGGTGTTCTGTAAGGGTAAGTATGAGCAGAGCCAAAAGTGCCTGCAGCTCAGAAGTTACTGGTTCTCCTTTGGAAACACTGGTCAGATGACAGTGAGGCTTTGCAGCCTGCTTCTTTCAGAAAGATTTGTTGTATGATGATTGTGTAGTAATATCTCAAGGGAAGGCACTGTTTCTCATCATAAAGGTTTAGGTCAGGTTAAGCTGCATGGGCACAGCTCTTCTGGAATAACATAATGCAGATAGTGTGCAGCCTGCTAAAATTGTCTCTTAAATTTAAGTTTTTGTAACACTTGGCTCTGGGAGTCCTGGATTTATGCTGTGGTGAAAGAACATCAGTTTGATGCTGTCTCATGGAGATCTGTCAGCACCTGTGCTGTAAATCATTATAACTTTCCTTGCTCTTGCTTTGCTACCTTAACAAAAGCCAATGTGATATTTCAGCCACAAAGTGAAAGTCTGTGAGAGCAAGGAGGGCCTGGAGGTGTTTTTCATTGGAATACGTTTCTCTAAGTAGTCCAGATGTGAGGAGCTGCATCCCAAACCAAGGGGAGCTTATGGATCCCCCTGGGCGTAGTTCAGCTCCCTTATAGCTGATTTGGGTGATGCATGCTTCAGTAGTTTCCAACTTGTATTTTTCATCATTACAAAGTTCTTCCCTTTCTGAGGCAAGGTTACAACCTCCTGCTAGGTGCAGCAGGCCTGTTGAAGCTTTTTGCCTCTGTGCTGCAAGCCCCTAGCTGTTGTGTTATTTGGGTATGTACTGCACATGTATTGAACTGGATGGTGTCAGAAGTGCCATCCGTCACAGTTACACCATGCATATGCTGCCCTGCATCTGTTACTGCTTTCATGGCCCTGAAACAGGAGCCCTTGTTCCCTGCCACATAGCACTGTTGGGGTTATTTTTTCCCTTGTGCTTATGCAAGAAGGACCTGCTCTGCCCTGGCACCAGCCACTTCAAACCTGGTGGGGTTGGAGCAGGAGCCCCACCACACTTGTGAGGAAGCGAGTAGGTTATTGCCTTGCTATGGAAGATGCTGCTTCCTGACAACTTTGCAGAGGCTCTGGAGTAATCTGTTCTGTCACTTGCCTTTTCTCTGGCTCTGGCAGACCTCTGAGAGCAAACAAAATGGGGGTGAGGTGGCAGGAAGGAATTTTCTAGGGAAGCTACCAGGTCACATTTTTCAGCTTCTGAGGAGCTGGAGTGAATTGGGAGCTAATGCTCTGTCTCTTGGAAGTGTTGCAGAATTCCCAGCCCTGGTCAAAATCAGCTGTAATGCAATCACTTTGTTTTTGAAAAGTGGACCTTAAAATTGCTCTTAACCTTTCCCTGTGCACTCTTTCCTACCATCTGTCCCTCTCACTTGAGCGTGGGTAGGACTTAATGCAGTTGCATCATAAAACATGCTTGTAGTTCTCCAGCCTTCACCCTACTCAGTGTTAATCTGAATTCACCAATCTGCTTTCAGTCTGCATTATGCAAGTGGCACCATTGATTTTTATTTTAATAATGCTGTAGACCCCGAATTGGCAGTCCATTAACTGAGACCTTACTCTGATGGGTCTGTGCCAGTACTAAAAGACCCTCGATGCACTGGAGCATGTGGGACATGGGTGAATGAACTGTATTGCTTACCTGGGTTTTGTGTATTGTATGAGCACAGAAGACTGAAAAATGTCTTTTCATGGCAGTGTTCAGCCAGTGTTCCTTGGGAAGTGGCGTGGTCCTAGAAGTATTCACAACATAGTTTTCATATGGAATTTCATCCTGTGTTTATTGCTGCGGGGGAAAGGAGGTAACACATGATATCTGAGCTGGTTCACTGAACATAAATTGACCCTTCATAAACACAGATGAGGCAAATTTGAATCTGTTCCTTTGGAAATTAATTTTATACCAATTTAGTGTTCTCCAAGGAACTGAGATTTTTGTCCTTGTGCCTCTTAAAGAATGGCCCTGGCATCTGGCTCTTAAGGTATTGCATTACATGACACTTATCACTGGGTGCACTTCAGTGTTTTCAGTAATGGGCACCACATTGCTAATGCCCAGCCTGGAGGAAACTGTCTCTGTGCCAGTTCCAGAACACTGCAGTCTGGAGACAGCAGTTGTTTATGCATGGAAGAGCTGATCTGGGTACATGTGTGACTAACTTACAGATGGATCCTGGCGAGTTGATCACTGTAGTCAAAGGTCTGAAGGCTAAATATTTAGTTCAGTGTGAGCAGAGTATTGGAGACCACTTTGGAAAACTTTTTTTTAATTTATTCCCCCCAGTATTAAAAAAAGGGGGGGAGGGATGGAGGGGAAGCCCTTTTATCAAATTTCAAAAACATCTTGCAAATTGACATGTTTTAAAGAGTATCTAGTTGTAGTGATCTCAGTTTAGCTGATACAGCAAGAAGATGCATTGATGCCTGTGCACCAAATATTACTCAACTCTCCTGTATCTTTTATTTCCCCAAAACGAGCTGAGAAAGCAGGCAGTCTGCCCTTCACAGGAGTTAGCGCAGGTCTTTTTTTCATCTTGTTTTCTTCTGGTCATGCAAAGTGCAAGGTATTAATAGAATGTAAATTCAAAGCCATCTGATGGTGCTGGCCTGGATGTTAAACGGAAGAAGGGATTGGTCACTCCAGGTGACTTCACTGCTCCTAGCTGGCAGTCACATGGCAGCACCCCAGAGAAGCCAAGTGGGAGAGTGACTGCAGTAACAGCTCTCCCTGAGCTCCCTGCTTCATGGCATGCTGCCGGTGACTTTGGATACGTTCTTGTCATTCTTGTTGCAGGTCAAACAGTTCAGCCCATGACTTATCAAGTCTTGTCAAAAAGCTGTCTTAGTTACTTGACACAAGTAGCTGCACCTTCTCTGGCTTTCTGCAGTGCCAGTGATGGGATACTGTAGCTGCAGATGATAAAGGATTAATAAACTAGTCATGTGGTGATGTGTTGATTGATTTGTGGCATAAAAGGTTTTCCCTTTCCTTTCTAAATTAAAAGAGAAGGCTATGTACATCCAAAACAAATGGACTGACACGTGGACAGTCTGTATTTATATAATGATGGGGGGAAGGGAAGAAGGTCTGGAAGATCACAGGCCACATGTTCTGCAGAGCATGATCCATAGGAAACTTCTACAGCTGTTCTTGTGGTGGTAGAGAGCTGGGAAGAGGGCATCTTCCCTATGGGAAATGCTGCTTCTAACAACTGCAGCCCAACTTCAGCATTCAGCTTGTACATGCTTCAGGAGATTAGTGATGGGAAGCAAATCCTAATCGAAAGCAAAAGTGAGATCTCCGTTAGAGGAGGTTAACGAGTAAACAGAACAGGGAAAGGTGGTTTGGTGTTCAGCTGTGAGAGCTGAAGAGGGGAGGAAACCCTGAGTGGGATAGGATTTGGGGGGAGGGTTTGTTTTTAATATAGTGCTTAACCTTTTTGCTGTGGCGACAGCACTGTGACAAAACCCATGCAACCCAGGAGTTTGACGTAAATCGTGGAGTCTGATTCTCATTAATGCTCCATCAATAATGTCCCCATCCAAACAGGCATTTGCTCATGTTCCCTTCTGACACTGCTTGTTTATACTCCAGTGAAGGACAGTAATGTTGACTGTTCATTGTTTTCTTGGTGTGAATAGAGGCTGTCAGTCTGAGCATTGCCTGTGGTTTTTCTGCATCTCCAAACCATGAAATTATTTTGCCCCCTTCCCCAAGCATTAGAATGCCTTTTTCTTTCCCCCACATCTGTTGAAGTGGGTTTAATTACTTGGTCTCTGCTCTCTTCCCTCTTTGCATTAGTTTGCTCTGTTCTGTCTGCCTTTATTTTCAAGCAGCAAACAAGTCTCTGGACTGTTTTGCTGTGTCATGTGACCAGGAGTCAAGATTAGAAAGGTATCTCTGTGCTCTAAGGCTTGCAACTTCTATTTTTATCCACAGCTGTTGGAGCTGATAGCAAAGTCGCAGCTGACGTCACTGAGTGGCATTGCCCAGAAAAACTACATGAATATTTTGGAAAAAGTGGTGCAAAAAGGTAAGAAGCGGAAACAGTGAGGAGGAGGAGTCTGATTTAATCTGATGTACTGTGTAAACCACATCCTCAGTGTGAAGAGGGGAACTACTGCTTATTTCTATAGTGCAGTTCTACTTTCCCTTAGTGAAGGAGTGGGTGGAGTGGGAAGAAATGTCTGGCTTCTGGTAGGTATCTCCAACTGTCCTTGCTACCATCTATTCTGCATCCTACTGAGTCCTATTTCTGACTGCAGAAGTTGGCTGCTTCTGCCCCCAGCCTGGCACATCTGCAGTCTCTGCTGCTGCCTTGTTGCCAGTTTGTTGTATCAAGTGCTCCTACTGCTCTGGAGGAAAGGAAAGCTCAAGGGCTGTCTTCACCTGCTAGAGGGGCTGAATTGTGGTTGAGATGTGGCACTTCCCTCCCTGATGCTTTAGCCCTGGCTGAAGCCTAGGAATTAAGAGCATCCTGTTAGTGCATGTATGCATAATGAAAGAGTTGATTGAGCTGTCTCCACACATCAGCTGGGGTAGATGGGGAAGAGGTACACCTCTTGCACATCGCAGAGGAACACTGGCTGGTTGCCAGTGGCTGGAAATGTGAAGTGCTGCAGAGAGGGTAGATATCTTATCTGCTTATCCTGGGAGGATCTCTTTCCATCTGCTGTGTAACCTGTTGTGCCTGGCTAATGTTTAAGTGCTTTCCTCCAAAGAAAAGCACAGGCTGCCTTGCTTGGCTCATGAGGTTATAGCAGATAAGCTGATTTGCTTAAACATGTAGATTCAGGAAAGGATTGGGTAATTTCAGTGTTTAACTTTTCCTGTTCTTCCAAAGTCCTTGAAGATCAGCAGAACATCAGGTTAATACGGGAATTGCTGCAGACCCTCTACACATCCCTCTGCACCTTAGTTCAACGGGTTGGCAAGTCTGTCTTGGTTGGAAACATCAACATGTGGGTGCACCGGATGGAGAGCATTCTCCACTGGCAGCAGCAACTGAACAACATTCAGATCACCAGGGTAAGCAGAAATCCTGGAAGATAAGTGATGTGGTTGCTTTGTGAAACCTCATTTGGGCAACTGTATCCCTCTGCTCCCAGTGCAAGCTCAGAGTGCTGGGGAAGGACCTGGAGTTGTCAATAATAACTGAATTAAGGGACACAAGCAGGAATGCATCCAAACTCAGTGTACACAATCCAGAATCATGCTCATTATTACTGGTCACACTGACTGCTTAACAGCTGTGAAGTGCTGTGCAAACAGTGCTGGCTAGGAAACCATCTCTCCCTCTTGAGTCTTCAGAGACAAGGCCTCAGTATGAAGAGTCAAAATTGCCTTCAAAACTTGTTTATCAGATAGTTGAGGGTTTTTTAATTTGTTTAATCTGTAAATTAAATGCAAATTTCCAAATAGCTGCATAACTTCATGGCTCCTGGCTGAAAATGCAAATGATCCTTCCAGTAGTCTGGACCTTCCTGTTCCAGCCAGATGAGTCCTGCTTTCACAACATCTGGTTTTTAACAGTGTCTGTGGGGATGGGAAAGATGTATTAGTTGATGAATTCCTAATCTGGTTTTGCATGAGAACCAAATCTGAACTTGCTTCACTTCACAGAATCTCAGAAGGGTTGAGGCTGGAAAAGGACCTCTGGAGGTCATCTGGTCCAACCCCTCTGCTCAAGCAGGGACATGTACAACCCGTTGCCCAGGACTATTGAGACTTTGCACCTTGAATGGATGCTTCACAGAAATGCTAAAGCTTTTCTGCCAGTGCTGTTCTGTGTTGGTGTGCTCTTTGGACTTTTCTGCAGTGAACTGGACTGTGAAGTTCCCATTTGATCAGACAAAAACGTGGCCTGAGTGAATATAAAAAGCACCTTTCTCCCTGGTGGCCCAACCAGAGGGACATTTGCAAAGGATTAAGCAAAGGGCCTTCTTTCATCATTTTATGTGTCTGTGCTCTCTGGGAACAAGAGGAATCAATTTCCAGTCCCTCAGTTAGAATAAGAGGCACCAGGATGCAGGAAATGAACTCTATGAGATCACAGGGACTTTGAGGAGCTGTAAAGTGGTGGTCTCTGATGGTCTCTGCCCTGCCTCTCCTGTCCTTCCTGGTGTCCAGTTCTTGTGATGGGCTGCAGCTCCCTTTGCCTTGCAGAGCAAGCACTGGCCCAGCTGTGGGGTGACTCCTGGTACACAGCAGATCTTCAAGCTGGGGAACTGCTTCATGCTTAGGCACAGCTAGGGGCAGCTCCACCCAGGCATCTGCTGCCTTGAGTGCACCACAGGTCAGGACCTACCACCTCCTGCTCCATTCACTAGTGGATCCACTCGTGGATTTTTTTTTTCCCCCCCTCCCTCCTCCCCTCATAAAATACAGATACGCATTTAAAAATTGCCTATTCATACAAAAGGATATCAAAATATTGCTTGTGAATAGAACTACCTTTTATACCCACTTGCATGTAGGTTTTTCTAAAATAAAGGAAAGAGGTTAAACTTGAAAAAAAGAAATTCATGCCACTGAAGATGACTTCAGGTCAAGCTAGAACAAAACCAGCTGAGTTTATAAGAAGGAACAAGCTCAGCTGTTTGCAGCCAGTTACTTACAGTACACTGTTTCTGGAGGGGAGGAATGCCTTGCAACAGCCAAAACCTAAACTTTTTTTTTTTAATAAAAAGGAACAAACAAAAATAATTTGCAAAGTCTTGTGTGCTAGAGCTGCTTAAAAAAAAAAAAAAGACAACTCTGTCCAGAAAGTGACAGCGTACTGATCTGCTCTGATCTAGTCTGTTCTTTCTCCAAAAAAAGTAATGTTTGAGAAGTCCTGGAAAATAATACTGAGGGAAAAGAAGTAGCAGATAAGTCTTTGGCGCTGACTCAGAAAACATGTAGGGATTTGCTTGAGTCACACTGGCTCCTTCAGAAATAAGGCACAAGCATCAGCTTGGGGGGTCGGAGGTTGACCCAAAAGCCTCTGAGCTTAATCTTGCTCTAGCAAAGCTTATTTGTGGAGGGAGTGCAGGAGAATGCAGAAGACATGCTATCAAGAAAGATCAACAGGAGGAGATCCAAGGCTGCACAGTGTTGTTGCCACCCCAAAATGTGAGCACTTTGCACTGCTGGGCAGTGATGCTGAATCTGGACTTCTAGATTGTATCAAGGAAGCACCTATGTACAGCCAGGAAGTACACTTACAGTTTAACTCTCAGCATGCAGTCTTAAAGCTGCCAGGGGAAGAAATATCCTCTGGAGATGGCAGAGGCAGTTCACCCCTTCTGAAGGGCTTGTTTCAGGCCTGTCTTGCACACATAGGTGGCAAAAACCAGTCCTTGCAGGTACCAGGCAGTACATAGTCCAGATGGACAGGCCACTGGGTCAGTGAAGGGAAGGTGTGAACTGTTCATATGCAGACAGACTTATGCCTGTGGAGTGCCACATATATGGTCCCATCTCCAGCTATCCCATTACGATTAAAAGCAGCCTCATGCACTGTTCCTCTGATGGCAGTCCACGTGCTTCTTGTTTGAAACAGTTAATAGCTCTGCCAATTGTGAGAGGGGTGCTGTGACTGTGCCTTAAAATAGCAGCATCTCTGTGCAGGGTAAAGGAGAAACTTGGCACATCCATCTAACATTGTTTCTTTGTTAGGACCCAATCCTAAAAGCTGCTGTTTGCCTTAATAAGGCTTGGGGCTGTTTTTGGAGCAGCTGGAGCCTGAGCTGTGGTCCTTTCTGCTGCCATGCTCCTGTGTGTGCCTTGGATTTTCATTGAGTGCAGGACCTTCAGATTCATCATAGTCAATTTGCCCTGGAGCTGTGCTGCTGTGTGGACTTGCAAACAGTTCTGGACCCTGTGTAGACCGGGCAAAAGTGCATAGGCAGGGGGTAGAGGTGGTTTTTTTTTTATATGTGACAACATGGCTGCAGCTGATGGGAAAGGGGTAGGCCCTTCCCATGTTCACAGAGGAAAAGTTAGTGTTGCCAGCAGCGATCTGGGAAAAATAGTGGTGGTGGTACTCATCAGGCGGTGCTGTGGTTACAGCAGGATCCTGTGATGGCATAGCTAAAATATGTCACAAGAGCATGAGATTCCCAGCAGTGTGTGTAGCAGGAGGCTGAACTTGAGAAGTAATGCCAGCATTCCTTGTGGTGGAGAGGCTTGGGTGGTTAATAACTGATATCACAATGTAGCTAATGTCCTGATGTAGTGAAAACTGGTGGTGGTGCTTCAGGAAACAGCCTCATGACTGATGGGCATGGAATGGACAAAAAGAGGAGAAAAGAGCTTAGACTGCTTCTAACTACTGTAATACAAATGCATAGCCCCTTCCTTGGGGCTATCTCAAACTGGTTTTGGGCAGAAGGTCAAACGTCTGTATGTAAAATGCTTCCTTATTCAGAAGAGGGAGCTGCTGCTTATTCTCTGTGAAGAACAATGCTTTCAAAACAGTAACTGTACTGCAAGAAAGAATTGCTTGGGTTTGGCTTCTCCTGAGCTCAATTTTCTCTCTTCCAGCCTGCTTTTAAAGGAACCACTTTCACAGACCTGCCATTGTGTTTGCAACTGAACATCATGCAGCGACTGAGTGATGGGAGAGACCTGGTTAGCCTTGGTCAGGTGGCTCCTGATCTGCAAGTGCTCAGTGAAGACCGGCTGCTATGGAAGAAACTCTGCCAGTACCACTTCACGGACAGACAGGTACAAGGAGGGATGAAAACTGCCATCAGCTGCTTGTTGTACCCCGCTAGCAGCTGAACACACATGGGCAGGACACTCTTACTTGACTGTGCCTTAAATCTAAGGCCTGTGCTGCAAGCTGATAATACAGACTGGCAGGGGAATGATTGTGAAGATGATCTATGCAGAGTTTTGCATGCCACAGTAATGATTCCTGAAATAGGAGCCTGAGGAATTAGTTGTATGATGAACTTCAACCCTAATCCAGGTGGTAACAACTGCAAGTCATGCAGTTGCTTCTCACCCCATGTGTGTGGGGAAAGCGTGCAGGCAAGCTCCTGCAATCACCCTGACATCCCAGGGACTGACACCCTTGCAAAGAATCTCTGTGGATGTGATCCATGAGCAATGAGTTGTACTCTCGTGCCCTTTGGAGCAAGAAATCCCCGCTGAGCTGGTTTGTGACTGACAGGACAGTATGTGGATTGTACCTGAGTAAACATCTTTGGCCCTTTGCAAGCTGGTAACCATCTGAGGTCTTCAAGTCTTAAAAACAAACAAAAATCCCTGTCTGTTTATGGGGGAATGTCTAGGATGTTTATACCATATCTCTGCACTTCAGGGACCACATGCCAGATTTCTTTGCTGACTTGGCTTTATTTGCTCGTTCTGGATCTAACTTTGGAAGTGACTCTGGGGAAGTTACTTCTATTAACAAATTCAAATCCAGTCTCTGCAACTAATGAGCCCTTAAGTGTCTCAAGCTAATGTGACAAATTGCTGACTCTTAGAGTCAATGAAAAAGCAAAATACTTCTGAAACTTAAATGCAATCATACTTGATGTCTTGTCAGCCAGCCACAGTGGCTACCAGTATAAAATATTTCCCATGGTTTGAGTCTTTCATACAGTAATGTTCACGAAATGGGGGCAGACTCTGATAATAATTTTGGGTGAGGCTATTGCCTCCAGGTTGTAGCTGGATATTCAGAGCTTTCTTAGTGGTACAAGGGAACTCTTACGGGACTGATAAGGATGGTGCTTATGTGAGGGAGAAGAGAAGAACATGAGTTGGAAAGAACAAACCATTTTTTTTCCTGCTGCAATTATGATTTTGTTCCTTTTAAGATTCGCAAACGGCTAATCTTATCTGACAAGGGACAGTTGGATTGGAAGAAGATGTATTTCAAGCTCATAAGGTGTTACCCACGGAAGGAGCAGTATGGTGACACACTGCAGCTGTGCAGGCACTGCCACATCCTCTCCTGGAAGGTATGATGTGCTGGTGGGAAAAACTCGACTGGACACAGAGCTACAGGGCACCCAATGGCTCCTCTGGTTGCAGTGATTTAGGGTATTGCAGTTCCTTTGCCTAGATAACGTAGTGTTTCAGAGATCTCATCTTCATGCTGAACAAGGGTAGTGTCCATCAAGGATGGAGGGGAGGAAGTGGGCATGCTGTAGGCTGCCTACAGTAACTCATCTTAGCACTGCCAGCTTCTCCTTCTACCCACTACATGGAGGTGGAGGTCTTGACTGTAGGATTAGCTGGAGTAAGAGCTGATGGCTACAGAATGGCTCAGGACAAAAATCTGCTGGCCACTATGGTGATATCCAAGGCATATCCTTGGAGTTTTAACTCCTGTAACTGGTGGTAGGCTCCAGCCTGTCTTCCCTCAGAAGAGGGGGAAAGAATGAATTGGATCTTTGCTGATTTTACTTCCCATGACTTGCCAGTAGTCCCTAAAATACAAAGCTGAGTTCTGAGCTGTCCATGAGAGTAGAAATATTATTCTGGGCTCTGCTTTATTTGCAAGTGGTATGTCTGGCAGAGGAACAGTGCAAAGTTGGCTGATACTCTGGCACCCTGTCTGCAGTCTCTCTAAATGGAGTTGTTTTCTCCTTTCTCAGGGTACTGACCACCCTTGCACAGCCAACAACCCGGAGACTTGCTCCACCTCTCTTTCGCCACAAGACTTTATCAACTTGTTCAGGTTCTGAACTCAGGTCACGGCAGCTCACGCGATTCTTACAGGACACTTTATGCCACTGAGCTTGGACACTCTGTTTGTAAATAGTGTAAATAATCATGTCTGTTCGAAGCTCCTGAGTCAAGGAACAAGAGGATCTTGGAGATGAAAGGTGAAATCGCTCGCTGATGCGCAGCACTTAAGGAATACAGACTTCCACAGGACTGGTGCATAAGTGCAGCATGTTGTACAGAGTCCCTTTTTTATGATCTGAGTACAAGATACAGGGCAAAAAAAAATTTTGTGTTTTTTTTTTTTTTTAATTTTTAGAAGTTAAAAATGAATTTTCCCCACAACCACTTCTAATAGAGAGAAAGCAATACAAGGCTAGGACTGTTGAACTGTTTCTCGATCTGGTTTTATTTAGCATACATATTTATAAATATGACATTTTAAAATATTTATGAAAAAGTAATCCCTGTGACAAGTTTAATAATACTTCTGGGGTTTTTTTCTTTAAATGGACACATTCTGAAGTACTTAGGATAGAACTCCACAGCCTACTTGCGAGAGAGAATCGCAACTTGCCACTGTCTACCTCTAATAGATTGAGTACCTTTCAAACAAAAATCTGGTGCACAATGTGAACTTTTGTATTTTGTACAATGACTTAAAGGGAAATGTTTGTGACAGTAAGCATCTTTTCTTGTATTAATGCTTACCTCTTTACATTAGTTTTCTTGCTCTACTCAGTGCTTGAATGCCTAGATCATAGGCACCATATAAATACCTAAGACTTTACTCCATCCTCTTTATTTGTTGGGTTTTTGAAAGACTAAGCAAAAGGGAAAAGAGAAGCCACATGGATGAAGATTATCTAAAAGGGAGGAAGTTCTATTCTAGAGAAATAAAAGACTGGATTTAATCTCACAATGTAAATTTGTCTCAACTCCACTAGGTTAATTGCACTGGTTGAAATCCCAAGTGAGGTTAGCATCTGGTTCAGGTTTTCCAGCATGTACACTGCTCTGTATTGCCACTGCTGTCGAGTGAGTTCAGTCATCTTGGAGCTGATAAATTACAGGGAGACGTGGGCCATTGAATCCAGTGAAACGACACGGTTTGTATTTGCTAGAAGACTGGCATCGTGTGTAATTCCAGACTACTGGAGTTTAGGGTGATGAGTGAGACAACATGAAGAAATCAGTCATTGTTTCCTAAAAACAGCAGTCAGGACTGGGATAAGCAAGACATTTCTGACATGGCACTTGGCATCTTTGGTTATTTCTCTGTGCCAGTGGCAAAGACCCATCCTAGTCCCTTCTGCATCCAGTGCTGAGCTTCTAACACTAGGTTAGAGCTAAGTTTTCAGTCATGTAGAGTAAGTGGCCAAAATAACTTCACTGTGGCCATGATCTGGCTCACTGTCTCCTCTGCATACAATGCTTCACTTTTCCTTACAGTGGAGCTGGAAGAATCCAGTTTGTATGTAACAATTTGAACACCTGCAGTGGAAAGTTTTTTGCCATTTGCTGGTAGATTTTGTGTATAGCACTTTCTCTGTATGTGATTAAGCAGGATACCTCTGAAGGGTAGATGTTTAGTGGGTTGTATGTGACTATCTACAAAGACTTGAGGAAGAGGAGTACTCAGGACAATTCAGGAAGAACTACTTGAGTTAATTGTTGATAAATATTCTGTTCCTTTTTTACATTTTTATAACTGACTTTCAACACTTTCTGCAGCTGTTTATATTTTTAAACAATTGACAGTATTTGCATTTTTGCAAACTAAATCATTTTGCATACTCGTGGAAGAGACACAAAAAGGGAAAAAAAGCTGTCTCTAGATGGAACAGTGGGGAGGGAGTAGGAAAACCAGGAAAATGCTGACAAGAACTGCCTATATGCCTTCCAACAGCAAATGCAAGCTTTTACTCTTCCAGAAAGCTCTGTGAGCCTGTGCCACCATTAGCCATGGCCCAGAGCTAGGCACTGTCCAGAGAGAAGGAGAAAACATGTGGGATAGGGAGCTTTATCTTGGTGTGGATGCCTCATCCATCAGTTTGACTGCTGGTAGAAAGCATATGCTGCCTGATAACATTCATGCCAACTGAAAGTGATTTAAAAGCTGTTACCTTGGAAAAATGAATTTATGCTTGTCTGGGGGGGGCTGTTTGTGAGTGAAGGAGGCCAATTTGATTTTGTTCCCACACTGGCAGTGGGTAGATGAAGCTGAAATCTGGTTTGGTGAATGAGGGCAATAAGGACACATGCCTGCAAGTGAAGGGAGTAAAGCATTTGTGCTGTATTTTGGTATTCTTACAGCTCCTTTTTCTAGTGTTGAGAAGACCTGTGCCCCTTGGTATCTTCTGATGCCTGTTTCTAGCTCTGACTTGGGGTTGGTGCATTTCATAGTCTTGCCTTTACCTCCCATAGTGAATCAACCCGTTGTGATGGGGAGGCATGAGTATTTTGGTATGAAATGCTGGGGAGTTCTGAGCCTGTGCTTACCAGGTGTCACTTACCCCCACTGTGAGATTGTGTCACTGGGTGAATTTGAACTTCAGATTTGACTCTGGCCTAGCACATTCTATGCACAGCAAGACAAAATCTGAGCGTTCCACTGCAATTTAGGAATCTCAGCTCCAGCCATTGTCTCTGTCAGCTTTTCATTGGTCTTGACTTTGTCTTTTGCCCAGAGAGCATGGGTCATGCTGACAACAAACTTAATGTGCAGCTGAGGCTCCTCTTTGTAAAACTTACTTCAGTTGGTGTATTTTATTTCTTAGCACTATGTAATCTTAAAGGATCAAAGTGCGGAAGATGATTTGTTAATACATATGGACGCTTCTCTTGCTCGTATGAGGTCCTGGGATATTGTTGTCAGTATCCAGAGCAGCAGAAAACCAGACAGCTATTGTACTGAAGAACAAAATGGACTAAATGAAAAGAAACTGAGTAAAACTCATTCAGTTACTGCCTCAGTCATTACGCTCCTGCTACAGCAATTGTCAGATGAGACCTCGATCTCTTTGGGAGACTCATTGTTTCTCAAGTGGCTGGTACAGGGAGATATTGTGAGTTCAGTACTCTCGTATTTAAAGCAAAGTGTTGCTGCATCCAAATGCATTAGTCTAATCACTTATAAACAAAGTGATCAGTATTTTAGTGGTTGAAAGGCATCAGCTGGGCTGAGGATGGCAGAGTAACAAAACTGACAGTGATAATAGGGGCTTCCAGGCAGGGTGGTTTAAGGCTGATCTCATGTAAAAAGGACCTCTGTCTTAAGACAGTTGTAGCAAAGCTGTTGGGGAAACAGACTGCTTACTTGTTCTGGAAATAGAATGTTCTTTTCAAACATTTCATCTTCCAGTTAGTTGATGCATTCTCATTAGACGTGCATCAGTTCTTATACTAGGAAAGGAGGGGTTTTACTTTTGGAGAGTTTCTCCTGCCAGTATAACCAGAGAAGTCTCAGTATCTTCAGGGGATGTGTTAACTAGTGCAACAGTGTAGAATGTGGTGCTATGGAGAGGAAAAATACATCCATGCACAAGGAAGAGGCTTAGGAAGGAAGATACCCCAGAGATGTGTTTCAGCTTTCTAGAAGAGGCAGATATTTGGAATTTCATTTTAATGTGATAGCCACTTCAAGAGGTGTTGTTTCAGCTGTGTACATACCTGAAGCAGTTTATACTAACTATGGTATGGTAAAGTTTGATCATAAAATGTGTGTACCTCCTCTTACATTGTTTGGGTTTCTTTTTTTAATTGTGGGAGTTTCTAGATCCTTTTATTTTGTAAAGTGATTAGGAAAACTTGTATTACTCTGAAGACATTGCTTTGTATGTGAACATTTAATTGCACCCTGCCACTTTCTGTATATGGGAATATATTTTTTATTACTTTTCTTTGCCCTCAGGTATTGGAAATGTTTTGTGTTCCCATTTCTGTTTGACTTATTAAGTTACTCCCAGAAAGCTGTTACCTTCTAAAACACATGCAGGTACTAAAGCAGCTTTCCCTGCCCACAAAATTTCTTGGTAGCTAGAATTTGATTTAGAGCAGGAGCATTTCAAATTCTGCTATGTAGCTAATAAACCAGATATGCTGTTTCACATGTCTCCTGCTCGATACAACAAACCAGCACTCTCCTCTGCGGTTATTCTTGCAAACCTGTTGCACAGCTTCCCATAGATCAGCATCTTGCCAAAAAAGACATAGCTTTAAATTAAAACGCCACTCTTCCTAGCTGGCCTGTTTGCAGAAACATAGACCCTGTGGAGCTAATGGCTGATCAGGTTGATGAAGACATCCTGCTGCAAGGTCTGGGGCCCTGGTGTTCTGCTTGTGCTACTTTCCTCAATTCATTGTTTATAATGATGCTTGTTAAAGGCTCTGAAGGTGTGGCCAACCATCCACACAGCTGTCAGCATGTGGCTGCTGAGTTGTGTGAGCGTCTTTACTGGTGCCCAATTTCTATCCCATGTCTACCTTCAGTGATTTTCTTGGTAGCAAATTGGCTTCGCAGGATCTGGCCCTAGGGTGAACAAAGCCTTGCTTCATGCAGTTTCTACTATACTGAACACCAGATTCTCCCTCCATTGACCAAGCATTGCTGCTTCTCCTGGGAGGGCAGCTGAGGGTGAAACCTGCATTTCTTTAGCCATTGTGGACTACACAGAATGCTAACAGACCTGCTACCAAGAGAACATTTTCATTTGAAATAGCAAATACGCTCATCTTTAGGAATTAATTTACAGTGATTATAAATATCTACTTACATGTAAGAGAGCGTGTGTTCAGTTTTGGTTTTGTTTTCTTCAAGTTGTAACTAGAGATGAAGTGAAAGGCAACCATATATAATAAGACTTCTGTTTAATATTGTGTGGTTAAACTCCTTCCATTATAAATTTGCACACTTATTTTTCTTCTTCCCTTGCATGTTCAACTCTGATTTTTACAGCTGTTCTGTGCAGACAGTCATGTATTTTTGTAAAACATTTTTGACACTGAATTGCAATAAATGTTCAAACAATGTGAACCAAAGAGTTGGTTGTCTCATTGCTTCCCAGTTGGTGACCTTACCAGCTTTGGGCTTCTGGTGATTGTAAGCAAAGAGTCTCCTGCAGGAACATCTGGAACTCAGGTGGTTGTGGCAGCAGAAGAATATACCAGGCAGAGCTGTTGCTTCATCATACCTTGAAGGAAAATGAGGTGAATGGATCAAAAACAATGCTCCCATGGAGCTTGTGAATTTATACTTCTCCCAAAGCACAGGTGTGATTGTTGCCCCAGAAGAGATCACCAGTGCTCACAATTTCAACTTGTGGCTTACTGAAATGTGTTGGCTTTTATTCTGGACATGTTATACAAATTACTTTCATTTTCATCTTTTTTTCACTTAGAACTGAATCTGGTTAGTCAAACTCCTGCTCAGAGGGAATGGGAGTAGGAGCATGCTGAAGGGACTCACAGTAAATTGGGGAAAAGTAGTTGAAAAGGCAAACTGTCTCAGGTTGGAACAGAAAAACCATGGTAAAACAGGATTACTTACTTTATGAAAGGTATGCTGGATATGAAAATAAGCACCAAATGGAGATGCTTTGTTTTAATCTAATTTTCACTGACAAGGTATGCTTGAGTGGTTTTCTAAGTCTTTTTGTAGTTATGCTGTGCCTCAAGTCTGTAGAAGGTTTTACCCCCAGACAGGTCTCTGGAACCATGGGACAGTCTACAAGATTGCCAGAGCCTTTTAAATGAGGGGATGAGAAAGCCTTTGTTAAGACATTTCTTACTTGAAGCTTTCTTAAAAATACTCATTTTTACTTATTTTAATAGACTGAATCATTTAAGGAGATACTTGATCTTTTTAGGAATGTGTTGGGTGGGTCAGTGAGGCCTGTATAATTCTTTCCATTTCATGCTACTGCTGCCAATGTCTCCACCCTTTAAAGAAAGCTCAGTGAGGCGGCATGAAGTGTGGATGAGATCCTCTCCTGGTGAATGGTAACAAGTCATCCTGTCTAATTCCTTGAAGTGCCTTCACTCTGTTAGAGTCTAATAAAGAAGTAGAGTTTGGGCAAAAAAGCATTTTGAAAACTCCTTGCACAATAAATACGATTCAGCTTTGCCCCAACTTTCCCTGATCAACATCTGCTTCTCTGCTTTACAAAGGGGTTGGACTGAACCCCAGTCAGTCATGCAGGGGGTTATTTTTGACAACCTCAGCTGCTCATGTCATAAAATTTGCAGAAATTGGAGAAAGCTTTTTCTAAAAGGCTCTATAAATAAGTCATTTGGGTTCAAAGGTCTTCCCTAAGCTGGAAAGACACCAGCTCTTGCCATTCTTGATGCATAGTATACAAAGTCAAAAACAAGTGAATGTCTTTTTGTTTTCCTTGGCTCATGTTGGTGTGGGTCAGAACAGGCCTTGAACGCAGGATGCAGCACCCTCAAGTTTTGCAGCTGAGGTGATGAGTCCAGCCTGGACCCCCCCCGCCTCACCAGATTGCTGCTGCTGCTTTCATGCTGTGGGTGGTGGGACAGGAAAGATGTCCACTCCTGGGTTCACAGAATAAACAAGCAGCCTTTCCCAGGCTGTGTTTACAGGCAGAAAACGCAGTCAGCACAGGAAATGCGAGTTCCTCCTCTTCATGACACACCATGAATTTTGATCTATTTTAACAGGGCTATTGAGCACTGAGTTAAACTTACAGGCATATAGTTTTATTTGTGAACAGTGTGTGTGTCAAACTGTCAGCAATGGCCTAGAAGCTTCCTTACTCCCTGCCTGTGCCCAGTGCTGAGATGATGTTTTCTCCTTGCTTTTCCTCCACAGGCACAACTCACACATTTGATGTTACAGGCCAGAAATCTCTCCCCTTCTCCTTCTGCTGCTCTGGTGTGGCAGCTGGGCCTGCAGGATGGGTCTCAGAGGTGGATAGGCACCTGCAGGTCAACTGCCAGGCTTAACCGAGGGCCAATGTCCAGCCCAACCATGATCCAGCTGAAGCTGATGAGAGTCCCATTGGGTCTGATCATGACTGAGCAAGCATTTAAATGCTCTGGTAGGTTTGGAATCAATGCATTGTGGCCTTGCTTCTTGGTACCATGATGATCACTTTTCCCCTCAGGGTTTGGGGTACTCTCCCCAGCTGGGCCTGTGGAACATTTTGTCCATGAGACTCCCCACAACCTGACCACAGTTTTCCAGATAGGTTATCTCTTAAATGACTTTCTCCCAATCTCTTTATAGCTCTCCTGTTGAAGTGGAATTTATTGTTTCTTTTTTGGATCCAGCTGGAGGTGTAAATCCAGTCAAATATAACTCCTGAAGGTGGATCTGTGCCACAGCTCAGCAGTGCCTGTGCTGTTGTTTGTGTATATAAAGCAACCAGGAGCCTTTTTAAACCTCTGAAACTGAAGTAACTTTATTTGTGGTGGTGTTTTGGTTGTGTTTATTTTTTTCCTTGCTTATAGACAATCAAATGGTTCTCCTTTAAAAGAGCTGGCTCCTGGTAGTAGGTAGAAACCTGCAATCTTTCTCTTACCACATGCTTTTTATATTTAAAGCCTCTATTTTTAACCCAATGATGGGATTCAGGGTTAATGCTCGTTAGAGCTGTGTCTAGACAGTTGTGAAAAACAGGAAATGAATTACATTATAGTACAAAAGGAGAATTTAACCTTTTCTCTCCTCGCTAACACATGTGACTGGGGAAAATATGTTACAGCAGAGTATTTTGGAAAGTTTAAGGAAGTAGACAAACGAGGGAAAAAAACAACAACAAAAAAAGCTGAGTTTCCACAAGGCCTCGTGGGAATTATTTCATAGAAAATAATGAGCCAGACTCTGCCCTCAGCTACACCCAGGCAGTAATTCATTTCCTCTGATCCCTGTGGACAAGTTGCATTTTATTATGCCCTGCTTAGGCTGAGCATTCAGAATTTTAAAAAGCCGAGTGAACTGGTTTCACACACACGCACCCACGTGCGGTAGCTGCAAGAGAGAAGCACCACGTGTCACCCATCCTGGCACAGGGCGCCAGGCAGAGCAAGTTTATAACACCCCTGGGTGTAACAGCATGTTACATCCCTTCTTCAACCTCATGAGGTTCAACAAGACCAAGTGCAAAGTCTTGCATCTGGGTCGAGGCAATCCCAAGCACCAATAGAGGCTGGGCAGCAACTGGCTGGAGAGCAGCCCTGAGGAGAGGGACTTGGGGGTGCTGGTGGATAAGAAGCTCAACATGAGCTGTCAGTGTGCACTTCCAGCCCGGAAAGCCAACCAGATCCTGGGCTGCATCAGGAGAAACGTGGCCAGCAGGTCGAGGAAGGTGATTCTTCCCCTCTACTCTGCTATGGTGAGACCCCACCTGGAGTACTGTGTCCAGTTCTGGAGCCTCTGCTACAAGAGGGATATGGACATGCTGGAATGTGTCCAGAGAAGGGCCACCAGGATGATCAGAGGGCTGGAGCACCTCTCCTATGAGGACAGACTGAAAGAGTTGGGGCTGTTCAGTCTGGAGAAGAGAAGATTCCGAGGTGACCTTATTGTGGCCTTCCAGTATCTGAAAGAAAGCTGGGAAGGGACTTTTTAGGATATCAGGTAGTGATAGGACTAGGGGGAATGGAGCAAAGCTGGAAGTGGGGAGATTCAGGCTGGACATAAGGAAGAAGTTCTTCCCCATGAGAGTGGTGAGACCCTGGAATGGGTTGTCCAGGGAGGTGGTTGGGGCCCCATCCCTGGAGGTGTTTAAGGCCAGGCTGGATGAGGCCCATGTCCAGAGAAGGGCAACGAGGCTGGTGAGAGGCCTTGAGCACAAGCCCTATGAGGAGAGGCTGAGGGAGATGGGACTGTTTAGCCTGGAGAAGAGGAGGCTCAGGGGTGACCTCATTGCTGTCTACAACTACCTGAAGGGAGGTTGTAGCCAGGAGGGGGTTGGTCTCTTCTCCCAGGCAACCAGCACCAGAACAAGAGGACACAGTCTCAAGCTGCGCCAGGGGAGGTTTAGGCTGGAGGTGAGGAGAAAGTTCTTCACAGAGAGAGTGGTTGGCCATTGGAATGGGCTGCCCAGGGAGGTGGTGGAGTCACCATCCCTGGAGGTGTTCAAGAGGGGACTGGACGTGGCACTTGGTGCCATGGTTTAGATAGTCATGAGGTTTAGGGTGACAGGTTGGACTCGATGATCTTTGAGGTCTCTTCCAGCCTTCTTGATTCTATGATTCTATGATTCTAGGCTCTGGCCAGCCTGATCTAGTGTGAGGTGTCCCTGCCCATGGCAGGGGGGTTGGAACTAGATGATCCTTGTGGTCCCTTCCAACCCTGACTGATTCTATGATTCTATGATTCTCAGGCTCCCTAAGGCCTCAAGACATATTTCTTTTTTTATATTTACAAAGTTATTTATTCTTTTCTTGAATTAGAGCCTGCAAAAATGCAAAATTCCCTCACTTGATCCTTGAGGAAAAAGCCTGAAGGCTCCCTGACCCCAGGCAGCAGCACTGCTCTGTCTGCCCACACATGGGGTAAGGCCCGAGTTTTAAAAGACTGTTGCAATGAAGCCAGAGTGCAAATTAAAGCTGAACTACTGAGGACAGCTGACCTGTTCAGAAAGAGCTGGAAAATGGAGGTCTAGGTGATCTCTACCCATTTTTCCTCCTGGTTCCTTGCAAAATGGCTGCTGTTTGGATGCAAAACACACCACAATCTAAAGTGGTACAGCAAACATCTTCAGTGCTGATTCTGAGCTCTTTCCTCAGACCCCTAATACACCCTAAATAATGTATTTTTAAGCCTTTCTTAACCCCCCACAAGGGCCCTAGAATGAGCCAGCAGTCAGGAGCCTTAGGAGGCTGCAGAGGAACTGTGTGAGCATCTGCTCCATTGCAAAACCACCATCCTCTCATCCATGGCTGCATCTCTCTGTGCATGCCTGGTTCTCCCTGAGGGTGCTGTGGGCTCTCATGCCTGACCCCACTCACACCTACTGGAGACGGCCCTTGCCCAGCTGGATGCTACTGCAAGGACCTGGTTTATCTTGTGCACAACTTGCCTCCCTCAGCTGCAGCTCTTTGCTGGAGCCAAATGTTTACACTCAGCACACATGCTGTCAGCTGGCCAGAAATGTTAGTATCTGTATGGCAGAGCAACAAAGCCTTCCCAAAGACCCTCCACAGCACTCAGGCCATGCTCTAATGCTCCTGCCCTCCTGGTACCCTTTCTGGCTTTGGCAGCTTAGGGGTTAGAGATCACCTAGATAAGCTGGCCACCCAGAAATCCATGGGCTCTAAAGGGATGCATCCACAAGTGCTGAAGGAGTTGGCTAAGCTTATTGCTAAGCCACTCTCCATCATTTTTGAAAGGTCACGGAGAACAGGGGAAGTTCCTGAGGACTGGAGGAAAGCCAGTGTCACTCCAGTCTTCAAAAAGGGCAAGGAGGACCTAGGAAACTACAGGCCAGTCTGCCCCACATCCATCCCTAGAAAGGTAATGGAACAGCTCACGCTGAAGGTAACCTCTAAGCATGTGGAGGAAAAGAAAATTATCAGGAATAGTCAGCACGGATTCACAAAGGGGAAATCATGTTTGACCAATCTGATAGCCTTCTGTGATAGTGTGACCAGCTGGGTAGATGGGGGGAGAGCAGTGGATGTTGTCTGTCTCGACTTCAGCAAGGCTTTTGGCACTGTCTCCCTTAACATCCTCATAGGTAAGCTTAGGAAGCATGGGCGAGATGAGTGGACAGGGAGGTGGATGGAGAGCTGGCTGAATGACACAGCACAGAGGGTTGTGATCAATAGCGCAGGGTCTAGTTGGAGGCCTGTGGCTAGTGGTATTCCCCAAGAGTCAGTACTGTGCCCAGTCTTGTTCAACATCTTCATCAGTGACCTGGATGAAGGAACAGTGTACTCTTGGCAAGTTGCTAATGATACAAAACTGGGAGGAGTAGCTGACGCACTAGGAGGCTGCGCTGCAACTCAGCGAGACCTGGACAGGCTGGAGAGTTGGGCAGAGGTGAACCTCGTGAAGTTCAACAAGGGCAAGGGTAGATTCTTGTACTTGGGGAGGAATAACCCTTTGCATTAGTAAGGGTTAGGGGTTGAACTTGCTGAAAAGCAGCTCTGCAGAGAAGGACCTAGGAGTGCTGGTAGTCTCATCATGGGTCAGCAACTACTTGTGGCCAAGAAGGTCAAGGGTATTCTGGGGTGCATTAAGAGGATTGTGGCCAGCAGGTTCAGGGAGGTTCTCCTCCTCCTCTACTCTGCCCTGGTAAGGCCTACTGGAAAGAGTCCAGTGGAGGGACACAAAGACAATTAGGGAACTGGACCACCTCTCTTACAAGGAGAGGTTGAGAGACCTGGCATTCTTCAGTCTGGAAAAGAGAAGAGTGAGAAGGGATCTTATGAATGCATATAAATATCTGAAGGGTGGAGGTCATGAGGATGGGGCTGGGCTCTTTTCAGTGGTGGCCAGTGATAAGACAAGGGGTAACAGGTACAAATTAGAACACACAAGGTTCACTTGAACTTAAGGAAAAACTTCTTTATTTTGAGGGTGATGGAACAGGCTGCCCAGAGAAATTGTGAAATTTCCTTCCTGGGAGATTTTCAAAACCCACCTGGATGATTTTCCATGGAACCTGATCTAGGGCATACCTGCATTAGCAGGGGTGTTGGACTAGATGATCTTCAGAGGTCCCTTTCAACCCCTACCATTCTATGAGTCTGTGACTGCTGGGAGCATGGAGGAAATGGATTAGGTCCTCCTCAGGACTCTTTACTTGCTTCATTTTCTCATGGTTGCTTTTAATTTTAAAGGTGCATGAACATGAAGTGTACAGATCACTGGATTAATACTGTAGCTAATTTTATGGTATCTTTAGCACCATCCATAAAAGAAAAAAAAAACAACAGGAAAAACCAAACAATTTTTGAAGGAATACCGTATTTGCCTGTATAGCTGTCAATGTTTCCATCGCCAGTTTGACTTCCTAAAGGAACCAAGCTTTGGCAAACCTTGTATCAGAAAAAAACCCAACATTTAAATGTTTCCAAGGGCGTATGGGATGGGGGGGGGGAGGGCGGGGGGGGAATAGGAAGTGAAATCTCTAGGAGTGCAGTAAAATGTTGCCCTAAGAGCCTCAGAAAACAAAGTATATTGATTTATCCAGACTGACTTGCCTGTGCCCATGCCAAGCAAGGGAGGGAGCAGAGCAGGAGCCCTTGCAGTGCTTATGCTCGGTGTAAGCAGCAGCCAAGCTGTGGGTCCTCCTCAGGAAGAGCCAACTGCTAAAGAGAACAGTGACAATAGTACTTAACACTGTTCACTGCTAATGCTGAGGTGAACTTAGGAAGCATGGGAGCTGCTACCCACTGCAAAACATGCTGCTGTGAAGGAAGCTGTCTCAGTGTGTACCCAGAGACATGCACGTGCAGACATGCAGACACACAATTAATAAAAGCTGTCTTTCAGAAGCCTTGCTCTGTAGTGTAAGGAAGGTCAATAATTTTCTTGTCAGCAGCAGCTTTGCTGGAAGGAGTGGCTTTAGGACATGGCTCATCCTGTGGTGGGGAAGGAATGTTTCTGTATTAATCACAAACCTCCTTTCTTTTTTTTCATGGATATATTCTGCCTTATGTAAGTATAGCCTGCTTGGCAGGCTAGCACAGCCAGAAATTATGGTTGATTTACAGAAGTGGAAATCCAAATAGAAAAGGAGACAGAAATTCCAAGGGTCCTCTGCACGAGCACGCTTGAGTAAGCTGAGGTACCCCTGAGGTTTCTTGCCATTTGAAACTGATGGAGGAAGCCCAGAGCTCCTCTTGCTGGCCGGGATGGGTTGTTGTAGTACCCTCTCAGATATCTCAGGAAGCCATTTTGATCTCCAGCTCATCTTCAGGTTACCAGATGAACTACATCAGCTGAGATCTTGCACCCCACTTAATATTTAATCACCCTCTGCCTTCATTTTCTTAAGCTGACAGTGAAACCCTAGCTAGCCTGTGTGCCACAGCACAGCGGTGTTTTGTTACAGAAGGCTGGAAACAAAAACTTGCTAATCCAGCCATGCTAATGGCTGCAACACTGGAGCTCTACAGACCATTCTCAAAACAGAATGAAACAGCAGTGAGAAGTAGTTAGGACATTATTCGGGAGAAGGCTCTGATACACTATGCAGGCAGGGCAGAGCAGAGGCCTTAACAATGATGCCATCTCAGATGAGACCAAGTGACGGAGATGGCAACACCTCTTTTGGACCCCACACCTATGCTTTTGTCATGTGCTGAGGCTCAGATGTCCTCAATGCTGGAAAAGCTCCATGTGCAGGCTTTTGCCATGGACTCCACCTCCTAAGCCAGGGAAATTGCTTATTGAATGTTCATAAATAATCCTAACTTCTGAGGATTTCCATAAACCCAACAAACATCCTGTAATGTCTTGCTACCTCGACCTGCATTACCCCTGCAGGGAGCTAACAGCAGAGACACCATGGCTCTTGGCAATGACTGGAGACCTGTGCCTGTGCAGTCGGGTCTGGGCTGAGCCATTCCACAGTCATGGAGTTCTGCAGTGGTTGAAAGCAGTTGGGCCAGAGAGCACAGCAGAAAGGTTTCATTGAGCCTTTGCAGCCATTGGGGCGAGCAACTGCTTTGTCACTGCTCACACAGCCTTTGGCAGTGGCTTGGAGAAGGCTGGGGCTTTGCCTTGAAGCATGAATCCAACCTCTGTACACTCTGTGAGCTCAGAGAGACTGGCAAGTGGGGGCTGCTGGGGCCCTGTGTGGGTCTTCTCTGATGAGAACGAAGGCATTCACTTGGTCTTTCAGGTCTCAAAAACATCCAACACGTTTTGTTTTGGGTTTGTTTTTTTTTTTACTTAATAATTATTAAGCAAGTTGAATGAGAGTTAAGGAAATAATCTTCCCAGTAAAACATCTCTGACAAATATGGCAAACAGGCCACTGTGAATCCCCTCCAAGTCCCCTCTTCCTAACCTATTCCTGGGAACAGAGCAGGGGAGTGCCTGTCCTTGGGTCAGGAGAGAGGCTGAGGCCCTGCAGCCATTCCCGGTACTGGTGATTTTGCATCTCAGGACTGAGCTGGTTTGGCTCCATTTACTTTGTAGCAACTCCAGGGAACAAGGGTTTGAAAACAACTCCTTGCCAGACACATACCTTAGCATATTTAAAGGTATTTTTAGTACTTCTGGCACGGCAGATCAAACTTTGCTTTCAGCTGTACTAAGCCAACTCTATGGACTTTTCTGGCCATGCTACATACATTCAAGGTAGCAACTGGTAGAAGCTACTCAACTGAAGAGTCACATTTACTTCGCTCAGGACAAAAACACAAGCACAGATAAACATTGGTGGGATTCCTGACTTGGAGAGGGCTGTATTTTCTTCCCAGGGGCATTACTTTGCCTGATAAGAGTTTACCTTGCTGAAGAAACAACATCATGTAAAAAATACAAGTAAAAAATACTCTGGATGTCTCCTCCTTGATTTGTGATGCCTTTTTTTTTTTTTAATACTGGAATAAATATAACTGTGATCATTTCATAGAGCAAAGTGCTCTGTGATGAGTACAGTAT
The DNA here is from genome assembly GCF_027791375.1 of Indicator indicator. Lineage (NCBI taxonomy): Eukaryota > Metazoa > Chordata > Aves > Piciformes > Indicatoridae > Indicator > Indicator indicator. The sequence goes on along the minus strand of NC_072021.1, from coordinate 13,854,570 downwards.
AAATAGCTGAACTGGTTACACTGGCTATAAACAAGGACTGGAAACCCTTGCTTCACCCCAGCAATTAGAAATGATGGAAAAGGAGGGGTCTTTACAGCTAAATGGTTAAGAGCTGCAGAAGAACATTTGCTCAGGATGGCTCCAAGCACGGAGCTGGTGCGCTGTCATTTCAGAAGCCCAGATGAGATGGTGGGAAGCACATGGCCACAATTGCATACTAAAAGGAAGGGAAGGCTGAGATAACTACCATCTTCTTACTGTGTGGGCTGTTGGGCTTCCAGATATAGCCCTGCATAGGAAGGCTGGTATGACACTGAACCAGGCCAAAGGAGCATTTCCTGCTTTTTAAGTAATACAATGTCAGGAGTCCAGCTTGTTGGAAACACCCCTCTCATCTCTCTCTGCACCTGGGCCAGACAATCAAAATGAGTTTCAGGTGAACAATGCTGCTTCTCTTCAACTTTGTGACAGTGCACAGCTTAGGTCCTTTGAACACTTATTTTTATCGCTCTAAAACAAAGCTTGGTATGTTTCATGCCTAGGAAGTGGCTTAGCTCACTCAGAAACTCAGGGACTTGCCAGAGGCCTTAGATAAGTAAGATTTGTATTAGCTGCCCTCAGTATCCAAGGTATTTCCTACTGTAAGTATAAGGAAACACTGAGGATACTTAAGCAACCATATTTGTTTATCTTAGGTCAAACTGGAGAGATTTTCCAGAACCACTACTGCAGCTGCACTTAACTTGTTGAAAGACTGCATTTGTATGGACTCCATGATCACAAGAGCTGAACTCCACAGGGAAGGGTGCATGCAGCTGCTGAGCAAACCTGAACAGATGACTCCAGACACTCACTCTCTGGGTATGCTTCATTAACCTTGGCCTCAATTGCGCCAACTTCTGCATCAGAAGGAAGCCAGGATGGAGAAGAAAACCACCAACACTCCCTCCCTCAAATTTCTGAGCAGGTAATTACCTGAAGAGAGACAGATGTCCAGGCAGGTTTCACCTCAAGAGGAGATGAGATTCACCAAGCCTGCAAATCTAAAGTGTCATAGGAGAGTGCCTCCACCGAACCTGGAGCCATCTGCTCAGCAGGGTGATGTGTGAAGTGATACCCTGCAGGTCCTCCCTTTTGGCAGTGTGGCTTGTGCTAGTTGGGGGACAGCCACCACCTAGGTGGTCTCTCAATAATTGTTCTGCAAGGCACTCAGTGGGAGGTAACTGCAACTACTGCAAGGACATGGTGGGATTGTCACACCTCCCTCCTGTTCCCTGGTACAGCTTTCTCACATCATTCAGTCTATAAACCGTGCAAAACAAAATGACAAAAACTGTGAACATTTGCACCAAAGTCACTCTAACAAAAGAAAAATGGACTCCAGAGATGGCCACTTGACAGTCAATGTTTGGAGAGAAACTGTGCTTCAGAACACATGAGGCTCAAGCCTATAACAGTGAAGGGGTGAGGATAGAAGGCCACACAGGTCAAAATGTTCCAGCCAGGACTCTCATCAGTAATCTGACTCATACAAAAGCACCACAGTGCCTCCTTGCCTCCTTAACAGCACAGGTCAAATTGCAGCATACCAGGTACCTAAATTTAGCCTCTGAAGACCTTACAATTAATAGCAAAGTAATTAGCCTGATATTCTAAGGTGTCACAAACTCATTTTGGTAGGCATTGTGTATGCTGAGCGGATCCTTAAAAACTGGTTGATACTGACACACAGTCCTTGATGGCCAGGAAGGACCTGTACAGATGTTAGATGCTCAGGCAATCAAGGGCAGTATGTAACCCATCAGCTGCAACCTTGCAAGATAACAGCTCACCTCTGCATGGTTCCCAGTTATTTTTTGGAGCTGTAACAGCTACTAACAGGGTCGAGCATGCAGGTGAGTGCCTCTGGCCAAGCATCCCAGCTGCCTGTCCACTGAATGCTCACTGCTCTCTCTGCTGGCCAACTGAGAAATGGCTTTCTCTTGAGGCAGACCTGGACGTGTAAAAGTTTGCAAAAATGCATTGATCAAACAAGTGCATGCCAGAAAAACCCAGCAATTTTTGCCCCTAACGTCCCAAATAGGAGGATAAAATAATTTAGTTATCAAATAAACAGTATTCTTAACTAAAAAGCAGCAGTGATAAATAAAAAAAAAAAAAAGGCAGGGGAGATGGAGGCGTTCTGAGGGAAGCAAAAGGAATTACCTGAGAGACAGTATGTCCTGCCACTATAAGGCTATCAGAGTCTTGCCCTAACACGTCTGGAAGTAAAAGGGTTGAAGACTCTTCAGTGACCAACAGAATACAGAAGCTGGGAGACTCTGGGATTGTGAGTGACTGACTCGAGGGCAGGAGCGGTTGTCTGCTTTGCTCAGTGCCTGACTCAAGGGTGACCTAGTCCAAAAAGCCACCACTTAGGGGGTCTTAACACATAAAGACTATAACTGGACAACTTAAAGACTTCACTGTGGGAAAAGACAAGGTAAAGAAGGCTGAGAGGGAATGGAAAGCTAAGCTGCACTAAGAAATCTTACTGAAAGTGAATTAACAGCAGGTTTTTGTGCTGGACACAGCAGGACATCATCTGGGCACAGGAAGGATTAAAAGTCTCAAGAGCTATTGATAGCGTGGAGTGCAGGTGAGCACACACCAATTCTGCTTTGTCAGTGCACCCCAGCAAACCAGCCCTACAGAAATGTCAAAGCTTTCCTGTCATTTTGTATCTCACAGTAGCACAAGCCCAGTTTCTCTGCATCAAGACCAAGGCTTTCCCTAAAGCACCACTTCAGCTGGGTGGCTGTACCTGCCAGGTCCAAGTCATACTCTGCCACATGGTGTGCCCCTTACATGCATATTCCTGTGGTACAGTCACTTTCATCTTAGGTATTTAAACACTTCAGTGACTACAGAGCTGATGATTAGTGATGTCTGGCAGTAGAGCTGCCTTCTTGCCATCAGCTTGCAGTGGAAGTTCTTTGCTTGTAGTTCTGATACAAGCTGCTTCTGCAGGCACAGTAGACTTCAACAAGTTTTCTCTTTTTTTTGTCTTCAACCTGTCCTGGAACTTGGTGTGTAAGCCACACTGGTGAGACCACTTCACATGTCAGAGGTGACAGCAGAAAGGTTAAACACAGCGAGTGCCCCAAAACAGTCAAAACAAGGGTTAATCAGAGACAGGAAGAAGCAAAGAGGGGAGAGAATTCACTTAATCCCTGTCAGGGCTAATCAACATTAGGAAACAGGCTGGTCTCAACTAATTAAGGTAAAGCAAGTAGCTTCTCCTTCTATTTGGAGCCCTAAATGAGCACCTGGTGTATTCGTGTATTTGGAGCCCTAAATGAGCACCTGGTGTATTCCTGAGTTCTGTCTTTCTGATAGCACACCTTCTGGAACAGTGATGAAATGCCACCAGGCTTGAAGGACTACAGAGACAGCACCACAGTATCAACTTCATTAGCACTGAATGAAGTAATTTGCTGGGTTTTTTTAATTAAAAAGAGCTACAAAAAGATTCTTAATTATAGAAGAGCTATCATCACAAACAGCCAGCCTGCTACACATAGAAGTATGTATTTGTAAAAGGACTCTCTCTTCACATTGATTTTTTTTTTAAACTTGGAAATTCTGAGTAATGGTTGTGACTGTTCTTCTTAACAGCCTTGATCCTGAAACAAGATTAAACCAGGCAAATTCTTGTGGCTGAGCCTCCCTTAAGAGACTGTGTCACAGGTTTCAAGCACTGGAAACAGCTGAGGATGCCAGCTCAGTATTTAAATCAAATTACATACTGGAGTAAGAAGGGCTGAGACCCTAATGTTCTGCAGTAACTTACAGGGTCTGCTGAGCAATACACAGGAACTCTATGTATGCAAGATGCATTCACCTGAAGGATAAGAAGTGCTTAACCTAAGCTGTTCATTTAAAATGTGGATCTTCACATTCTGAGTTCTGCTTTGTCTAACCCAGGCAGTGCACGCAATGCCCTGGGTTAGCATCTACATAGAGCTGAGCAGACAAATTTTTGCTGCTCTGCACATTCACAACCAGCCCTGACATCACTCAAAAATAGTAAATAGCAATGTCTTCACTTGTTCAAAGCATGCCTGCTACAGAAAGAGCTACCAATTCATACAAACTCTGATAAATCAGACCTTCTGCATGGGTGTATCTGCTTAAATCCAGAGCTGACCCCTCTTGTGAGGACTCTGAACACCAGTTTATCAGCAATCTGGAGTTCCATCATCTTAATCTCTTCTGGTGAAGCTGGTTCAGAGACAGAAACTACAGATCAACCCTCCCACTCCACAGATGAGTGCCCCAAAAACCGGCCTCCTATCCATGGTCCGTGCTGCCACCCAAGGAATCTGTGTGGTAGTAGCCTATTTGCATAGCCAACCACTTGTGCTGCCTCTGGCAACAGAACAGTGTGAGTTTCTACATTCAGCCAGGCCTTATGACACAGAGAAAGAGATGTCTGGAGGAAGTGAATCAGTTCCAGAGTTGTTCAACAGTCTGACTCTGCTGTTAACATACTGAGTAAATTATCTGGAACTGATGTAAGATACAGTAATAGAATACATATACACACACACATATGTATAACTATGCACCTATATAACAGTAATGTACATTAACTATATTTGAGGGTTTAGTATTTTTCAGTACTTAGAAATAGAGTGATCCCTTAAAACTGTTACTGTGCTTTTCCTCACAGAGATTGAAATCCACCACAAATGGCTGTAGGTTTGCAAGGCCTGACTTGATGAAGCCCTGAGCAGCCCAGTCTGACCTGATTTGAACAGGAGACAGAACAAGAAGTTGGCTGACCTGAATAATTCTATCAGTCTGTGATTCTATGGTATGTTAGTATGTAATGCAGAACAAGTCTAAAACTAGAGAATTAAATACCCCATTTTAGCCTCCTGCCCCTCCAGGGCACTCAACTAAAGATGTGGGAGACTTTGCTCTGAACACCCAGTCAACATGATGGCTTTCCTGGGTTCCTATGCAAGTAAGCAGCTTGACAGCACCCCTAAGGAAATTCACCAGCAAGCAACTTTAGATGGAAGAGCTTTCCCATTCCCCTCCCCCTAGCCATATGTCCCTGCCAATATCCTTATGCCAGCAAGAGCAGGTGTCTGACCTCATGGCAAGCTAGTACAAGGAGGCAGATAAGAGGCAGATAAAAAAACAACTTTACTTCTTTCTGTCAGTTTAGCTTCCCACCCTGGATTACCGTGCAGTCTGACAAATGCCAGGGGCAAGCGTGTAGGGGCAGGTGAGAATGTGCAGTGCAAGAAGCAAAAGCAACTGCATCTTCCAGCAACAGTTTAACTGAAATTGCAGGCATTTAATTCTCCCCTTGTACAGCACACAAACCTAGATGCTTGCCTGATTTTACAGTGCTTGGGAGTTCAGGATTGTACTGCTACATCTGTGTTTCCAGACCTGACCTTTGGGCTTGTGCTAAATGAAGCTTAATTGATAAAGTTAGTAACTAAACTGAGATGCAGACTGTTTATGTAAGTGCTAGAAATCATAATATAAATATACCATGTATCACTTCCCTAATGTGGAGATGTAGCAATTTGAGCTACACTGTTCAGTATTTTATGCACACATTTTTCCAAAAGGTTTTCTTACATGTAAATGCCTTTGTCAGTTTGGGCACAGTAGATGGAAAAGTAATAGGCTTATGGTAGGATGTGTGCCTTTGACTTGACATTAAAAAACATTCTTACATAATCAAAACAAAATAATTTATTCAGTTCATGGTATTTACGATTGGGCGTTCTGTTTTCCCAAATACCTATTCCATGTACAGAAGTGTAAAAAGCAGCAAAACAAAACACAGACACTCAGAACAGAAGCAGGGAGAACTTCTTTGTTCAGGTCACTGTCCTTCCAAGGACAAGCTGTCTTTAGTTTGTCCACCAAATCGATGCACAAAGTCACAAAGGGTTAACACTGAGCCCCACCCCACGCTGGGATTCATACTGATGAAATCATCCAAGTTCATCTTGGAATCTAAAAAAAGGAACAAAAAAAGGAAATTTAAGCTCCTGATGCAGCTTCAGCAGCACAGGTATACATCCACCAAGAAAATGCTCCCCAAACTCTCCTTGGTAGTTCAGTTCAAAAGAGTGAAGAGTTCAGAGCACATTTGTTGAGCAACAGTCCAGCAAGTCCTGCAAAGTTTAGAGTCCTACAAAGGTGGCTGTTGCCACTCTCTGAAATGCTGGGTTTGCCACAATCCCTCTCTACCCATGGCAATAATGCCATTACCAGATCAGTGAGCATCCTTGGCCATTAGAAACTGGTATATGTAGGACAGAGTAAGATTTTTCCCTGCAACAGCAGCCTAGAAGGGTTGAGTAGTGCAAAGAACTGGAATGCAAAAAACAACCAACGCAGGGAACCTGTACTTCTGGTAGGTGCTTGTAGTCTTCCTGTATTCACACAAATCTTGATTACTGAAAGGCAGGGGAGATATGATTCCACCATTCAGTTCTGAACCACAGTCAACTGAGTCAGATTTCACACTGACTGCACAGAAACTGAATCAGACCTGCAGAGAGACTTGGAAGTTGCTTAGCATCTCTCAGAAATCATTAGCCCCTTGGCAAACCTACGATTTATTACTACCCAGACTACAGTTTTGCTCTGTTATTTGCTCTCTCTCCAGTCCTGAACTTTGTCCTTGCTGTATACCAATCCTCTCCAAGGCCAGAATATGCAAACCAGAAGAAAAGTCTGACATAACCCAGCCTGTAGCCTAAATGGATGCTCAGGCAAAGAAGGACACCAACCTAGGCTGGAGCAAACACTTTTTTTTTTTTCAATCCTGAACCACCTGAATGAAGTCAGAGGGGGAAAATGTTAATTGTCCATTTCAAGAGAAAAGTAATCATGACCACTCTTTGCCAGGAGCTTGATCTGCTCTGACTCCCTCAGAGGAGGTCCCCTCTTGGATCCTCTTGTGGATCCCAGAGAGCTCAGTGCAAAGTGCTGGTGATCAGCTAGGGGTGTAGGTGCTATACACACCCCCCTGGTACAAGCTTTGCTGATCAGAGGTTTTCACTTCCTCAGCTTATTCAGTTCTGACTGCAAACATCTGTGGGCTTGTTGTTTTATGCTCTAATTGACAATCTGCACAAATAATCTTTTTAAAAGCCCATTAAAAGAAAACTGGAAGAGAATGAGTTTCAAGAACAGAGTGGGAGAGCCACTGGATTTACTGTTATAGCCTTCCTGCTATATTTAAGTATTTATTTTAACATGGATGATTCATGTGCACATTTAGGATTAAGAACCAAACAAGAGTAGGCTCTAACAAATGGATTAGAAAACCCATGGGATGGAATTTGCTTCAGCTGCAAAAAGCTTCTGTAATTAGGCTTACCATTATGGACAGCATAAGTGAGGAAGGGAAGACAACATTCAGGAACCCCAGACCCAGGAGTCCCGGCCATAATCCAGCCCCTGATGCCCTTTATTTGCACCACATCTATATTATGGCATAGCTTTGTGATTTACTTAACTCCAGCTCTCACCACTCCCAAGGCCAGGCCCTTACTCTTTTTTGTGATAACCACTGGGCTCTGCATGTTGAAAATCCTTATGTTCAGCCAAGCATCTTCTTACTGCTAAAATAAATCTGGCAGAACAGGACAATTTTTGCTTGACTGAGGGGATTTAAAATAGTACAAACTCAACAAACTTACTGTTTTAGCTCAAGAACAGTTAGTAGCAGATAGCAGCTCTTGCTTGCTGTTAGACTGGTAAGACTGTTTTCCAATTCCCAACTTGTCTTTTTCTCCCCTATGTGTTTGTTTTAAAATTAATGCCATTTTTCATATAGTTTAAGATTTAAAAGAACAAATTCCCTGCTTTATGTGCACTAAGCATAGCACAGTAATAATTTCATCGAACTGTTCTGTGCATGGTGAAGAGTTCCAAACATAGCTGCTGTCATTAACAACTTGGAAATTCTGTCACAACGTCTGTAGGACACAAAATATTCTCTTAAATTCAAAAGGATTGGGACAGAGCATAACACAATATATCAGAGAAGTTTAATGAAATAAAAAGTTATTTTAACAAAAGAAACAAGAACATTGCTGTGACCAGTGGATAGTCTAAGAACTGGTCAGTAGATGGCACTGACGCAGTATGAGGAATCTGGAGGCTACAGTTGATAAACCGAAAGGATTTCTCCACAAAAGCAAGGAGGAACATGCTTGATATAACATGCAAGGTCAAGAGCAACAGAAGTTTGTTTGTTTGTTTGTAACATTTACATTACACTTGCAGTCCTCCTCAGGGGCTGTAGCTATTATACTAGCTTGAATTCGTGCAGGCTCAGAGCTAATCTTCCTCTTTGACCACACTCACTTCGTTCTGCACGCACACTGTCAATGAGACCTAGTGGCACTCTGAGATTCTTGTATCATTTTATTTTTTTAATCAAGTCTGACACTTTTGCTCTGAGTGGGGACAAAATACAAAGCCACACACTATCAGATGGCATTGCTAGTCATGAACTTGTGGCTTCTGCCACTGGTAGTTAGAAAGAGGCCAAAGGGCTGCTGGAGGTGAGTGAGTCTGAAACAAAGCTTCCAAGTTCAGAGGGGTTGGTCTCTTCTCCCAGGCAACCAGCACCAGAACAAGAGGACACAGTCTCAAGCTGCGCCAGGGGAGGTTTAGGCTGGAGGTGAGGAGAAAGTTCTTCACAGAGAGAGTGGTTGGCCATTGGAATGGGCTGCCCAGGGAGGTGGTGGAGTCACCATCCCTGGAGGTGTTCAAGAGGGGACTGGACGTGGCACTTGGTGCCATGGTTTAGATAGTCATGAGGTATAGGGTGACAGGTTGGACTCAATGATCTTTGAGGTCTCTTCCAGCCTTCTTGATTCTATGATTCTAACCTTGGGGCATTCTAAAATACTTAGAAAGCTGGGCTCTTCAGAGACTTGCACAGGTGTTTACAGTTCTCTTCAGAACCCCCTCCTTTGCCTGAGCAGGGAGAGAAGTGTTTTTGCAGGCAGAGTCAGAAAGGCTGTTACCACACTCAGCTGGAGGGTGCAGTCTCCACAGCTGAGATTTAACTGACTGTGCAAACCATCCCAGCCCATCTTGGTGTAAAACAAAGCTGGTGACCTTAAGGTACGTTTCACAGAAAGCAGCCACTGACAGAATCTCAATGAGCCACTCACAGAATTTAAATACATCTACCCTTAGACACACTTTAATTAGCTCTATCCCAACTCATTTCTTTACTTCCACAAAAGCTCATGAAGTAAGGACCTATGTTGACAGACTGGGGTTTTATTCTTACGAGGAGCAGAAGGTTCCCATGAAGTGCATATGAGCTATTATATCCATATTAGTGCTTCTTTTTTGCTTTCATGAGGGTCACACCACCACCTCAGAAAAAAGATACAGAAAGACACTGCAGACATCTGTCTAGTAGCTTGCCTGTTACATAGATGTAACATACACAGCACCTCCAGCTCTCACCTGTCCTACTCATGCTTTTCAAAACAAAAGTAAACCCCAGCATTAATGACTACCAGAGATTTTAATAATAAAACCCAAAAAGCCTTTACAAGTCAATTCTGCCAGTGTGCTACCAAACACCCAGTAAGAACTGAAATTCAAACCAATGTTTTCCAGCGTTTGAGCTGATGCTAACAGTTGTACATAAGCCACAAGACCATCTGTTCTGAGTAATTTTGAAATGCACTGTGCAAGCTGTACTTTACAGAGGCTTGCAGCAACGAAGGCTGATCTCATCAGGACTCATAAACTAAGCAGAATCAGACCTCATTAATCTGTGGAGAGAAGACTTAAAAGAAACTCCCTGGCTGGGCTTGCCAGGCCTAGAACGATGAGTCTGCATCCAAAATACTGTCTTTTTAATTCTTATTACTTGGACAAAATACTAGGCTCATCCCTGTTGGGGTTTGGTGTTTTGTTTGCATTGTTTGGTTGTGTTTTTTTTTTCCCAACAGATCCCTGGTAACAAGGTGAGACGAGGGAAATCTGCTGCAGCTCAAGTATGCTTATTCCAGCAGAGCTGCTAGGTCTGGGTGAAAAAGCAGTGTGTGTCCAGTGATGTTAGCTACCTCCTCTGTCCATGCACAGCAGTGGAGCAAAGACCAGAGAAATGCCAAGAAGCAGCACAGAGGCCTAAATCTGGGAGATGGACAGAGCAGCACCAATTGCAAAAGGCTAATGCATGGTATGTGAATTCTGATGACTGAGGAGGTTTTTTTAGTCACCTGGTTTGGGATTAGATTGTTTTAAGAAAAAATGATAATGCTAAGGTTCTTTAAAAAAAAAATTAAAAAAAAAATCACTTAGTACCAGCTTCAATTTTTTCAAGGATGAGCTAGACTGTATGACTGCCCTGGTTTTGGCTGGCATAACAGTAATTCTACTCTTAGTATTTGGCACAGGGCTGTCTTTTGGGATGAGAATAATGTTGGTAACACAACTGATGTTATAGCCATTGCTGAGTAGTGTTTGTATCAAGTCAAAGAGTTTTCAGCTCCCCCTGCCAGCTGGGGATGCACAAGAAAGCTGGAAGGGAACACAGCCAGGAGAACTGACCCAACAAGCCAAAGGGGTATTTCCATACCATATGGCATCATGCCCAGTATATGAACTGGGGGGAGCTGGCCTGGGGGGTATGCCAGCTCAGGGACTTGCTAGGTGCTGGTCATCAGGCAGTGAGCAATTGTACTGTGCATCACTTGTTTTGTGTATTCTTTCATCATTATTTGCCCCTCCTTTTCTGTCCTTTTAAACTGCCTATCCTGACACACGAGGTGTACTTTTTTCCTCCAACTCTCTCCCTGATCCCACTGCAAGGGAAAGGGGCAAGGGAGCAGCTAGCTGGGATTCAGCTAAGAAAATGACTTGAGGTAAGCTTATTTTACAAGGTTTATTTGCAACCCCACGAACAGCACAAATACAGTTCAAGAATTATTCCTTTTGTGTTAGTAGTAGGAAATAATTTTAAAAATGCTTAATTGGTTACTGACAGAGATTCTTTGATTCAATTCCAAAAGGAATCTCATGGTCATTAAACATTTTCTTGTACGCTTCCATAAAAAAGTGTCAAAGGTCCTAGTGTATCCTGTCCTAGTTTCATGTCAGGTAATTACATTCCCCTAACAGTGGTCCTATTCAACTTAATCTGACTTAGATGCTATGGAATTTCGTTATACAGAGTGATATATTCAGGCTTGACATCTGCTCTGCTCAGGAAGATGCAGTATTTTAGTATCAAGAGCAAATATCCTTGTCTTTAGTAAAAGCTTTAAAACTAAGCAGGATAAGATGAACAGTGTATAGAGATGGAGTGGCACATTTCTTTTTAACACAATGCTCATACAATAAAAATGTAACAGTCTGTTTTGTAGTGTATTTTTGCAGTCTTCAAAACATTTATTTAACATCAAAGAAGATGTATAGCAAACAGAAGTAATACAAAAACCTTCTCAAAAGTAATCACCTTCTTAGAGGCTTAGGAATTTGGCCACTCTAAATGACAGCAAAATAATAACAACAATAATAATGCTCTCATCTAAGTGTGCCTCACAAATAACTTGATACTAAGCCAGTATGTGGTCATTTCTGTCAGCCATTAAATTGCAGTCACTTCTAACATGAAATACCTACACCATTTAATCATTTTCGAACACAATTTAATGCAGAAAGCAGAGTACTCTATCTAAGTGAAACGGCAGGGAGAAAACAGTTATCTGTAATGGAATTTGGCATGGACATGAACATTAATAAGCCCAGGCTCTTTTATGATAACAAAAGGTCTACCACCCAGTTTTCCATCAAGTTTAAAATAAGGTGCTTTTATGCCTGATAAAACTGTGCTGAGACATTACTTTACCAGTCTTTAAAAGAAGAGAATTACCAGTTCCACTTGTTGACAGCAATGCTTTCTAAACCTGTATGCTGGCCTGCATGACAAATGCTCATCTGTGGAACCACATCACTAAAGGACAGCTTAGATTCAGCTGAAAGTTAAAGCACATAGTGGTTCTACAGCAATTAAAAAGAGCCAGACTCCTCACTGAGGTACAGCATTGTGCACACTGAAGCACACATCTTTATAAGGTATCTCAAGGGAGTCCAGGGAAGACAAAAAAATAAAAGCTAGAGAAACTGGTACTGAATGAAAGACAACTTGAATTAGACATTCTATGTCTGACACAGTTTATTCGTGTTCCAAGACAGATTGCAAAGCTACCTAGTGAATGACCTTCCACCTTCAGGGAGTGCAGTGTTTCTTTCAACTGCAACAGTCAGCAAACTGACCAGGACACCTGAGCACATCAACACAGAGCTGGAATGTTCTGTCCAGTTTTGTGATCTTCAGTACAAAAAAAAGACCCCAAACACCACAAAAATCAAATAAGCCCAAAACACTGACATCTCACACACTGGAGTGAGCCCAGAAGAAGAATTTCAAGTTGTTTGGAGCAGAACAACGTGTCTTTCAAAGACAGGCTGAGAGAATTGAGCCTGTTCAGTCTGAAACAGACAAGATGAAGGGAAGACCTTACTGCTGTCTACATCTACCTGATCAGAGGACACAAAGAAGATAAGAGCCAGAGCCTTCTTGGAAAAGCCTGGCAACAAAACAAGAAGCAAAAAAAGCAAGTTGGAGCATGGAAAATTCTGACTATGTACTAGGAAATTTATTTTTTCACCATTACAGTGATCAAATATCAGGACAGACTGCCCTGAAAGGTGGTGGAACCTCCAATTCTGGAGGTCTTCAAGATCAGTTGGGGCAGAGCCCTATGGAACTCCTGTATAAGCAGGTGTTGGCCTGGATGGCTGATGATGTTTCTTTCAGCATGACAAGGTACGAACTAAAGAAGCACATGAGAAACTAAGATCTATGTATCTTTCACTATCTACCAATGTCATAATGACAATCTGGAGCTTGGGTGAGACTATATGGCTGCTGCCCATCAGGGAGTTAAACTTCAGCCAAGCAAGAGATAAGGGAAGAGTTATAGGGTTTGCTGCTATGGAGTGATTCACTACAGCTGTAAGTACAATGTGCACATCTGCAACTGAGTTATTCTGTAACTTACTAACCACAAGGAATGGTTTTTTTTTTTCATTCTTCTCATTTGAATATAAAATTTTCATCTTCCTGATTTGGCCTGATCTATATTCCTCACACTTTCATTACCTCTCAACAATAAGGTTTCCACAGGGAAAAAGTCCTCAGCATTTAGAGGAGCTCCACCTAAGAACTCATTCAGACATTCTCCACTCCTATACTACCTTTGTATAAATCTTCACTGGAGGAAAGGACAAAGTAATAGAATTTAAGGTGCCTCATAACCTGGATTGTCTAGAAAATACCTAAAGCTTTGCAATGAAGACACCATCTGTGCACTCCTGCCCACATTTGTGTGTGAAACAAGCTTCCTTAGAAGCCAAAGCAAAGACTGAGAATTAACTTCCCAGCAACTTTAACCCTGTCTTCTCTAATGCAAACACACAGCAGTACTGCATTATTAAAAATGCTGCAAAACCAAACATGCAGAGCAGCAACATGAAAACTCTTTCAAAGCAGAACTGCACCACACTTTCTTTTCTGTCTGGGAGAAAATGAGAGAACAAACACACAGCAAATGTTAGCCAGTTTGCCAAACATACAACTAGAATAAGCTGAGGTGCTGTGTGATAAGAATGGTTTAAGCAGCTCCACAGAAGAAATAGCAACTCTTTATTTTTCTCTGTGCTTGGCCAAGGGGCTATAATCTAGACTATCATTTAAAATAAGCTTAAGGCTTGAGGAAAAGTTTTCTGACTTGCCAGTTGGCAAGTGTGCTCAGGTCCGTTCAACTGGAGACTTAAATATCCACTTTGTAACCCCTAAGCAAATTGTTTGGCCTCTGTTCTCTATAACAAGAGAACAGTATTCCTTGCCTTTCACTCTCTGCTCAGTTTTTGAAGATCAGTAATTAATGTTTGATAGCAGTAAATGCCAGGAGGCATGCCAGACTTCACATGGTCAGAAAAGAAGTGCCAAATGTTTCACACACTTTTTTTTTTCTCATATGAAGTACTAAGCTAGCTGGATGTGCTTCTAGCATATTTATTTCTTGTGTGCATCTTGAATTATGCCATTCAACACCGTAAGCAGAAAAAAGTTGCTCTAGCAGCTTACCTGCAGTTTCAATGCAAGGGTATGACGGAGGAGGTTTCTGCCATTTCCCATATGCATCTTTCATGTGAGATCTGTCTGAAGCAAATGTCTTCAAGTACAAATCTGCTGGAATCATTCTGATTTTCCTAAACAATAACGCAAAATTGTATCATAAGATGCATGTACACAATACCGTGTTAGTCACTTTGAACAACAGTCCTTTCCTCCCATCAGGAAGCATTAATTTCATTAAATACATAAATCAGCAATATTGTGCCAAGCAATTAACCAGTTAACATGAAAATACAGTAGGAGAGAAAAGGGCTTTTGATGACTAAAACTTTAGGAAAGTAACACAGTGCATTTATTTTGTTGGAGTAAAGCAGAAAACTCTCCATCACTACACTTCCACAACGAGAACTTCAGCTTTGATTTAATAAAATAACATTCATGGTCTTTATCTTTTATGTCATCACCTGTGTAATTCTGGATGAAGGCTGTCATCCAACCTAAAGGCCTCCACACTGTACACATCAAAAGGACATGGAAATGGCAACACTGTGTCAAGATCATAAATAAAGTTTTGCTCACCGGAAGCATGAAGCAGAATAACGTGGTAGTCCTGGGAAGAAGAGTAATTGCAATTATTAAACAGCTGTTAATGAGAAACTGGCAAAAGGAGTGGGGAAAAAACGAAGCTTCCTAAAAGCAGAAGCCACAGCTCCCTTCTTTAAATCCTGCTTTCTGCCCTTGAAGTATTAAGCCTATAACGCTTCTGGAATGAAGAGGGAGTGAGCTAATGCCTGTCTTGTCTATCAAGCCTTTCAAGAAACCTTGGTATTCTACCCATTCCTTTGCAGCCTCTTTGGATTTAAGCCTAGACAGCTTAAGTACAATGTACACTACTTAAAAAACAAAAAACAACAAAAAAAAAAAAAACAGGAAATCCCTTTCATACCCCACACTGAAACACAACATTTGAGTGGGAAAAGTATTTTTGGCTTTAACCCAGTCCTAAGCAAAAGCTCGCAATAGATGACAGCTTAACATTATCCTAGTCATCTCCTCTGACACATTGTACCTGTTGCACCAATACAGTCTATGTGTGAATTTGAGGGCCCAGTGTTAGCTGCCAGAGGCAGCTGAAAAAGCAGCAAACAGCTCAGATCAAGAGGAGTGTAGGAGTCAGATGAATTCCTGTAGTAGCTCTTGAAGCTGGGAAAAAACACCTATCATACTTTTTCAAGGCAGCCATCTTATCTTGACACCTGGATTCTGAGGTGCAGTTTTATTTTTTAACTTGTAAGAAATACAGGTGTGATTGAGGTTTGGATAAATTTGGGTTGAACACACAATGCTGTTTTCCAAAATTAAACTGCACATAGCTTTTAACAGGTTTTACTAAAGCTTACATTAAATCCACTCACAAAAAGAATCTGAGGCACTGTTTTCTGATGCTTTTAATATTAAACAAAACCACAAAGGGACTGGAATGAAAAAGATCTTGGGCAAGCTATTTTGCCAGACCTATATATACACAACTGCATGCAATGGTATTTAGAATCATTTGGCCATGAAAAAGTAGGGGGCTGGAGCATCTCTCCTATGAGGACAGGATGAGGGAGCTGGGGGTTGTTCAGCCTGGAGAAGAGAAGACTCCAGGGACACCTAATAGGGGCCTTCCAGTACCTGAAGTGGGCCTACAAGAAGGCTGGAAAGGGATTGTTTACGAATGCCTGTAATGATAGGATGAGGGGCAATGGTTTGAAATTAGAGAAGAATAGATTTAAGTTGGACATTAGGAAGAAGGTCTTTACCCTGAAGGGAGTGGAACACTGGAACAAGTTGCCCAGAGAGGTAGCTGAGGCCCCGTCCTTGGAGTTATTCAAGGTCAGGCATGGAGGATGCTCAAGCTCACTGCAGGGGGATTGGACCAGATGACTTCTGGAGGTCCCTTCTAACCCAAAACATTCTATGACTTGCTACAGCGTACGAAAAATTAACTACAAGCTTTATCTACCCTGTGATCCACTGAAGTATCAGAGGAAAACTTGCTTTTTGATTCATGAATTTCTATAAAAAACCCACAGTCTGTGGTGGCCTTTCCTGAATCTCCCCATTTCTTTTTCAACCTCTTCATAACACTTGGGTATCTTTTTAAACTAAACCTTTTTTTGTGCTATAACTCTATCAATAGTCTGGGACAGAACATATTATCTGGCAATCACAGAACTTCAGAATTTTGCAAATTATTCTGCGGAATTTCAGAAATGGGCACTGCCACAAGAAATAAGAGGGTTTTTTTCCTATGCCAGATAACCAAAAGAAGTCTATAATGATACATATTTGAAAGGAATTCTATAGTGGCAATTACTAAATTATATTCACTGATCAAATGACACTCCAAAGCTACCATTTATGAGTCTGTTTAATTGCTCACACCTGAACACATACATTGCTTATATTCTTCTCTGCCACACCCACATGAATATTTTCATCCACCTACTTCTTACAGGTACAGACACGTGCTTAAAATTCTACAAAGATGGTAGCCTCAACAATGTCCAGGTAATAATGGTCACAAATCTGTTATGCAATCTTACCTATGTTAAGGTTTGTTAAAATCTGTAGATTTTACTGTCTTGCTGTTAATTTACTATGAATGGTAAAAAGGAACACCAGATTTATGCTCCTTATGTATCTGTGGTAATATAATAGTAAATATTAGTACAAAACTGTAGAACAGTTAAGGTTGAAAGGGAATTCTGGAGGTAATTTGGTCCAATGCCCTGTTCAAGCAGAGACATCTAGAGCAAGACTGAGACCATGTCCAGACAGCTTTTGACGATCTCCACAAATCAAGAATCTACAGTCTATCCGGGCAACCTGCTTCTGTGATCTGTTGCCTTCACAGTAACAAAGTGTTTCCTTATATTCGCACAGAACATACACGTAACAGGCTGTTACAGTAAAAATGGCTGAAACTGCCCACGTCTGATCCCGCTATTGACTACAGAAGTACGCACTGAGAATTACTAAAACATGAAAGCAGAATGCCATACCCAGAAAACAGGCTCATCTCCACATCCTGACTTCTGCTTCCAGAGCGGAATCTGAAAGTGGTAAGTGAATAAATCCGAAATGAATAACTTTTCAGATCAATACAGATAAATTTCATGTTAATTCAGTAGTTCTTTGATAACATATCAGCTTCATCAGCTGACATCTGTGCTGCAGTCAGAAATTTTCTCTAATTTCTGTGTTTCAGGAGCATGAAGGTGACGATAACTATCTAGACCATGTACTATAACCATTCTCCTAAACTGATAGATTACAGGGAAGAATTACCCACACCGTTCATAGGGATATTGTGCTTTCCATGGTCCGAAATGCGTAAGACAACTGAAACTTCTCACATGGTGTGGTGTGCATGAATCTGAACCAAAGTGAGCTAGAAGAGGGTTTTGGACCGTATCTCACGGGTTGGGCTGCAGCTGAAAAGCCCAGGACCATGCTTCCACCTGCGCTGGTCTGTGGTTAAAATGCCTGGACCCATGTCTCACCTATGCTCGGCTGTAGTCTAAAGGTCTGGGACCACATTCCACTCACACTGGGCTGCAGTCTGAGGGCCCAAATTTCTCCATAGCTGCAATCAGATCTCATCTCGTCCACTCACCATCCTTCTATTATTCGATATGAAAACAGCGTAAAATTCTTCCAAACGGTATCGATTCTGACTCCTGATGTAGTCACAAAGTTTCCAAACGTTTTCTTCGCTGCAAAACACGAGAATTTATGTTTTTCCCCCCAATTTCACTTCTAGCGGCTGACGCAGCGCGCCATGACCGCTCAGGGCTCTCACTGCCCCGCGGAACGGGACGGCCGCCTCTCCGGAAAGAGAGGGGAGCCCTTCTCACAGTGCGGGACATCCGCTTTCCGGCTCCCTACTTGGCCCCGCACCGGCCCCTGACACCGGGGGCCCTTACCAGTAACAGCTGGTGTAGACACAGGCGGAGCGCGGCGGCACTGCCGCCTCATATTCGACGACGGGCCGCGCCATGGCTGGCGTTGGCGGGGCGGGGAAGGCGGTCAGAGCAGCGCAGGAAGTGCTGGGCACGGCGGGAGCCAGCGGCTACGCCTTCCCCGAGGAAACGCAGAGGCGCAGCAGAACCGCCATCCCGGTTCGCCTCAGGCGCTTCCGGGGCACGGCCGAGGTAGCGGCCCAGAACAGTCCGCAGAGGTGCAGTCAGCGCAGCTCCGCTCACCTAGGTTGCCTCAGCTGGGCACGAAGGGAAGCAGATCTGCAATACCGCCGTGTAGGGAGCGTCGCCTTTAAGCGGCGGCCCCGGCAAACCCGGAGACCCCGCCCCCTGCCGGCGGGAAGCGACGGAGGGGTGGGCACAGTGCTCGCCGTCGAGCCAATCCCACGCCGGCAAAACAACCTGCTCCAACTTTTACGCGCCAAAATATCGAAAGGCCGTAGTGTGCTGTGTGTTGCTCCGCTGCCGAAGTCGGAACTAGCTGCCGCGAGGACAGCGGGGCGGAGGACAGCGAGTCAGCGGTGGCGGCGCAGGGGCTGTCGGGGCGGCAGGAAGGCGGCGGGAGCTGGGCAGTGGCAGGCGGCTGAGCGGCGCGCGGCCTGTGGCGGCAGGAGCGGTCGCGGTGTCCCCGCTTCCCTCCGCCATGGTGGTCCTGCGGAGCAGCACTGCCCGCCCGGCTAGCCCGGTGGCCAACGACACCCGCCAGCGCCGGCGGCGACGCCCCCCCTGCGACCTCCTGGACTCCAGTTCCGAATTCATCTCCTTAGAGCCTTCCTCGCTCAGCAGCCGCCACATCTGGACGCGCTCCGGGGCCGCCTCGGCCGCTGCTAGCTCCGCGAGATCCAGGAGAACCAGGGGAGCTGACGAGGCCGTGAGTACCGGGTGGCGGGTTGTGAAACCTCACGGGGAGATGGGCCTCGGCTCGACGGGACGGGCGCTGGGCTGTTTGCCGGGGGAGGCCGCCAGGGCCAGCGCGGCCGTGGAGCCGTCGTCCTAGGGGCTGCCAGTGCCGGCCGGGAGCTTTCGGGAGCTGTTTGGAGGAGCTGGGAAAGCTGAGGCTATGCGCAAAAGCACGGGAGGTCGGTGTCGTGAGGAGGCAAAAACAAGGTGAGATTTAATGTTTCGGGTAAGTGCCTATAGCTGCGGTCGGTTGCATTGCTGGCTGCGAAGCAGCAGCTGCCTTGGTCGCATTCGGAGTCTTCCCTCGGCAGCCGGCCGAGTCCAGCTGCCTCCCGGGCCACCCATTTCTGGTCACCCTACAGCCAAAGGGAGGCTCGGCACAGTCTCTGGATCGCCTGCAGCCCTGTGAATATAAACTCCCATCACCTTAAAGTTTGGTGTGTTACCCGTGTTCCTGCTTCCTTATTTCATTATGCGAATGCTCAGAGAGGAAGCGCTCGCTGTTTTGATGACAAGAAATCGTGCAGGACACACAACATACATGACCTTTAACTGCATTCTAGCTGGTCTAAAGTGCCTGTGAAATGTTCCTTAGTCAAGTGTATGTAGGCGCTGTTTTGAATGCTTTAAAAACAAAACTGTTTAGAAATCAAGAGTAATTTGTGCTTAATTAAAGTACTTCAATGTATAACCTAAAATGATGACAATTTTACTTTTTTTTTTTATACTTTTATTATATTCTAGGAGAAAAGAGGCAACTTACATTATTATAAAGGTTATTAATTAGTCATACAATTGTTTAGGTGAGAAAAAACTTCAAAATCTTCAAGCCCAGCCATTAACCTAACACTGCCAAGTACACCACTAAACCACGGAATCATAGAATTATTGAGGCTGGAAAAGACCTCTGAGATCATCAGGCCCAGTGACCTAACACTACAACATTAGCTAACCCATGCTACCAAGTGCCACATCCAGTCCTAAAGACCTCCAGTGATGGTGTCTCCACCACCTTCCTGGACAGTCCATTTCAGTGCCTAATCAGCCTTTCTGTGAGGAAGTGCTTCCTAATATCCATGTTCCTAAGCACCGTGTTTGTAGTCTTTTAATTATCTCTGTGGATGATGACTCCATCACCTCCCTGGGTAGCCTATTTCAATGCTTGAGAAGCCTTTTGGTGAAGACATTTTTCCTAATAACTTCTCTGAACCATTCCTGGCACAATTTGAGGCTATTTCATCTTATCCTATTGCTTGTTACTGGGGGAAAGAGAGCCCCACCTCACCACAGCCTTTCAGAAAGTTTGTAGAGAGTGGTGAGATCCCTTCTCAGCCTCCTTTTCTCCAGGCTAAACAACCCCAGTTATTTCGTGCGCAGACGCAGCATGGTCCCTGGACCCAGACCTGTGGCCTCACCGGTAGCTGACCCTAGCCCAGTACTTGACTTAGGCCCCATGGTGTCTCCCATATCTGTCCTGGACTTGTGGCCTTTCCAGTAGCAGGTTCTCAAAACTTAGGCTATTTGCCAGCTATGCTGGCTTGGTGTCTGTGGGTGGTGGCACAGGAGGTGTGGCCCCTTCTCTTGTCGCTGGCACTCAGACCTCTGTGCCCTGGGACACAGAGAGAAATGCTGTTAAGTAAATAAGAAGCCAGGACAGACTGTGGTGATCTGCATCTCCAAATGAGTCCCCTTCTAGGTAGAGCCCCTCACTCAATCTGACCTCCATGGCATCTCCTGCTCATGCCTGTGGAGCCAGGCCTTGGGCTGACTGATGGCCTTGTGAGGGTAGGTTTATTAGATGTTAGGAAGAAATTCTTTACTGTGAGAGTGGAACAGGTTGCCCAGAGAAGTTGTGAATGAATCCCCATGGGAAGTGGTCAAGGCCAGATTAGATGGGGCTTTGATTAACCAGGTCTAAAGGAATGTGTCCATGCCCATGACAGCAGAGTTAGAACTACAATGATCATTAAGGTCTCTTCCAACCCAAACTGTGCTATGATTCTGTAATGATTACTGGCATGCCTGTAGATTTTGTAGGATGATATGTAAGCCATAGTTATATCTTCTGTAGGAACAGTTCTTTGAGTACATTGCATGTGAGAGACCGATACAGAAAGTATTGGTTTGTCTTTACTCCTGTAACTGTGCACAAAATTTTGCCTTCTTCAAATAAACCTGTAGCTCTGACAAATTAAAAATAAGTTGAAAGTCTTTCTTCTGCAGTTTCTTAAACCTTTGAGAAGAAAAACGTTAACATTAACTATGACAGGCCAGCCTGGCTCTCATTAAGCTTTAGGTCTTGTTATATCCATCTTCACTGGATGTGAGGAACACAGTATCTTTAGGGGTTTAATCTCTGATGCCCCAATTCAAAAGCCATCTCATGAGGCGTTACTCCACCAGCCTGGAGAAAGCAGGAAGGGAGGTGCTCTTTAAAACAAGAAGTGGGAAAAAGTTGATTAAAATCCTTGTCAAAAGGCCTGTTTTACCATGGGAAGTTGTCAGGCGAAGATTTGGGACCGGTTATTCAAGGTTATCTGAAGAGAAGGCCATCGGACAGTTCCAGAATTGCCCAGCTCTGTCACTCGGGGCTGAGCCTTCAAGCTGTGGATGGTCACAAGTCTCACTGCAGGGTCCTGCAAGGGTCTTGCCCATGCATCATTGCCCTCCTGTAGTGACCTTCTTCACACTTCTGTCATGTACATTGGCTGCTAATGGAAGTACCTCTTGGTAGAGTTAGTGCAAGAAATAAAAGAATCTGATCTCTTTTTTGCCATTTTCAGTGTGAGATTTAGTTTGGTGAACTCTTAATGAAACTTCAGGCTGTAAACTGAACAAACCCCCTCTCACGGTCATCATAGCTTTCCTTACATAGTAAAAGTGAATAGTACTCATCCTCCTTGCAGAAATCTCAATGTGAACAAGATCAACAGCCATAAAAGAGTGTATCTTCGATTCCTTTTGGTTTCCCATGGATAAATGTTTTCCTCCTGAAGGACATCTTTTAATGTTCTTCGAAGCAGTTCTGAATGGAACAGAGATAGAAGAAAAACTCCCCTGACTTGATTTTCATTTCAGGACATGCAAGGTCAAGCTTGACTGCTCTTCTGAACCAATCTTGAAATAAAAGCTTTGAGTTTTTTTCATGAAACTGTGTTTATATGAAAGGCTTTGCTGCAATATTTTTTTTTCAAAGATATTAAACTCAAGCTGTCCACAAGAAAAGTGTTGCAGAGGGGAGCTTTAGCTTGGAAATATGGGGGGTTTTTGTTTGTTTGGGGTTGGTTTGGTTTTAGTGGGTTTTTTTTTGTGTGGATTTTTTATTTGTTTGGGGTTTTTGTTTGTTTGTTTTCTTCCTGAGAGCTACTTCTTGGTGCAGATGTGGTTGAAGGGTTATCTGCTGTTAGTTGCACCACCTTCAAGTCAGGAGAGTTACAGAATGAATTTGCTTACATGAGGCCAAGTATTTTTCTTAGCTCAAGGTACATGATTCAGATAAATGTATTCTTATTTTCCTATTTTCCTAGGAATTATCCTCTGGCAAAATTGAATGTTTCAATGGACACTGTTTAAGATCAATGAGAAAAAACATGCCACCCTGTTCAGACTCTAGCTTTGAAAAAAGCATGGAAATATTAAGTGAAAATGTCAGTCGCAGACAATTTACAAGGTATTGTGCTTCTAGGTGTTCAATCTCTCTTCAATTTACAGGATGAAAGTGAAAGCATGCACAATGAATCATGTCATGATAAATCTATAGCTAAAAGTCTGTTGAGGAATACAATATGTTAATGTCAGCACCAGTATCTTAGATCCAGGATCTCTCTTAGTAAAAGCCTTGTGCTTGCATTTAAAAAAAACATGTTTTTCCAATTCCTTGAAGTTCTCTCCTCCATTTTGGTTACTGAGGTATTATTTGCCCTATTGAGACTTCAAGATTAGCAGGTTAGGACATGTCCATCCTTATGGAACTGTGTGCATAAGATACACAGCAGGCTTGAGATCTCAGTCCTCCTTGTGGTCCACAGGGTTTTTTTGCATAGAGCACTGGATTGTAAACTTGGTGATGTTCCCCAGTCTTGAGAGGGAGCTAAACAATGCAATATGATAAGATATAATAGTTCTATACAATAATTCTAATACAGGAATTCTTTTCTCCTTTCCTCTGTCCTCTTTCTTAATATAGGCAGTTGGCAAAGCCAAAATCAGACCAAAAAAAGGAAGAATATAAAGAAGGTAAGCAGTGGTAATTCCTAAGGATTCCTTTTTAGCCTGATTTCTGGGAAGGATTGCATTTGGCCACTTTGTCTTTTAACTTGGCCGCAAAAACTTCTGAAGACATCAGCCAAAATTAGTCGAAGTTATGAGAGTTAAATATCTAAAAGATATTCCCATGAGTTTTATGAGGAGAAGTAGGTGCAAATAGGAGAATATGCTGTTAATTCCTTTCAGTTTCAGGGATAATGCAGTGTGAATTCCAGCCTGCTCTTAAAGACTAGAGAATCTGTTTCTTATCTCGAGTTTCTCTGTGACGTGAGTTTCCTGGAGTCTGAGGGCATGAATTAATTAAAAATTGTTCTGCAAAGAGGGGGGAACATTTCAAAATTATATGTCAGTTAAAAAGTAATTCAGTCATGAGACACACAAACCCACTGATGTGGGGAAGATGCCCCTGAAGGTCAGTGATTTACCCTGGAACCAGATAGCTGTGCTCACAAACTTGCTTGATGCTCCAAGGCTGCTTATTGGCAGCTGGGGAAATGCCTTAGCTCCAGGCAGGCTCTTGTCAGCTATGGGCTGAATGTGGCATGGGGCCCAAAATGCACTTTGTGTGTAGTAATTCAAGTTGCAGTTGTGCAATGTAAAATATTATTTACTGAGCTCAGACTTAGTTTTATAGTTGGTGGTTATGAGATCAAAGCATGGGTGTCTTTATACTGACACAGTGATATATCTACTACTTTGTTACTGACCTCTCAACTGTTTTAATGATGGAGCAAGTAATGAGCCTGTGGCAGAGGATGCTGTGTGGTAAACACTAGGGAATATCTTTTTTTAAAGAAAGGCAGCATTTCTTTATCTTGAAGAGCTTTTGTGTCATAATGCAAAAAATAAAAGTGATGCTGTTTAAACGTTGTACTAAATCCATGCATCTTAAGAAGAGACTTCCCACAGAAGCTTTTTCTTTTTTTAAGAAAAAGCATTAGATACAATTTTACATGAACAAAGTGAAAATACCTGAGAGTGAGGTATTTGGGTTTTTTTCACTTTTCCAAAAAGAAGTAACTGGAATAAACTTGCCTCCTGTGTAGAACAAACATTACATGTTTGTTTTCATCAAGATTGGCTTTTCGATCTGTTAAAAAGTTGGTATACACGTCATGCTTTTAAGTGGGTAATTTAAGGTAGTAATTTCGGTTGAATGTTCTAGTCATGACAATAACTTCTAATTCAGTATTTAAAGAAAACAACCCACTGCAGTTTTTTTTTTTTTTAGATTTTGCGATTTTGCTAGAGCACCAGTGAAATAAAGGGAATAACATATTTTCTGTCTCAAAATATTTTATATATTAATGCATTTTAGTCACCAGGACACTAAGGCCCAGAGCTGATGCAAAAGCTGCTGTTCAAGTCCATGATGAAAACAGGGATTTGGAGGACCGCCGAAGCTGCAAACTTCGACAGAGTCATTACACCACTACAAATGAATCTGTTTTGTTTGACAAACTTATAACAAAGTAAGTGGATATTTTTCATCACCTTGCAAAGCTACTAAAATGATGCTGGTTAGCAAGCCATGGTGCCACAATATACTAGGACTTGGTGCTATGGCTATCCCAGAGGCTTTTTCCTTTTGCAGCAGAAAAAGTTACTGTTATTCCTGGCAGCATGAGCTAAATGCATTGATTGGTTAGGCTGAGATTACCCTGCATGCTGTTATGTATGCACTATGTCATTGTGTTAACTGCTGGGCTTGAAGTCCCCTCCACAGTAGAGTTGCACCAGAGTGGAATTCCCACCTGGGCTTTCCAGGTTGCTGTTGGCAACTGCTGATAATATTTTATTGGCAGGTGATTGGCAGTGATTCCTCTGCCTGCATTGGTATGTCTTGTAATTATTGTTAACATACTGATTTATGTAACCTGTGGGCCTTTGTACTTCACAGCCAAACTGTTTGAAATAGGTACTTGAAGCTGTTAAGACTTCCAGGTTTGAGAGTGTGTGTTTGAGGATGTATTTGGAAGGTGCTTCCTGTGTAAAAAATTTGGCCACAGCCAGTGTTTAAACTGGCCACTGGTGTTTTCGTTTTGGGATTGTCAGGTGTGGAGAGGTCTTCACACTAGAACATCTCTTAAGTGGCTGGGTGGGTCTATGTCTTGCTTTGTGAACCAAAACAATCTCTTTGCATTGTGACTTTTGGTAGATTTAACTTGCCCTCTAAATCAATTTTCTTACCATCAGAAGCACCTTCACTTTTAATTAGCTTTCATGCTTAAGAGTATTTTTGTAATGTTAAGTAAGGTACTGAGGAAAATTGGATAGAGCCAAAGCAGTCTAGTGTTTCTGCCTGTCTGTCCATAGCTTAATTCTTTCTGAAACCCAAACCGACATTGTTTTCTGAAACATTTGTGAAGTGTAATAGCAATGAGATTTTTTTTTCCCAGCATCTATAGTGATGTAAACTCAACATGAAACTTTAAGGGAAAAATAAGAGGAAGATGATGTACTAAAGACTGTTTAATGCTATCATGCTGAGCAACTTAAGAGCTGTTAAAAACCTCCAAAATTTCTTTCTGTTATCTTACTATGATCTTCAGAATTTTTTTTTCTTACTAAACTAGATTTATATGGGTTTTTTTACTGTGCTTATTGAGAGGGGGAAATTAACCTTTGCAAATCCTCAAATGCTTGTTCCTGAAATCTATCTATAAAAAAGTAAACATTTACTTAACGTTTAAGTAGTGTTTAAAAACTTGTCTCAGTGTTTTGTGCATGCTATATTAAAATGTTATAGTGATTATGTGTAGTGTTTTAAATGTTGGGGTGTTTTTGTGTTTGCCTATCTTTGCTCTTACATGTCAACTTTTTATCTTAGTACTGCAGAAGCAGTCTTGCAAAAAATGGATGACATGGAGAAGATGCGTAGACGGCGGATGATGGAAGACCTGGGAGTGTTCCACGATGCAGAAGTAGATGCTAATTTATTTTACTATTTTTGTATAAATATTGTATTCCACAGAAGGAAATTTCTCAGTTTTAGTTATAATTTAGCTGAAATAATTTTTTCCAAAGCGTATTATTTGCTTTTGCTCTCTAATTATAATTTAGCATCTTACTGTTATGGTCATGCTTACAGGTACACTCTTAAGGATGGAGGAAATACCTTCAGAAGACATGATTTACCAGTGATATGCAGAAATACTTGTTACACTATGCCTTCTGCATTGCCTTAGGATTTTTCAGTGGATACCATGTACAAGAGGCTGTTTGAGGGCTTGAGTGTTCACTTCAAATCTTATTAAAAATGGCATTCCTTGATGTTTGCTTTATCTGTATTTGTTCTTGTGCCAACCCTGCTTGTGAGCTTAAGTAGTGCCCTGTCCCTAGAGGAATTTATGTTAAAATTATATAGAGGATCCCATTTCCTCTTAGTTTTGCTCTATTAAATGGTATTATTCTCCTGTCCTTTTAAATGACAGGCCCTTTGGTTTTTAGAGATTTTCATAGCCTGTTTTCATAGTTTGTTTAGATGTGAATATGATTAGGTTTTTAATGAAACCAGAATTGGCCATAGTACTTTGTACATCATCTCTCAAATGCCCATGTGAATTTTCTTTTAGTCTGCTGGGAATTGCTTTTCCCTGTGTTCCACCACGTTTTTGGATTATTACCCTGTGATTAATTTATATACTCAGTTTTGTATCTGGATAGATATTTAACTATCATCTGTACTAAACCCTATTTTAGAGCAGAAATTCTTGTTATTAATCCTAGATGCCAGAAAGATGTTCTTATTCCCTCCCTGTGTACCTTGATTTAATCTTTTGTGTACATGATGTGCCTTGATAATGTTACTGTAGGCACAAAATTTGAGCATGTAAGGTTTTCTGTATATTTATGACTGATCTTTCTTTTTTCAATTAGGAAGACCTCAATATGTACACCCGAGGAAAGAAAGAAATCCAAAGAGCTGAAGAAGAAATGGCTGATAACCAAGATGGTTAGTTCCATTTTTAAATTTTCTTTACTGTGCCCTGTCCAAAAGCCTTGTCTTAAACAACTGAGATGAACTAATGGCTGTTTTTCATCTATTAAAAAACTATGTGTTGCTATTGACATCACAAGCTTTATTCACAGGCTGTGAGCTCAGAAGAGGTAATCACACAAAAAAACATAAGTACTTTTCCAAAATGCTTACCAGGTAAAGGCAACAGATGCTCTTTGTGTGTCTTGTGTAGCTTATCTTGTATTCAGGAAGCAGTGCAACCTTTTAGAGGGAAGAAGAGGGTAGTATTTTCAAAGGAATAAAATCTGCTTAATTTTAGTAAGCAAACAGATGAAAAGAGCATACATATTCCTCACTTGATGTCCACTTATTAATGCGGGAGGGTGTCGTTAAGAATCTACTACATCATTATACTCTAGATTTTGCATTTTTACCATCTTTAATAAAACCCCTTCAAGTTACTTTGCAGAAGCCAGTGGCATGAACTGTAAGCATTTGACATTATTTTCTGATTGGGGAAGTTCAAAACTATGACTTGTCCATTATTACTCATGTAATCCGGGGCAGAGCTAGGACCTGAAGCTAGGTTGCCATGCTTAGTCTTACAACTGTAGAATATTGAAAACGTTTCCTTCAATCTCTTTCTCAAAATAATAGGAAATACCTTTCTGAAACAATGGGTTTTATAGGACCTGCATTTTGGATAAGCAAGTTGACAGACCTGTTGTTACTAAGTCTTCTGAGAAGTCACACAGCCATTTCAGTGAGGAAAGAGCAATCTCCATATGTATGCTTCTCTGTGTTCCATGATTTCTGGAACGTGTCTTGCATAAATTGATCTTAAGGTTTTGCAGGTTTTTTGTTATGTCATTAAACATGAAAGTAATAGTAAAACCTGGAGGCATCTATGTAGTGCATTTTGAATTTAATAGAATTTGCATTCGTACTTAAACAGTTTAATGTTACATTGATGTCCAGTAGTGTCATCAGAAGAAAGTGAAGAGAAAGATGATGGTGAAGACACTCAAAAGCGTTATGACTTTCGGCAGAGGAAAACTGTTGAACGCTATCAAGCTCCTTTGGAAAGTAGGTTATGTGCAGTTTCTTTAAGTGCTAATTTCTTGCATATAAGTGAGAAGTTTGGGTTTTTTTTTTATTAAAATACATACACGAGTACTCATATTTACATTTCTTGCCTTCATTCTGCAAGTAAATTTTACTAAATGTTATCTATACTCTGTGTGTTATATTTCATTGCCATTTGGCATACTTCTTGTTTTTCAGTTGAAAACCCCTGCATGTATTCTTGAAAGAATAATAATTAAACAGACTTGATTATCTTATTCTTGTAATTTTCAGTTCGTCTTATAAAGCAGGAGTGTGTTTTTTTTTTCACTTCTGTCATGCACTGATTTAAACTTAACACATCCTCCTCCAAATCACTTGAAACTTACCCTGAAATCAGAGATGGGTGAAGCACATCACATTTTCCTGCCTCCTTCACTATCCCATTTTCTCTGAAACTTGTTTGTAACATTATTCTAAATTCTGCTTTCAACAGAACCAAGACAACGTAAGATATTTTTTTCGGGCCAGTCTTCACCTGTCAGACAGAGATACTCATTTAGAAGTGCTCAGTCAGGAGGCTCTTGCTGCAAAAGACCTAATAGGTTAGTGTATGGCTAGTGATAGTTCTTATTTATCAGTATTGTGTCAGTAAAGTTACTGAATAAGGTTTTCAGGGGTGTTTGCATAGGTGATAATTACAGATTAACAGTATCATTATTGCT
Source organism: Indicator indicator (assembly GCF_027791375.1). Lineage (NCBI taxonomy): Eukaryota > Metazoa > Chordata > Aves > Piciformes > Indicatoridae > Indicator > Indicator indicator. Next base: position 13,825,419 of record NC_072021.1, on the reverse strand, counting down.
GTGGTAGTCTGAGGGTGTCAAGGAAACAAATGGAGGGAGGGAGGAGGGAGGCTATGCTTTTTATTAGCCATTAGGTCTTTTAAAATGCAGTGTTCATGGTCATTGATAAGGTGATTATGGAGATTGTGGCTACAGCTGTGTAACTGAAATTCTTTTATTGTGGAACTGAAGCCAGAATCTCTCTCTGAAAATCTATTTAATCTTGAAATTATACAAATTATTTTTTTAAAACTGAGGATACTTGAGTGAGAGTCTGTATGGAAGTTGTAATAGATTTATTTTTAATTTTTTTAAAGAAATACTGATTCTGCTTTCTCTTTGGAGTTAGTTAATATTTCTGTATGAAACCACCTTTAAACAAGAGAAATGCTGAATGAAATTATAAATTGCAATAGTAGGGACAAAGGAGTATTTGATCCTGTAAGCAGTTAAAGCATGGAGAGTGCTGTCTTTTGCTATATATGAGCACTTTAGCATCACTGAAAGCATACAGTTATGGAAGCAGGGGGTTTTGAAGCCAAATTTTTTAATAAGTCTAAAAGTTTTATTTTTCATGGAGTGGCTACATTAATACTAATCGAAACTGGATTTGTATGTGTGTGAGAGACAAAGATTATGATTATGTTTCTTTGCAAAACAGTTAAACATTTTTCATTCTTAAGAAAAATTTTTACTGTCACAACTCAAAACATGTAATGTTCTTTAAAATCAGATTCATAAGGAATACAGCGACCTGGAAATGTAATAGATTTCCAAGTAAATTCTGAGATAGAATTCACTTAAGTTTTGACATTACTTAGTGTGTACTTCATTTTTTTTTTCTTGTTTAAATGCTTGCAGACGGAGACATGCAGTCCACAATGATTCCACATCTTCTTCCTCGTCTGATGATGAAGAACATTTTGAGAGGCATAGGCAGCTCAGCCATAACAGAGATTTAAGAAGGTTAATGAAACTGGAGAATAGGGGAGGGAGAAATCTACTTGGAAGGTGTTAGCATTTGCTTAACTGTGAAACCTTCTTCATGCTGTACACTTTCTGAATTGTGTCCATATTTAATCCTATCTGTTGGCACTGACAGTCATAACTGGGCTCTGTAAAATGGGATTTTTTAGAATTGATTTTTGGTAAGTGATTTGATTTCTAGGCAAGAATGGGGGTCAGAACACTTCTATCTAATTTTGAATGTAAAATTCTGCTGTTCCTGTGCTTTACAGTGGTATATTCAGAAAGAAAACCAGCATAGCAGAAAACATTATAAATAGAGGAAATGACGGAGGTTTTGTTACTTAAATGCTCTAGGAAAGCTGTATTAATAACCATGTAGCAAGTAACTTTACAGCCCAGTGTTTCTCAGATGTGTGTCTTACGGCATACGCATCTCCTCGTCCTTAAAGGGGGACCAGCAGTGGTGAGCAGCCTTTGCTATGCTAGCCCACACTGAAATAAGTATCCCCTTGGGCTGTAACTATTTCAAAGTAGAAGCAAAGAGTCTTTAAAAGATGTCAGTGTGTTTTGTGGGGGCTGGGGTGACTTTCACACAAATAAAGGTCAATTCACAGTCTCTACAGGCAGAATAACTTGTTAAAAGCTTGCATTCACATGTGTTGTCTGGCATGGATGTTTCCTAGGAATTATGAAAATAATTAACTCAGTTTAATGTCTAGAGTGACCATTTTCATTTATTTACTCGTGGACATTAAACGTAAAACAATTTGAATGGATATTTAACTATTTAGGAAGCTGATGCTCACTTACAAGGTCTTCTGCATTGACTTGCCATCATTAGAGAGCCAAAAATTATCTAGCTACATCTTAACCTTAGAGCATTTATGTTTATTCTTAATTCAAATCAGGTGTCTTCCACTCAATTTTCATAAAGATGAGTTAAAGGCAATTCACAAGGATCGTATGAAAATTGGAGCAAGTCAGGCTGATGTTGATCCAATGCAAATAGATTGTTCAGTAAGTATTTTTAGTTCACTATGTCGGTGAGATGTTTCCAGTGTCTAAGAAAGCTTTCAGTAATGTGCTGTATACATCTACCTTGGTTTACAGCTTTCTCTTGGGCATTTTGAAAATTTGCTAGAACGTTTCCTTTGTGCTGACGTGGAATTTCTGATGGAAGCTCATCAAATTGCAGCTTTCTTTAACACAGGAAATGCATTCTGTTTATGTTTAGGTACGATTCGATGGTGTGGGTGGTCTTGCTGATCACATTTCAGCTTTAAAAGAAATGGTTGTTTTTCCATTGCTTTACCCAGAAGTCTTTGAGAGATTCAAAATTCAGCCTCCGAGGTAACAGACATTATATAAAACTATAAATTCTAATTCACCTGTTTTCAGGAGACTATTCAAGTGAGGTATCAATCTGTTTCTGTGCTTCAAAATTTTCAGCAGTATTGATTGAGAATTTTAGCAGTAAAAAGTAATTTCCAAAAAATGGATAGAATTCAGAATATATGTAGGTTCAAAGATTTACTTTAATAGTGTCTTTCCTTTTAAAAGGGGAGGTTGGGGTGCTTTTGGTTTGAGTTCTATGTACAAGCCAACTTGATTAGTTTAAAAGCAGGAAGAAATTATGTAATGGTACTCAACTATTTTACAATTGATAGGACTTGCAACTAGAACCTTGCAGTGTTTATTGTGCTTGGGCTAAGATAAGAATCTGCCACTTCTTCACAAAGTGAAATTAGTTCTCTGTTGCAAAATTGAATTATTGGAGATTTAATTGTTAGCTTTATATAACTCCATCATGGTATATCGAAATATGGTTTTAAATTCATTCCTTTCAGTAACTTTAAAGGTGCTACAAATAATGAAAATATAATCTTTCTATGTTTTGCTTCTTTATTCTTTGAAATTCTTTTTGAAAGAGCAGTGTATTTGCCTTTCTAGTTGATGGCTATATTTGTCTGGAAATGCAGAACACAGCTTTAGACTTTCTCATTTATCATCACCAATAGGAGGCCAAATCCAGTAACTTAAAACCTTTTAAGGGAGAATGAAATGCTTTACTGTCAAATCTTGCCTTTTGTGAAAATAAGAATGAATATGCAGTGTATTATTGAAAAAATGAAATGGTGATTCATAAGTTAGCCCTCTCTCAGATTCAATGCTGAAGTTTTTTCTCATTTGGCTCCACTGTGCTGTAGCCACCCCTGCTTGTTTTGGAAACGCCCTTCTGGGACACTGCAATCTTTTCTCAAGCTTTTGTACATTTGCATTATGCTTTTTATCCATTTTGTTACCTGCTTTGTTGAATTGTGTAGGAGCAAAAAACTTCCATCTGCTTTGAATTTTTTTCATACTCACTGTTACCACTGCCTTACAGATTAAGTGTTTTGTTTAGGAGAGAAGAGCTGTGTACCTGAGGGATAGGGTTGTAATAAAAACCTTTCCATGATGTAAATATCTTGGTTTTTTATTAACTTTTTTTTTTTCATTCCAGAGGATGTCTATTTTATGGTCCACCAGGCACTGGAAAGACACTGGTTGCTCGTGCACTTGCCAATGAATGTAGCCAAGGTGACAGGAGAATATCCTTTTTTATGAGAAAAGGTGCTGACTGCCTTAGTAAATGGGTGGGGGAATCCGAACGCCAGCTTCGTTTACTATTTGATCAGGTAAGGTTGAAATGTGCTATGAGGTCTCTCCAAGTTGTAACTATAGTTTTCTGTGGTCAGTGTTTTTAAGAACTCTGTTTCATGTTTTGTCAGTCCCTTCCACTGAAATGAGATTGTCAGTATTCCTTTTTCAGTAGGTTTTTAGGGGCTTGAAATCTTGACATGTATTGGGAAAGATTAATAAAATAAATGAGAGAACCTTACAAAGAAAACTCCAGCCACACAAAAAGGCTTCAAGAGGCAAAAGATAGTGGTTTTAGATCAGAGAGAAAGAGGTACAGGCTGAAAGAATGGTCATTTAAATTAATAATGGAAGACACTTACTTCCAGAACGTGGAATTGAATTAAGTCCTGGCTCTGTTCTCAGAGGTTGTCAATAGCTGTAAGAATTACTGGTGTGTTTTGTTTCCTGTCACCCAATCTCAGTGGGTTGGTACAGGCTGCTCTCTTCTGTTGCTTGTGCCAGTTATTCCATTAGCTCAATTAGTAGACGTTCCTGATGTTAGTCTGAAGAATCTAAGTCCAGTGACTTTCCAGCCATAACATTCTTCATGCCTTTTTCTCTTTCAAGTAGTGCTGTTTCACTGATGTCACTCTACCTGTGCTTTCATTCCAGGCCTACCGCATGCGACCTTCAATTATTTTCTTTGATGAGATAGATGGACTTGCTCCTGTACGCTCCAGTAAACAGGATCAAATTCACAGGTACTGTTTGTATCTATGTAGGAGCTCCTTCATCTCTGTAAAAAGAAGATTGCAAGTTCCTTAAATTTGTGATGCTTTATTTATGTGGAAAACTAGTTCAATGCTTTTGAATTTAAGATGCTTTTTAAGGAATACTTGAAAACCATTCACAAAGGTTGACATCAGCACAAGGCCTGTGTTACCCTCTCTTTTTGTGTCTTAAAATTAGTCACTAATCAACATCCTATCTATTAAAAGCTTGATCCTTTTGAATGATTGTTGCAGGAGGTTATGTTAAAATGTAACAAAATTTGCTGAAAGTGAATTAAAATTATATTTTTCCGTTAGCTCTATTGTATCAACGCTTTTGGCACTTATGGATGGCTTAGACAGCAGAGGAGAGGTTGTGGTAATTGGAGCCACCAACAGACTAGATTCCATAGATCCTGCTTTACGAAGACCTGGACGCTTTGATCGAGAGTTCCTCTTCAACTTACCCAATAAAGAGGTCAGAACTTAAACTCAACCTTAATGCTAATGTGGCAAAGTCTGTCTTTATGACGAAACCAGTCAGCAATGCAATGTTACAGAGCAGTTAAAGTTGAAATCGGTATTGTACAACTTAGAAGAGGGGATATCTGGAAAAACTGTGTTGTACCGTGGAGGGCAGATCTGGTACTGAATCAATGTCATTAAGACAATTTCAGCAAGTGGTTAATTCTGTAATCGGTTTTGGTTTCACAGTGACTAGCTGAGAAAATGGGATGCTGCTTGTCACTAAAATGTTAAAGACAGAGTGATTGTACGACTTGACTATAAATTACTGTTGTCTCATCTTGAAAATGAAAGAAATGGTGTTACACTCAAGAATTCCTTTTTGCTAGCAAAACCTTTTATCAGAGCTCAAGCTGGAGAGAATTAAATTTTTTTCATTCCCAAAGTGATTCATCTTTGCTTACTTACTTAATCCACTTACTTGTTTCACCTTGAAGTGCTCTTGTTCTCAGTTTAAAAATTGATAGTGGATGTACATGTGTTGGATTGTTCCCAGGCTGAGTATCCTGGAAGGATACCTATAAGTATTTTGGGATCTGACATTCTTACTGCTACTTATCAACAGGGAGTTGGACAAAGATGTGAAGTACTGCACAAGGTGCAGGGCTTTGGAAGTTTCTCGTTACATGGCAATAGTTAAGCAATGTTAAAAATAGGTGTATAGAACTAAAAAATGTTGGGGGGGAAGATAGTGTGCCAAACTGGGAGTCTGTTTTTGTGTTTTTTCTCTGGCTGCCACTGATATTTCTTTTATTAGCACTTTTTCTTTTTAGAAAAGGATAAAATGCCTATTGGTTTGAAGGCTGGTGGAAGTGCACTAAACAGGATATTTAACACAAACATTTGTCTCCAGTTTTTATTTGCTTTTGGGCACCAGGAGAGGAAATGCCATGAAACAGATCCAATACATGATTCCTTACTGTGGAGGATTTCTAGAAGTCTGCTGTAATCAATCTATGTAGCATGAAATAAAGTCTTGCTAAGACCAGAGGAAGATAGGCAATACTTGACATTTTTCTAGATCAGTGACAGTAGCTTGAGTCATAATTATTCTTCTTTATAGTAATTGTAGCAATTTGAAAGGTAGTGCTAGAACTGTTTCCTTGAGTGAAGTGGCAGAAAAGCAAATTTGATGAACTAATGAGACTGTCACCATGAAATTTTGCTAAATTTGAAAGAATTTTCTTTGATGAAAAACATCTCTGCAGAGAAGTGTTTTGACTACGTATTTTTACCTCAGGATCATTAGGTCTCATACTTGTGAAACCTTTTATGGAAACTAAAAGCCTTTTATTTCACTGCAGTCCCCCAGAATGAGTTCAATGGAACAAGCTGATATTAACTGAACTTTGAAATACTTAAAACTTCAGCAAACGAGAAAAGTATTTGTATTAGTATGAAGATTTTTCGGGCTTTGTGTTGTGGCAGGTTTTTTTAAGAGGAAACAGGACAAACTAAAACATTTTGTTTACAGGCTAGAAAAGAGATTTTCAAGATTCACACACGTGATTGGACTCCTAGGCTATTGGACATGTTTCTTGATGAGGTAGCTGAAGAATGTGTTGGTAAGTATGAAAACAAAGTGAGTTACTGCATGTGGCCAAGCCCTAAGGAATCTGAGCTTGTACCAACTAGTAGCTAAGCTCTTGTGCCTTGCTGCAGAGTGAGGTAGCTGGCACACCTTGGGAGCAAAAGTAGATGCGATGCTTTTCCTTTTGTCTCTCAGAACGTTGAATGGGGTTTGGGTATCTTCCTCGGGAGCAAAGTTTTGAGTTTTGGTTAGGAGGCTACTTCGTAAGTGCAAGATACCAGGCTGCAAGTCGTGTAACAAAACCTCTCTGCAGTGCAGTAACTCTTTAAATTTTCTCTCA